>NW_006912893.1:4096608-4604234 GCF_000585585.1 Capronia coronata CBS 617.96 | reverse complement strand
ATGTTCGGTGCAAAGAATGACCCCGTACTCAGAGAGTGGTCGCAAATACTGTGGCGCGCCGGCCCAGACGGTGGGAAAATCGGATAAAGTGGACGACATAGCAACGCCGGGGTTTGGTGAGCTCAAACTCGGCCCATCGGACCAGAGAGCCATCGCGACGGAACGAAAGACATAATATTGATGATTATCGATGATGGGGGGGTGTACTGATCATAACCCTAACGGTGAGACTTGGGCGTGTTGTGGTGCGGGTGTTATCGTGCGGGCGTTATCACCGCCAAGACCATTTTAGTATGTGTTGTCCTGAGGGTGACACGGTCGAATATAGATAGGGTGACACGGTCGAATACAGATAGGGTGACACGGTCGAATACAAATAGGGTCCTCTTGGATAGGTATTGAAAGTGTGTGACCTGCCATCTGCCTTGGGCCTCAGATTGGACGATGCTACGCGCGTATCTCACCTGCCTTTGATAAAGACAGACACGTCATCTGTGCTTTATGCTGGTAGGATATACTCAACCAGCGACAAACAATTCCTTATGGAGATTCTTGACTTCCACTCATTGCCTCCGGCTGGAGACTTTGTTGCGGTATCCGACAGAAAACCTTCGATCAGTTCAGCGTGGCAATTCTTCAAGCGCGACGCTTTCTTCGAGTACTTTGTGCCAAGGTCTCTTGCTTTGGATCAACCAACGGTCATGAAGACATCATCACTACAAAAGTCCGACAAGACATGTTTCTTTATGGCGTTTGAGTTTCCGCACGACTACGACTTTGTGACACCATCTTAAAGCCAAGGGTTTCTGGGGAGATATAAGGTGAGACCAATCATCACCCGCCAGCATTATAGTACTGTGCCCTGTGAGCCCTGTCAGAATGTACAATGGGCGATCTTTGTCTCTTAATTGGATTGGACTTTGAGTCTACTGGTTGAGGCAGCCGGGAAGAATATGAAGCACCAGTTAGAACCACTCAGCCGGGTAGTTGGTGCTTTCCAGCAGGCTCTGGGATCCGTTACAAGAGGATGTACGGCTCAGACAGCCCTGGTAGAGATGCTACCCCCTCTTTCCGATGTCTACGGAAAGCTTGAGCAGATGATGGTGCAACGCGTCAAAGGCCGGCGGAGAAAGTACGATGAAACGGTGGAGACAACCATAAAGCTCGTTGATTCGGTGTTGGTGCGTATCAAGGAAGATATACACAGGGTCACAAGTAACGAGTCGGGTTCGTAATGTACACTTATTTGCGATCGCCACCCGGGAGATGATTGCAGCAAGATAGTCAAGTAATATTTCGTTGTACGGTAATTATGTCGAGGTTATTGCCACGCCGTTGTCAGCGGCAGCTGATGGTGGTTGACTTCATCAGGAGTTATCGTCGAAGCCCAGTAAGAGTTTGGTTGTCTCCCTCCCTCAAGGTGTTACTTAAATGACTACCATGCCTCTATACCTCCAAACCTTTTTGGTTTTCTCGCATACTTTCGTTGACCAGTATCCAGCTGGCTGGAGCCACACATTTCCGCCGGCTGATGCTGCGCGCCCACACTTGTACCTTCATTTGAGCAAAACATCGCTCGTCCTTCCAACAACTCGTTGAACGCTGCACGCGCGCCTGCCTCAGCAATGACTTCAATCTTGAGCTCAATCATGGATTTGACCTCACCGGATACCGCAATTCCACAAGATTCAATCCTGGAGCTTCCGCATACCGAGTCGAGCAGAAGCAGCAGTATAGCAACGCAAGAAACTGTGTTAATACCACCCGAGCTCAGAGATCAGCTTATAATATCCGAGCTTTCACTCAGCGAGGAAACTCCATTTGCCTTCGGACCGTTTCCCTTTCCCTTCGAACGGTTTCCCTTCGAAGCATTCCGATTGGCAGTTCTTCTGAAAAGACATTGCTCAGAGCCATTTCCCTATCAGGAATTCTACGACAAGAGTTTGGCGGCGGTCAGGCGAGCTTTCGATAATGCAAAAGCTTGCAAAAATTACGAGCAAATTGCTCTAATCACACTTCTGGTCAAAGGAAGCCAATGTATAACGGTGATAATGCCAAATAGGCATCACGAGGCTTAATTGAGGAGTGCCCGAAATGGGGATCAAAATTTCCACTGTCTGTTTGGTTCCGCTCAAAGACCTCAAAAATGCGGTACCAATTGGTGGTGAAGATTAAAGCATTTGTTCCCGGTGCGAATCTTGAAATTGATGGCATGGACATACTGAGACGGTACGCAGATACCACCCTGTTTGTCATAAACGCGTCCAACATACATCGGTTATGATGTTCCCACCCCTGGGATTCTGCAAATAACACGCATTATCCGCGCCAAGTACCAAGTTCATCACGTATGGTGCAAGGCTGTGGCACTTACAATCTCACGTGAAGAAGCACATGACCGGTGTGATTTCACGGAGGACTTGTCCTATTCCAACGGGGCCGGGGCCTCGTCAGACTACATAGCTATCGAAGGAGGGGCGCTTTGTGGAGAACCCTATTCTGTAAGAGCCCTACTACGAGCCCTATTGAGAGTCCTGTTCTGTGAGAGCCCTGCGAGAGCCCTACCTTTCCTTTATTGTCATAAGATCATCCTAATAATCTAGAAGTGAAGTTTGTTGCCCAGAGTCCACGGCGGAGTCAGAGAGGAGAAAGGGGAGGGGGGGTGGGTGGGAATGGCGGCGGTCGATAATCCGTGTTCTAGGTAGATAGTCCACATTTTCGATTTGAGGAAGGGTTTAGTAGGAGTAGCAACTAAGTTAGTATATAATCAACAAAGTATTACACTGGTCAAAAGTTCTCAAATCCATCATCATGCTACTTCTTGTTGTTAGTTTCTTTATTGCGGCTATATTGCTCCTTGCTGTTGAATGTTGCCCTCCACTTTACTGGGTAAAGAAGTGTTCAATATCTCAAGTTTGGACCTATCAACGCGTGCAAAACATATTCCGTATAGCAGAATGTATTCTTCCGTCTTCTATCTTAGACAGCCTTACATCTGTCAGAGACATAGAAATCAGATGTCAGTTCAGGCTCCTTATGGCAAAATAGTGGCAAGAGGAGGCAGGATTGCCGAAGGAGCACGTGAAAGCCTCGCAAGGCAAGGCTGGGTCACGTGACACTTTATGCTCTGTGCTCTGTGTTGCTCTGCTGAGCAGAGCAACAGAGCATAACAGAGCACTACGAGTCTCGTATATCTATATAGTCTTTTATATTTCTATAGCGGCTTATAGTCTCTCGTAGTCAACTTCGTCTATAAGCTAGACGTTACTATCGCGTTGATAGCTTTCGTTCTGACTTACTCTTGTGCCCTAGAATACTGTCCTCCTGCCTTCCCACACATTAGGAAACCCTGATCGACATCGTGACCCGAGGAACGATTCGTGACAAGCACGTTACGTTTACAGGGAGTCTCTTGTCACTTGCTCGTGATAGTAAATCTAGTGAAGAAAGCCGCGATGGTTATTAGCTCTATATAGAGTGTCTTCGTGTTTGTGAAGAGATAATCTCTACCTTGCTGAATCTATAGGCCACCCTTTCACTTTCGATCTAGATCGATTTCTTCTGGGACTCTCGTTTCCAATTCATGGTCTTGGACAGGTCCTTCCAGCGTCGTTGTCACTGTCCAGATAGCCGGTAGTACAACCACCAATGCGCCCATCGATAGCCCCCAGTTCATCGCCAGTTGGGTCATTGGCGTCTTCTTAAGCGCATTGATCCTCCAGGCCATAGCACCACCAGTAGATTGGAACGTCTTGTATGCACCCACCAGAACGGCTGCTCTCGAACTCAAATTCGACTCGGTGCCAATCAGCCAATAACAGTACCCTTGCCAGAAGGCGTCGTACATGCCGTAGAAGATGTACAGGAATATCGGTCCTGTCGAAATAGACCCTTGGGTATAGTCGATGTCCTGCTTGAGCCCTGCCGCTAGCCGACGGTCCTCCCATTTCTGGAATGCATAGCCCCCGCCCCAGATGGCCATACCAGTGACGACGAGGAAAACCCAGCCAAGGCGAGCACGGTTTGGTCGACTCAAGAAAGGTAGATCCAGCAGCACCCCTATGATGAGACCGCCGAGCATCTGGGCTATCCAGTACAATGCGCTGTTCAGTGAGCGAGAGCGAATATTGAATGTCAAACCGTTGACGTCATTTTGCTGGTACGAATAAAAGACATTGGCGCAAAAGAACAGAGGCAGCATGCAGAGGACACGCCAGGAGCAAATGGTCTGGGCAGCGATCTTGACGGCGGCCTTGAGAGAGTATTTTCCCTCATTTTCCATGACGAGATGGACCTGAGTCAGGGCGACATGGTTGGGCGAACAGATGAATACACCTAAGGCCCAACCGAAGAGCATGATGACCATCAAAGCGATGTAGGTAGAGTCGGATACGGTTCCAGACTTCGAGTGAAAGTTGAGTCCGAAACTTGCCAGCGCACCTACGCCGCCACCTAGGTTGAAGATGATCCAAAATGTGGCGATGGCACGTCCTTTCTGTGATTCCGGCACGTACGTCGTCATGATTGCACCCTGGACTACCCACAAGAGCGAGGCACCGACACCGAGAATAGCTCCGGATGCGATGACAAAGGCGCCGTTTGCATGGTCTGACAGGTTGTGAGTATTGCGACCGAAGTTGACCGCGTGGACTTCTGGTACTCACGATTGAAATTCAAGAGACTACCGCTGTAAAGTGCGTATGTCCACCCACCCAGTAAGAGGCACAGACGAGGACCGACATAGGAAAAGAGCGGGCCGACGATGAACAGGGCGGTTCCTGCCGTGCAGGACAGCAGGGCAACGGTGGCGTTGGCCGCGACGGTAGAATCAACCTGACCGCTGCCACCCAAACCACCTAAGGCATTGTACATCTACAATAGTCAGAATTCTGAATATTGTTGGGGATCGTTGTGCTTACTCCTGGGCAGCAGAAACAAATAATACTGATCAACATGATTTGCGTCCACGGATGCGCGTAGAAGGACTTTAGGCGGTGAGATAAGTCGTGTGCGTCGCCATGCTCGACATCATTAGGCGTGGAGGTGGCAATCGGCATTGCTTTATGTTGATCAAGATCTTGTTTTCCCATGGTGTATCGCACGTTGTCGCTTTAAGTCGCGGGATGAGACCTTCAGAGAGAGACGGATGTTGTCTTAAAGACTTTCTGTAACCAAAGGTTGATGCCACAAGATACTGGAGTACCATCCTAGGACAAGAATTCTACCATCACTTTATATCATGCCAGACTGCTGTGTACCTTGGGTGCTGAGTCGTTGGCATCGGAGTAAAGGAGTCTCGTAGGATGTTTTCTTATCTGAATCCCAGAGATCTGGATTGGCGAGAGATAAGCGTGCTCTCACGCCACCCACGGCGAGCTATCGGAGTGTTTACATTCGGATCGGAGTAGAGCAGATCATTCATGCGACACCTCCACTCAAGCGGCACAGGACGACGACAATTCTCGGCCGCCTCGGTCCTTTCACTACAAGCCACTTTCTCCCAGGGAGGTCGACACCCGGTGCCTTGCATTAGAGCAGACTTGCGCACCTGTCGTGTGCTAGAAGGACACTCTACACCTTGCATTCGGAGCTGAGCTGGCCATAGAACGGCTCCAGACCATTGATTGTCGTACTCAAGCGCCATTGCTCACAATTATTGGTTGACTGCCCGAGTGGTACAAGTCATAAGTGTGTAGAGCCTTGGCCGGTACCAAATTTTATTTCTCTAAAGAATATAAACTATCACGCATAGTTTAGCAGGCTCGTGGACTGAACTTGCAAGGACAAAAAGAGGGATGCATACCATGATTGCTCAGGACGACCTCGCCTGCTTGCAGACCGAGGAAAGAAATCCAAAAAGCTTCGACATCGATCAAGTGTCAACGGTCGAGCTGTGTCAAATCATCAATCACGAAGATGCGACTATTGCGACAGCCGTTTCTCGGTGCATTCCGGTCATAGCAGCAGCCATCGATGTACTTGCTAGAAGAGTCCGACGTGGAGGAAGAGTGATATACGTGGGCGCTGGCACCAGCGGGAGGTGAGGGATACTCTGGGCCATCAGAAGGCTACTCATTGAGGTTGGCAATATTGACGATTGTGGCAGATTGGGGGTACTGGACGCGTCGGAGATACCACCCACGTATTCCGCTCCAGAGGGCCAATTCATTGGCCTGATTGCTGGCGGGGACGTGGCAATACGGCATGCACAAGAGGGTGCGGAAGACGACGTCGATGCTGCAGTGCAGGATCTACAGTCTATCAAAATCGACGGCCGTGTTGACTCCGTAGTTGGTATCGCGACTTCCGGCCGTACGCCGTACGTTTTGAGCAGTTTGTCGTTCGCCAAAAGTCTAGGTTGTGCCAGTATTGGAGTTGCCTGTGTCGAACCCTCGGCCATGAGCCAAAGCGAACATGTCGATTTCATGATCAGCCCTGTAGTGGGTGCTGAAGTGGTGACGGGCAGTACCAGAATGAAGGCCGGCACGGCGACGAAAATGGTCCTCAATATGTTGAGTACGGGTACAATGATCCGAATCGGTAAAACCTATGGGAATATGGTATGTATTGTTCACGGACCGGACGATATTCAGCTTACCAAGGTTAGATGGTTGACCTGAAAGCTACGAATTTGAAGCTCCGGCAACGAGCTCGAAATATTCTCCGCAGTGTATGCGGGCCCTTGTGCCCCAACTCAGACACAGAACTCGACGCCTTACTTGACAGCTGTGGTGGAAGTGTGAAGCTTGCCATTGCGAAACTTTCCTTGGGCCTACCTGTATCGGAAGCACAGGAGCGATTGACAGCAGCCGACGGTGTGCTTTCCAAAGTGCTACAGCCAGCAAGCTTAAGTCCTGAGCTAGGTTTGCCACATGAGGCCCGGTCAGATTTTGTCCTTTGTGTAGATGGAGGTGGCAGCAAATGTGCTGCCGCAGTCATTTCGCTGGACGGCACTGGTACTCATGGATATGGAGAGGCAGGCGGCTGCAATGTAACGGATGTTGGCGTCGATAAAGCCATTGCAGAAATTGAGCTCGCGGTGCAAAGAGCGTGTTGCGCTCACCCACAGATACGAGGAAGACCATGGAAGCCGAGTCTCTTTGCCACCGCCTGGGTTGCTCTGGCAGGTTATGACCGAAAGGAGATCGCCATTGCGGTCGATCAGACGCTGGAAGCCCTGTTTCAACGGCCTATAGGTAACAGTCTCAAGGTAACAAACGATACTCAGCTTCTTGCAACCTCTGCTGCAGGACAAGGTGAGGCAGACTCTGTGGTGGTTCTTGTTGCAGGGACTGGTTCCGTAGCAATGTGCTACCAACGAGATCAAGGCCGCCTTGTACGTACAGGACGGTCCAATGGTTGGGGTTATCTCCTCGGAGACGACGGGTCAGGCTTCGACATGGGACGACAGGCAATCCGGGCTGCATTGCTCGCTTTGGATAAGTGCAATCTCGAAAATCATGTCAACGGGTATGTGGACAAGCTGCCACTTTTGGTTCAACGCGTGCTGCAGTACTTTCAGCCAAAAGCTTCGGACGACGCTAGATACGACTTGCTTGGTGCAGTGCTCTCATCCGCGTCAGAATTGGACAAGAAGAAACTTATTGCTTCGGTCGCACGAATCGTGATTGAGCTGAGTGGGCAAGATCAGCTCTCAAGAGATATTCTTGACAACAGCGTCAGAAGCCTCACAAACATCCTGCTTCCGATCGTCACTTCCAGGCGTGTCCAGGTAGAGAAGTCAATCTTGGTCTTGGCAGGCGGGCTGATGCAGAGCGACATATTTGTGAGCGCGGTCAAAAGTGCTTTGCTCCAGGCCAAGATGAGCTTTAAGACTGTTGAGGTTGTGCAAAATCCCGCACTTTCGGGCGCTATGGAATTAGTGAGACAGGTTCAAGAGTCATGTTGAGGTCGTGCCGGGCACATTGGTATATGGCTGCATATTACATAGCATTGGTACTGGATTTCGTGGTGCATAGCCGGTAGGAAGGAAGGAAGAGCTTCCACAAGCATAGAGGCTGCTACGAGGCCGATGTCTCGGGATGTGGGGACTAGCTTCCTTGGCAAATACTCGACTACTGCTACTTCACCTCCCTGGACATCTTTCTTCCGACGACAAAGGTTTAGGGCAATGGAGCAACTCGAGATAATCAACGAGGCATCGCTATAATCTACAGATTTCCTCCCCTAAATGTTGCCCTAGTCACTGCAAAGATGTCTTCAGCTGGTCACAGCTCGGGCCAAGCCAGTCCGGCTAGGCATCCGGTAGCTTTGCGACGTTCCAAGCTTGCCTCGTGCGAGCCATGCAGGCTCTCGAAGCTGGCTTGCGACCACAGTCGGCCGGCATGCTCCCGTTGTATTCGACGAGATATGAGCAGCCAGTGCGTCTACAGACAAAGTCCGTTCAAGAGGCGACGTTCCGTAGCACCCACCCAAATGTGAGTCTGCGAAGCCTTCGCGTGCCTTTGCTTATGGCATGCAGTACACCTATGTTTGAGTCGGTCATTGGGCAGCCGGTCAGATCTCCGTCAACATTGGACTTCCAGATGAAGATATATCCCAATCCAGGGTTCCAAGGACCTTCTTCTCTTCAGACAGTGTTGGACGACCTGGGTGCGCATCTTGCCGTTGGCAACAATGCACGCGCATCCAGCTCCAACGACCAGCTCTCGTCCCGAGATGGTGTCATGAGAGAAGATGCCCGAAAGTTGATTGATGAAGGAGTGCGACTACTTGACTCGTTCCTTCAATACCTCGCTGATGATGCTTTTCGGCGCCTCTTCTTGAAGTCACATGGAAGTGGATTGGAAAGCCATCTGGGGAATTTCCTTATTTACCCATTCTTCAACAGTCTTATCAACGAGATCAATGTCATCGAGAACTCGCAGGACCGACAGGCGAGCCTGAAAATTCTATCCCAGCGACTCTTCGAACAGGCTCAACGGCCGGTCGAGATTACTACAACAATGACCCTGAACGACTTCACAAGCCTCTACACTGGTCCAAATCTGAGATGGGAATCGATTGGCCTGATATTGACCTTGGCAGGGTAGGCACCTGGTTCGTTCGAGTTAAGACAATCTAACTAAGGACAGCATCGTCGCCCATGAGATTCGTGCGCCGCATCCTGTCTGCAAGACCGAAGAGGAGAAACAGGCTCTTCGGACCACGCTGGTGCATCTCAGCAACAAGTGTTTGGCCTTCTGTGACACATTGGATACGCTCAATGATGTTACCATGATCTTCTTGTACGAGTGCTTCCTCCTGGCTTCGGCTTTCTACGGTGATCAAAGTAAGGCCAGTAACGTTGAGGGTTCCCATTTTGTCAGTTCTAACATTCGCATAGGCTTCAGGGTATGGCGCCGACTCAATCACGTATCCAGTGCTCTTTTCGCGCAAGGCTTGCATCAGATTTCCAAAGGTGAAAGCCAGCTTCCATTCTTTTTGAGACAGCTCCGCAAGCGAATTTTCAGCCAAATTTACACGTCGGACATCAGCTTTGCAGTGTTCCTTGGACGGCCCTCACGGCTTAGTAAACGATTTTGCTATCCTGCGATGCCGTTGGATATGGAGGATGCGAATATGCAGAATATTACCACTGTCGCCTTGAATGAGCAGTTACGTCACCTTGATAGCAGCGGTTGGAACACGTTAGGCGAAATCCGGAAGAGCTCGGTCATGAGGTGGTCTGTGATATCTGCCATGATTCTGGAAGACGTTCTAGAAGTTCTGCTGAGCCGCAACCTTACACAGGTTTCGGACAAAGTCAGGTATGCCTTCCTGTGAACCGCTCTGACCTCAAACATATACTTACTCAGCCTTAGCGACCTGCGGTCCAAGGTTGCCCAGGCCTGGGCTGATCTTCCGAACTTTCTCACAATTCCCGAACAGGAGGTCTGGCGAAGAGGTCGGAGCGGCCAGGAAGCTGATACACTCCATCAAATTCGATTATCTCACTTTCATACGACTTTCCTGGTGGAATGGGCTGCTTCACGCCATGGAATGCACCAGGCAGGTGCGCTCTTTGCCAGTGCAAGCAAACTGCTTACCTGGGTCAATGCCGCTCTGGTCAGACGAGAACAACTAGGAGAGAAGGGAGCCATTTCTCTGTGCTGGACTGTATGTTATCCTTTACCAGAATGGACAATTCCGCTTCACGGTCGGATTCTGACAGTGTAGGTGGCGTCCTGTGGTTTGCCAGCTGCAGGCGCACTAGCATGGTGCCTCCTGCAACCTCCAGCTCAAACAAACATGAACGCTCAGCTAGAGCCGGCGGCACGACGGCACGGCATCGAAAGCCTTTCTGTCCTGCTAGCTCACATAAGCATCCTGCAGGAGCCTGGCGATGGCAATTATCAGCTCTTCTGCCAGGCCGCCACGGCTCTTCAATCAGCAATGGATGCCATTCTATCCCCACCATCTCAAAACTCGACGGACAGTCCACAAGATTTCCTAACGGACGCTGCCATGGGACAACCGGACTGGTTACTCCCGGAGCACTTTGGGTTTGGGATGGACTCTTGGTGCGTACAACCCTGTTGGCCTACGCCTGAATCTGTACTCACGCCGTTTCTTGTAGGGTCGGTCTACCAGATCAAGGGTCTGTGTTTGGACTGGACGATAGTTTGTTGTACTGAGGAGCTGTCTTCATCATATGTGAATCCACCCGAGCTCCAAGGCTCGCATGGAGTTCCCATTCTGATATGCACACAGAATGAGGATCATCCCTTGCGCTGACATAAATATCTACCACGGTTGCAGCGTTTCGATGAATTGGCTTTCAAGCCGAGTACCAGCAGCCAAGCGGAGCACGGTGCTACTTTGCGTACCAGATGATGAGAACCTTTTATATGCATGAATACCCCAAGGACCCTGGACCTTTCAAGTGTACTATGACAGTACTTAGCTGCTGCCTTTCTCTCCGCCCCTTTTGTTCCAATATCCACCATCTCAATCAAGGATGATCCATGTTATCATTCGTCGTCAGCGGTAGCAGTGTGCCTATTCAGCAATAGCCGACGCCTCGATGCTCTTGAAATACTTGACCGTCTTGACCTGAAGCTCGAGCGTCGCAGCATCATCGACTACCAGTATGGCATGTGGGTGAAGTTGCAAACAAGATGCCGTCCAGATGTGACTGATTCCCGATTCGACGCAGTGCTTCAGAGCCAGAGCCTTGTGCGCACCAGTGGCGATAATAATTACTTCTCTGGCCTTTGAAAAATGATTGATCATGGTCAGCCTTCTAACATTTCAAGTCCTTGGTGGCTAAAGGCGCCCTCCAACTACAAGAGCATGCCTGGTGATGTCATGAAAAATGATGGAGAAACACTTGTGGAATCCTGACTCGTCCGAAGGATTCATCACGTACCTCCATGACCGTCTGCACACCGACGGTGAGCGCCATCTTCGGTACCTTTTCCACGTCGTTGTCAAAAAACCGCGAATTCGCCAGGATTGTGTCGTCGGTTAGCGTCTTAATCCGAGTTCTGGAGGCCAGGCTGGACCCGGGCTCATTGAAGGCAATATGCCCATCTGGTCCGATACCTCCTAGGAAGAGTGCGATACCTCCGACGGCAGCGATCTTCTTTTCGTACTCTCGGCACTCGAGCCTGAGGTCGGAGGCGTTGCCGTTCAGGATGTTGACATTGGTCGGGTCGATGTCCACGTGCGAGAAGAAGTGCTTGTACATGAAGCTGTGGTAGCTCTGGGGGTGGTTAACGGGTATGCCGACATACTCGTCCTAGTAGACTTGATTAGCTAAGTGCGCTTATGAACATAGCCCATGAGGGATTTGGATAAAGCAAGGTAAGGCAAGCGTAAGCGAGATTCCTGACTCGTCTTCGGTGTTCGATTCACGATAGGGTACTAGCCGTAAAGAGTGCTCTGTCAGAGGCAACCGGGGAGTGCAAGAGAACTTACCATGTTGAATGTTATGACATGCTTGAATGATATATTGCCTGCCTTGTGCTCTCGGACAAGTATTTTGTACACATTTTCTGGGCTGCTTCCCGTGGGAAGGCCAAGAACGAAAGGTCTTGTTGGTGTAGGCTGAAATGCTTTGATGCGCTCTGTATCAACTCCTTGTTAACCTTGAACCTACTTTGTTACGGGTTCTGCTACAAACCGATAATGTATTTCGCCACGAACTCAGATGCCGCTACACGGTCGTCTCGGATCAGAAGCCTCATCTTTTTGGAGAAGAAATCGCGACTATAATTTCCGATATGGCCTCTAATATGTGCATGTGAACGACTGTGTCTCTTAACAAGACTGGACTGGATGAGATTAAGAAAGAATTGGCCATTAGACCTCTCCACCAAGCTGATGCTACTACTTCGTGGTTATCGTGGAAGCACCACTCATTCGAGCATACCGACATAAAGTCGGAACGCCATCGGGCTAATCATGCGTAGAGCTAAGATGCTAACGACTTTGAGAGAGCCAATAGCCTCGTTATACCAATGCGACATAATCTGAGTTCGAACCCGCTCGGAGTAAGTATTTACGGACTCCGAGTGGCTAATCAATACTCCGAGAGATGGAAGAGCACCCGATATCACCACCGAAATGTAACTTCTCTTGATTCGCTTATGGTTAACCCTCTACCACTGTAGACCGAACCGCAGGTCGATATCTCGAAACTGAATGAGTGAAATCTCGACACACAAGGGGTCCGCGAATTTGATAGTCTCATCATATACCCCATTGCCTCCTTCTTGACTCCGATAGGCTCCACATCTTCGCAGATAACGTGGAAACATTGTGCCTTCGGAGTTGTTGGTGAAGCCAATCCGAACTGAAGATCTACGCGTGTTGAGATCCCCTGGGCGTTGGTGAATGCGAAAATAAACCAGAGAAACCTGGATATACCGCAGTGCAGGGTGGAGACCTCCAGATCAATATGGTGAGATTCGGTTTTCTACAATCGTTAAAAACAATCCTGTCCCCAAAATCCACAAAATCCAATGTGTCGGAAAGCTAAATGAATTCCAAATAACGGACACACTGTTTCGTGGCACTGGTACCTACACAGTTCTAGAAACGGCAACCACCACTTCAGACTTTCTTCCTTTCCGTAATATGAGGCAGTTTAGGATGTCCTTGTCAGGTGGCGCTGCTGCCGGCATCTTCGAGGGTGCATTCACCAGTCCAGAACTAATCCGACTGACAAACGGGCGACTGGTGGTCGGTGACAATCTGGTAGAGGGCGAAGATCTCTGGATCTGCTCGAGAACGGGGAAAATTGTGGACGGCCGCGATATATTCTTCAACTCCCGCACAGTTGCCGGAACCGTCATTGATCTCCAGAACAAAATAGTGGCACCAGGGCTAATCGACGTCCAACTTAACGGATCATTCAACTTCGATTTCTCCAACCCCAAATCACTCGAGTCTTACGCGGACGACCTGGTTCGCGTGAACAAGAGCCTTATCACACTTGGCGTCACGTCCTACCTGCCCACGCTGACCACGTCAGCAAGTCAGACGTACCATGACGTGCTACGGTTTCTCGGTCCCTCTGGAGTTGATAGAGATGCCCATGCAGGCGCAGAATCGCTAGGTGCGCACTGTGAAGGACCCTTCATGAGCACGAGCAAGAATGGCATTCACAATCCTGAACTGCTGCAATCCGCAGCAAAAGGCTGGTCGGATATCGAAGCATGCTATGGTCGTGAGAATTTGGATGGTGGGCGTGTGAAGATGATCACCGCCGCACCGGAGGTCGGACTTGTCAGGGACACCATTTCCGAGGTGGCGAAGCGAGGAATTGTCTTTTCGATAGGGCACACCAACGCAACGTACACAGATGCCTGCGATGCTGTTTCGAGGGGTGCTACGATGATCACGCACATGTTCAATGCCATGAGCCCGCTTCATCACCGCAACCCGGGCGTCGTGGGTTTGTTGAACGGTTGTGAGGGACTTGAGCGACCATACTACGGCATAATCTGCGACGGCATCCACTTACACCCGATGACCATCAGATTCGCCTTCACCGCCCATCCGGAGGGCTGCATTCTGGTCACGGACGCCATGCACTTGGCAGGCATGGAGGATGGGGTGTACGATTGGACAGAGGGCGACCGGATCGTGAAAAAGGGGCCACGTCTCACTCTGGAGCATGCACCGGAAAAGATCGCAGGAAGGTGAGTTCTTATGCGTGCCAGGAGAATTTCTCGGTCAACTCAAAGCGAGCAAGGCTGATTTGAGACTACATTCTTTAGTTCGGTGACCCTCCTCGAGTGTCTCAATAATTTCATCAAGTGGACTGGTACATCCGTAGCGCAGGCCATCAGCTCAGTGACAGAGAAACCTGCGAAAATGCTTGGACTTTATCCTAAAAAAGGATCGCTCATACCTGGAGCCGATGCGGACTTGGTTATACTTGATGAAGTGCTGTCTGGAAGTGGCGACAAGTCGCTATATGTTGATCGTGTCTTCAAGTTTGGTCAAATTGTCGTTCCACAGTTACACAACAAAGCGTGATTTGTGGCTGGCCACTAATCGTATACCTCTCTTACGGACGACTTCCAGTGAGGATAGTGGTTTGGAGAAGGCATGGGGTTGATACGGAAGCTAACAACGATATTTGTATCAGGACATACTCGCCATTAGATATAAAAGTAGTCGACCATGAAGTCTTCTTCTAGTAACCTCGCTACTAAGTAGTCTATGCTTGTGCCAAATACTCCTTGCTGAACGGGTAGTCGGTGTATCCCTTTACAAGCTTTGGGGTGTAAAAGTACGTCCTCTCGTACTTCGTTAGAGGAACTCCCGACTTTATCCTGAAGACCAAGTCCGGATTGGAGACAAAATACCTTCCAAAGACAATGCAGACATCGTAGTTGGCATACGTTTGGTCTACCGCAGTCTTCGCTGATTCGGCAGTGAAACCACCGGAGAGGAACACAGGAGTCGCATTATCCCAGAGTTCAACCAACCACTTGACTGTTTTCTGTCCACCACAGTCCGCATCATCGTTCCCTCGAATGCGCGCCTCGATCAGATGAAGGTATCCCAATCCAAGTGGCTTCAGTCTCTCGACCATCCTCTTGAATGTGGGGTCCGGGTCCTCCATCAGCATACCGAGAAAGTCACTGTAGGGACTAAGACGCACGCCGACTCGCTCAGGCCCGATAGCGGTAGCAATGGCCTTGGTCACTTCGAAAAGGAATCTGGTGCGGTTCTCGATGCTCCCTCCCCATTCATCGGTGCGCTTGTTACACGTATCCTGAAGAAATTGGTCCGGTAGGTAACCATTGGCTCCGTGAATTTCAACAAGGTCGAATCCTGCGGCAATGGCGTTCTTTGCTGTAGTTGCGTAGTCGTCAATTGTCCGCCAGATCTCGTCTTCTGGCATGGCAACGGGAACAGGATCGTTAGGCGTAACGGGAGTTGCACTGCTTGACCACAACTGGCATCCTTCCGCTTTGAGAATCTCGGGATCGCCAGCACGTCCCTGATGCCAGAGCTGACAGGCAAGCATACAGCCCTTGGCATGGACACTGTCAGCTATCTCTTTCCATGCCGCGATCTGTGACTCAGACCAGAGGCCTGGTACGTTGCGGTTGCTGATGGCTCTTTGAGAGACCAGCGTTGCCTCATTGATGATAAGAGTGCCTGGTACGCAAGCCCGCTGCTCATAATATTCTGGAAGAAGGAGCGCTCGTTAGTCATATATCGCTTTGGGGTAGAGAGAGCCCGGACAGCAGCTCGGGCGCTCTGAAATTTGGCTAACCGTACCTCTTGTTATGGCCGTAGGAGTCCACTGATCATCACAACGATATCGTGTCAGCGGTGCCATTACCACTCGATGGCCGAGGGTAACTGGCCCGACTTTCAACGGTTCGAATAGTTTTGTCATTGTGGTGAATGGTCACCGACTTGCTTTCGCTTCTATTTTCAGGAGATTTACGCGATATGGTTGTCGTGTATTGAATGCAAACTTGATCACTGACTTATGAGTTTCGTGCCAAACCCACAACAGCGTTGGGTGTAATTGTCGCCGGAATCGTCGCCGAATCCAAAATGACGGAAACACATGAACGTGGTAGGATGATCGGGCTTACGAAGTTACAATTTTACGGAAGACTTTACGCTCCCCAGGTGCAAAAGATTTTCTGTCGGCTTATCTCCGGGGCGAGACCCACCATCGGCTCAGAATCTGCCGAAGAGCCACATCTTCTTATCATGACCGTTCATATTTGCAAAGTTGATCGGATCTTAAACTGTGATCCTCTGACAACAGAAGAAGCCTGCCTTCTGGTCTACGATGTGATCGATGCCACTTTATGGACCGTCCGAGGGTTTGTCGGCAGAGCTTGCCCGTGGAAGAGCTTGCCCGCGTTTATGTCCAGCCCCTAGGCATGAAGCCCTTAGTCGAAACTTGGGAAGGGCCTTGGACAAGGCAGGCCTTCGCCCCATCCGAAACGCAAATGAAGAATTAACGCATGTGGACACTGAATGATGGACATGGCAGTCACTTCCATTGTTTCACAGCATTTATAGTATACGTCCTGGTCACCGGCCACGTATCGGCACTCGAACCCCCTGTACATCTGCAACGCTGCGAAGCCGACTGAGCGTCATCGTAAGGGTTATCGAACCCCAAGCTGTGAAGAGTCATCAGCATGAACAATGGAACAACCAACCCAGAGAGCGGGTCATACCGCCATACAATGTCTGGGCACAGCGAGAGGGCGACCGCGGAGTCTTCGTCCTGCGAAGGCGAGTCTGGCCATATGGCTGAATCGTCGCCAACAACACCGGGGCAAGGACTCAGTCGAACCGACAGTGATAACGAGAGCATTGGAGGCCAGCGAAATGAAATGTCGAGAAAGAGTCTCATGATAGCGATCCCTGCACTCTCGGTGTGCCTGTTCGTCTCGTTTCTGGATCAGACGTCTGTGGCAACCGCGACGCCAGCAATATCCGGGGATCTAAACACTGGAGCTGCGACTTCATGGGTTGGTGCTTCCTTCCTGATTGCATCCACGTCGTTCCAGCTCATCAACGGGAGACTGTCTGATCTTTTCGGGAGGAAGAACCTACTTCTGGTCTGCCTGGCATTGATGGGAATCGGGGACTTGGCATGCGGGTTTTCCAAGACAAAAGTGCAACTCTTTGTTTTCCGCTCCATCGCTGGGGTTGGTGGTGGCGGCATCAATAGTTTAGCAATGATCATTGTCAGTGATATCACGACACTGCGGAACCGGGGAACATATCAAGGTGAGCAAATGAATTCCTTGGCTATTCTTTCTTCGATACATGTATAACCTGTCGACTACAAGGTGTTCTCGGTGCCATCATTGCACTTGCAAATGGAGTTGGGCCTTTTCTGGGTGGCGCACTTGTCGAGTCGGTGACATGGCGATGGGTCTTTTGGTTGATTCCGATCGTGTGCGCACCAACGACTGCTGTTATTTGGTTTTTCCTGCCGCTCAAACATCAAAAGGGAGGCCATGTCGAAAAGATCAAGAAGATTGACTATGGTGGAGTCATACTGAATATCGCCTCGACTCTGCTGGTGCTCGTCCCCCTCTCTGGCGGCGGCGTGACATATTCCTGGAAATCAGCGTTTCTTATTTCCACCCTCACCATCGGTGTCCTGTTGGGTGTCCTCTTCGTTCTGTACGAGTGGAAGCTCGCGACACTTCCAATTATGCCTCTGCGGCTATACAAAGCGCCACACTGCAGTGCTCTCTACGCTCAGTCTTTCCTGACCGGTCTTGCATACTTTGGAAACCTTTTCTACCTACCCATCTACTTTCAGTCCGTCCTCAAGTACTCGGCCCTTGTGTCCGGTGCGTTGATTTTACCAGTCATCATCACCACGTCCATAGGCTCTATCGTGTCCGGGCAGTATATGAACCTCACTGGCCGCTACAGAGCTTTAATTCTGACTGGGTTCAGCCTATGGACGCTCGGCAACGGTCTTATGCTTTTGTTCGGACGACATACCGGTCCGGGCCCTTTAGTTGGTATATCAATTGTCCAAGGTGCTGGCATTGGATTGACTCTGCAACCAACCCTTGTTGCAATGTATGCCAACAGCCGCAACGACGATCGCGCAGTGGTTACCGGCCTCCGCAACTTCATCCGCACCATTGGAGGGGCCTTCGGGCTTGTTATCTCGGGTGCTATTCTATCCAACACCCTCCGGAACGACCTCTCAGCTTCAGGCCTCGTCTCTAATGACATAATCACACAACTTACGTCGTCAATCTATGTACTCGACCATTTGCACCTATCGCAAGAGGCCGAAGACGAAATCCTTCAGACTTACATGAATGGGCTGCATTTTATTTTCGCATTTTTCGTCGCCTGCTCCGGCCTAAGTCTTCTTCTCACCGCATTTGTTGGCAATACAAACATGAAAGCACAGAAAACCTCTCAAGTGATCAAGTCAGACGGCCAGGCGTCTGATATTGGCCAAGTTGAAAAGGGCCCGGTGGTCAGTGATAGGTTGGAAGTGGACGCTTCTGAGAACAGAACAAACAGCCCCCAATCGGATGAGCAACCTTGATTGAAGGAAAATCTGGTTAAGTCATACCTGTCTTGAGGTGATGAGCATATGATCATATTCATATCCGACAACCTTCTGTGTCGGGTCTAAAGACAAACGGGATGAAAAGTCTACACAAGCGAGTTTTGATTTATAAAGCGGCATTTACAAGCATAACTTAGGTTTGACTGAGGACCTCTAGCATAACAGGATGGAGAATTGACGAGAAAAGGGTTTCTGCATAGTCACCATATGAAAAGCACGAAGACATAGCATGTATTGCCACCATGAAATGAATCCATATACTATTTGATTACTTCATTGCCCGAGTACAGCCATGTTCTTCTATGTACATTGGTCTGAAAACGCCCAAAGGCATTCCTTCAAAGTTCGCTTTATCGCTTTGATATGCTTTCATCCAGCCTAAGGTAGTCGAAGCAGAATGTTACACACAGACTATCAGATCTGTCTGAGCCGTCAAGCCACACTACAAAACAGGTAGCAAGGCTAGAATTTTGGTAGGGGCGTCAGTCAAGAAGTCAATGGTAGGTACACCAACCTTACAGACTACTCATTTTTTTGCGGGGTCACTTGTTTGTTAGGTGGCCAGCCGTTTCGTATTCTTTGCTTCTGCGTACGACCGCTGCTACTCCATGGACCGAGAGATGTCTGTCGTACCATGTCACTACGTACGCGGAATTTGCGGCTTGATTTCTTGCAGGATCGGAATTCCGATATTCCTCCGAACAAGTCTGCGGCCGTTTATCTTCCGGCAAACTGACGAATAAATGGCTGGCTCTCTGTGCTCCAGGTAGTTTAGTTTCGCCGGGCATGCAGCTAAAGTTGACTGATAAGAGTGGACCTGCGGACGACCGATCACCTCGGAGAAGTCCTTGCCGATAACGACCAATGCGCCAACTGCAACCCCACCGGTCCGAACCCCACGGGATAGTTGGTCCGTCCAGAACCCTAAAATCGTCCGTTGGATGGGTCTTCTCATCAGCCAGTACCTAGGCAATTTCTGGAAAAGACGTTCACGGCCTGGCTACATTCGATCCGATAAATAAACGTTGAACGCGTGTGTCCACGTCTCTCTGATCATTCACCGCGCTCAGAACTTGGTGATTAACGCTAGAGATTGGTCTCGTTCGCGATCATTTTCAACGTTGTCCAATCCAACCACTTGAATCACTTCTGCCCTTTCTCGCTTTCTTCCACCGAGACTTGATTGTTACAATGCCTGAGATATACGCCGCACACCCCGACTATGGTTTCTCCCGTGATTTCAAGGGTTATGGTGAAAAGGGTCTTCAAGGGTTGAAATGGCCAGGAGATGCAAAGATCGCCGTTTCTTTTGTCATCAACTATGAAGAGGTACGCTTGGGCTGCTCAAGCTTACAGTCACTTCCATGTGTCATAGAAGCCTAATCAGACTTTCGTACAGGGTGGTGAACGATCTGTCCTTAACGGCGACGGCGTTGATGAGCCGAACCTGCGTGAGGCTCCAGGCGCAATGCGCATCAACGAGCGAAACTACAACGGTGAGAGTGAATACGAGTACGGCTCACGCGTGGGCTTCTGGCGACTGTTCAAGTTGTTCAACGATCACAAGATGAAGTTTACGCTCTACGCCGTGGCCCTGGCGGTCGAACAGCAGCCTGAAGTGGCCGTCAGATGTGTTGAGGAAGGCCACGATGTTGCATCACACGCATACCGCTGGGTCGATCATCATGACTGGTCCATCGAAAAGGAGAAAGAATATATCCGCAAGGGTATCACCAGTCTCAAAAACTTGACGGGCTATGCACCAAAGGGTTGGTATTACGGCCGGCCATCCCCCCAGAGCCGCTCCCTGATCCCACAGGTCTACGAGGAGATGGGAGAGGAACTTGTCTGGGTCAGTGACACCTATGCGGACGAAGTGCCTTACTGGATCGACCTGCCGATGGAACGCAACAAGCCGAATCCCAAGGGCTGTCTCATGCTCCCCTACAGCTACGACTGTAATGACTTCAAGTTTCACACCGCCAACTCCGGCTTCCGCGATTCCACCGCCTTTTTCACTCATTTGAAAAACGCCTTTGACATCTTATACGAGGATGGACAGGCGGGCCAGCCTAAGACGATGACTATCGGCCTGCATTGCCGCATCATTGGTCGTCCCGGTCGCTTCAAGGCCTTGAGAGATTTTGTCGAGTATATCGAGAAGAAAGAAGGTGTCTGGGTCGCCACTCGGACGGAAATCGCTCAGTCCTTCCGGGAGCAGTTTCCCTACAAGAAAGGCCAACTTGCTTAATATTCTTGCTCGATATTGATCAGAGATTGGGAAGGGCAGCATTTGTATGACGAGCTGATTGGGGTATCAGACCACGATACTCCATGCTTAAGAGCGGATGACGGGCGTGTTATATCACCAACAAGTCATCATGACAGGTCAAAAGCAACGCCGGAATGGGCACAAGCAATCGCTTTGAATCACTAGTAGACAGCTTCCTCCTGCCAAAATTGAGCATTTTGGGGTTCTCTTCTTTTTTTCTGTTCTTGACTTTTCCGTTTCTGCTTAAGTTTATGGCAGCTTTGGGTCTAACGCACTATACTCTTCATTATATATGCTTTCCGGGGCCTAGAGCTTTAGCAACAATCCGCCCATTGATCAGCTCAAGTATTATGCGAGCGTTATCGGCCACTACTATGGCAAAAAGGGCGGGCACACCTGTTTCGGTTCCCCACAGCTAACAGTCTTCGATTATTAGGTTTGGCATAGAAAGCTGTCTTACAAAAGTACGGGGAAGTCATGAGTGGTTTACTTAAGGGTGAGCACTTAGACAATATAATAGGCTTATCTCCATTTTCGAGCCTTAAATTACTGTACCTAGTGGCTTCTGGACCGTCCTAAGGGATGGCATCCATTCGCAGCTTTATGGAATTTGTCCATTGGTTCTTCGTCTAGTTTCGCATATCATTTAGGGACGCGGCTCCCTAGCCTAGCATCCCAAGCTCGGTATAATCCCAGCCGGCCGCTCCCATTGCCCCGTACTGATCAAAGCTTTCGACATTGGAATTCTGTTGCGGCATGTTGGCTGCGTACAAGGCATTATTGTCTTGTTCGGGCCACCAAGCCGCCGACGGCTCACCTCTTGCGGCGGTTGAACCAGGAACGAAATTGGTCTCAGCATAGCTCTCGTGCTCAGTGACCATTTCGTTCCACATCTTCCAGCCCTGCCAGCCGCCAGGTGCCTCCTCATCAACCTCCATGAACGCTTCTTTTACGGCGTCTGAAACCATGTGGATCATTGTTGGTTTGGAAGTTCCCGGCCACGTTTGCGGTTGCGGTTGCGGTTGCGATTCATTCAAGGTTGGAGTTTGCCTGGATATGGCGGCCGTCTGATTTGTATCTGTGTCGAGATCCACGCGCAGCGGGCCGAGATTTGCCGAATTTGAAGTCCCCGTGGCAGGGTTGATTATCGCTTTGAACAGGCTTCCTGATAGTGCGTCGAAGATATCCCGATACTTCACCGCGCCTACCCATTTTTCTCCAAAGATTGTCAAACTCTGTGAGCACGCTCGAGACGCTTCCAATACATCAAAGCTAAAGAGTGAGCCGTCACGCCAGAGGCAATACATGAGCGTAAGACCAGCAACGAAGCAGCTGTGAAGTGATATCATGGTGTAGCTCAACGTCTTTTGTTGGTTCAGCCGCTGATATGCAACGCAGACGCAGGCAGCTGAGCGTGCTGCCGTGACGAAGCGGGGATCTGTTGAGTCAAGGCGTGGTAGGAGAACGGTGAACAAATTGAGCACAGCCTTGTGATATTGTCTGTTTCTTTATCAGCTCCAATCCACGGCGTAAACACAAGGGAAGACTGGCAAACTTACAAATTGAAAAAGTCGCGTGAATCATGGTATGCACTCTCCGGATCGTACATCCAGGTGATCCTTTTTGCGTCTTTGGGCTGGTAAGGGATGGTTCGTATCCACTCGTCCAGATCAGCTCTCATCCTTGCCATTTTCCCGTCGAGCTTGGCCCTCTGCTCGGGCGGACCAGCAAACGCATCCTTATCAACTCGGAATACGGTGCGGTGAATGCGTGATTGAATTCTCTCCAGCTTGATTATGTGGACGAAAGGCGCAATGTTGGACCAGGGTGTACCTCTTGAAGTATCGGGGGGATCTCGGTGCGTCAAACTCCAGTACTCGACGCTCAGACTGGGAAGCTACTCTAGCGTAAGCAGATGGATGGATACAAAAGAGAACAGTAACACAGATCAGATTGGACGAACCTCAACGTTGATATCCCGATCTGCAATGGCGAATGCCCGGCCCAGCACGACGCTGGTCCCTCTATCCAGACAGTAACACGACCAAAATGCACGTCGGCGTAGCTCGTTGTCTCGAGCCTCTTTGGTGGAGGTTGCAACCTTTCGCTTTCTGTGCAGACCCAATTCGATGCATAGTGAAACGGCGTACCTCACCTGACTCCATGCACCTGCCCCGTACGGCGACCGTTGACCATGAACAGCCAAAAGAAGAAGGAACTGGACCGTTGCCATGTTGTGTTGTTCGAGTATGTAGTCCATGGGTTCAATTGCTGCAACAAGGTGCCGCTCATGATCAACGCCACATATCTTCCCGGTGAGTTGCAGGAACCTTGCAGAGATCGCATAGATGAGGTGCATGATGCTCCGCTGGGTGATGGACAGCACGCCTTTCTCGTATTGCTTATTGAACAATACAGAATACTCTTGTCGATCCAGCATTGGCCACCGTGTGTGTAAGCGATCAAAGAAAATGTCAAAGAGAAGCTTCGACTGCTCAAGAAGTGGGAACTCAGACACCGACCCATCTGGGCGAACCGACAAAGGCACCGACGGGAGTGCAGATTCTGGCACATCAAGCTGGTGTGACTGAGACGCAGCTATTGCCTCGGAAACTGCGGTGCCAGACGAGCCATGGAAGATGGCACTTTGTATCATCCGTGCGATGGTGGCTCCGGAGCTTGATCCAAGGTAGAAGGGCTCTGGAGCTGTATCGGTAGTGCCCGAAGCCCTTAGTGACAAATACGCAACACCGTCGACGAGCGAGGAGTGGTCTTCATCATCCACCGCTTTTGAACGAGGGTATTGTCGCGTTCCGGTCGTTGATTGGGTGTCGAACGCCGGCGCCTCGAAGTGGTCTTCGGCATAGTCGGGTAGGCGCGCTTCCAAAAAAGCGATACGTTCTTCCAATGCTTTGATATAACTATCTCAGCGTGAGAATGAATTTTTTGACGGAATCATTAGCAGGAGAGACGAACAGTGACTTGCCTCCGGGATACTGAGGCCGAATGGTTTTTTCGTATATACAGGATGATCCAGCTCTCTCACATGATCGACAGGCAGGGTAACCGCCATCACACTGTTAGCATGGTGTTAGAATTTCTCCGAGAGCTTGATACTCTTGATTGAGGCATCAGTAGCGGGGACTTCGATTGGGAAAGCAGCGGAACATAGAGCAGGTCATACCCGTTGTTTTCGTCTTTTGCATCTTTTACAAGCCAAGGTCGCACGTGTCTTTCTGGGTTGTTGGGGGACACCCGCCCCGTTACTGCCTTCGGCGGTGCTTCCCCCTGAATGCCGCAGTTCACCTCCCGACAGGGGACTCACGGGACTTCCTGGTCGAGACATAACGGTATCGTCCTGGTGTCAGTGTTAGCCAGGAGTTCTCTCTATGCGTCAGCTGGGTGAGATTACAGTACGGCGGCGCGAGCGATACCTAGAGCCTGAAGAGTCAGTCGGCAAATCTGATGCCGGTATGTAGGCGTGAGGGAGGTCTAAGGACCGTCACAGCTTGGACCGCGACTTCGTCAACAAACCTCCGTGTATCCCTTCCTTATGGGCAGGCGAGAAGCGATTAGGTAATGCCGGGGAGCATACAGGTATTCTTCCCACTAAGACACCGTACAACATAAGTGGCAACCGCTAGATCTTGCTGAGCGCGCCGTTGAAAGATTCAATAGGCGGTAGGTGTACCCACGTCGAAGAAGAACGCCTGTTGTATCAACCTTACGGACTGTTTACGTACCAGGTAAGCTCCTATCTCAAATTTTTGCGGTACCACTTCTTTTGTAAGGTGGCTCGACGCCTATCAACCATGATATCAACCTACATTGTACGAGTAATTTCAATTGGTAGTCGACCGACAACTGATAAGATCCCGCTTACTTAGCGTACGGGGGCAATACGATACGTCGTCACCATATACTGTGACAGTTCTATTCCCATTGGTGCAGGAATGTGCCAACTCGAGGCCTAGATGCGCCGGTGCCTTTTCTGCCGATAGGGACCTCCTACTTCAAGGTCTGGCGCTAGCTTCTTATGAGAATGTCACAGCTTCAGTATTAGTTGATCGCCTCGGTTTGCGGGTATCGACAAGAGCCAGGCAACTTGAAGATCAACTGAGACGTCAAGTTGAATGATCCTATCTTGGTGGGGCCATTTGGACACCGTTGTAGGATTTCTCCGCAGCACTTGGCGAATATCGGGCGGGAACTACGCGACAGATCACCATGGAGGCAAGGCGATCATCGACATCTGAATAGTGGTGAGATGCAGATATGTTTCGAGCATCTCAATCAGCATATCCAGTAGCCTGGTCTTTCACTGTGGCCCTTGCAGAGGATTTAGATAGCGCCGAATCCCCTCGACGATTTCGACTTCCCACAAAGAAGCAGGTGAAGGTGTCAGAATACGGTTTGCGAACGCTATAACCTTGTTGTACCAAGATCTGGTATTGAATACCTTTTTTGGGTTTCACAGAAGGCACCATTCCAGTCCAAAGAAGTCTTGATCGATTTTCCCCGCGCACCAGACAGCGTTGAAGGTCATGCTCAAATGAGTGACTCGAGATGGTCCAACAGGGACCTCGAACCAACACCGCCGGAGCACCGCAATTGGCCCTGGTGTGAAATATCCTCGAGATGTCAAAGGTGGTAAGAAGAGGGGAACTTATGGCGTCAGGTACAACCTTTCTCTTTACTAGTTTTCGAACCAATTTAGCCTGGATGGGAACATCCACGTGTCTTCACTGTACGATGGCAGTAAGAAAGGCCTGTACTGGCTCTGGTCAGGCGTGAACTGGGTCGGTGTCTTCGCCTGGCTCGCCGGTACTACCATGGGCATTCCGGGTTTGATCGGCCAGCATCAACCGCAGCTCCTCAGTGACGCCGCTCGTCGCATGCACATGATGGGTGATATCCTGACTTTCGTGACCGCAGCCGTGGTCTACTTTGCTTTCACATGCTTCATCCACTATCGAGTCCTTGCTGCTGGTCGAGAAGATATGACTCGTCAGCGCGAGTGGTTGGCAAAGGAGGGTCGCGAAGGTTTTTTTCATGGGGAGAAAGAAGGACTCGCGATTGAGGCACCGTCCACACCACCCGTTATGGACATCGAGGAGATCTATCTGGAGGGCGAAAAGGGTGGCAAGATGTAGTAGGAGGACATCGAGTATCGTTCACTTTTCAAGCCTCGATAGAGACACTTTGGACCTTGACAAAACGCCGCGCAATGCCACACGCCTGTCGCATTTCCCACTGCCAGTGTTGATGCATTCAGCTACGTGCAAACCCCATACATGGTAACAAAGGTCTTGTGCCCTTCGCTACCAGACAGGGGTTTCGGAGGTCACGGAGATTGATCTTGGCAGGCCGGTCATCTCCCCGGCCCCGAAACATACGCTAACCTGTTTCATTCTGGTGAGTCCGCTCACGCTTATCATCTACTTATCTCCCTCACACTCTTGTCGCTAGAAAGCCGTCCCCTACCAAAGGTCCAATCTAGGGGGCAAGAAGGGATGTGGAGTCGCTCCTCTATCGGCGATTAACGTGCCGATGAGAACGACGCCCCGAAACGTTCTACCAAAATTCGATCGCAACTTCTCCATATATCGCGACTGCCTTACAATCATGCATCGGCGGTAATGTATCGACCGACACCCGGCGGCCCAAGGTTTAAAATCAGAATTTCTTCATTCCAGGACTCTAGAGGTCAGAGGAATCACGCTCGAGTTGGTACACTCACAGTAGCTTAGTCGCCTCTACCCAAACAATCAACGATTCGTGTCGCGCAACAAATACGGTCCACGTTGTCTTCGTCTTTCATTGTCATACTTTAAAAGAATTTACCACAAAGGTGGTATATGCATACACGTCTCGATGGCCACAGAACCGTATCGTCAGACAGCGAGTGAGGTCCTTGCCAGGATAAATAGTGGTGACTTGACCGTGGAGCAGTATGCTCAATCACTCCTGGCACGTATCAAGGCCAGAGATGCCGTGGTAAAAGCATGGGCGTACCTGGACCCTGCGCGGGTCATTGAAGAGGCGAAAAGGCTGGATCAAGTGCCTATTGATGAACGTGGTCCCCTTCATGGAGTGGCAATTGCTGTCAAGGATGTCATTTATACCAAAGGTCAGTTGCAGACAGCACTTACTATGCTTTTCAGGGTTTTAACGAGCTGCCCTCAACAGACATGCCAACCCAATTCAACTCTCCGGCCTATGAGGGTCATGGGCCAACAGTAGATGCGGCATCTATCATGATTCTACGGCAGGCCGGCGCCCTGATCTTCGGGAAGACCACAACGACCGAATTCGCAGCTACGACACAGGGGCCGATAACAACCAATCCTCATGACTCGTCCCGCACACCCGGAGGCTCTTCATCTGGGTCCGGGGCTGCCGTAGGAGATTTTCAGGCTCCCATAGGACTGGGCACGCAGACAGGAGGCAGCACCATCCGGCCGGGCTCATTCAACGGGATCTATGCCTTCAAGCCGACTTGGAATTCGATCTCGCGTGAGGGCCAAAAAATATACTCTCTTATTCTAGACACCTTAGGGCTCTATACCCGCAGTGTCGATGATCTGGAGCTACTTGCCGATGTCTTCAAGCTGGAAGACGATATGGCCCCAGATAGGGACTTCAAAGTCATGGGTTCCAAATTTGCTGTCTGCAAAACAATGGTGTGGCCGCAGGTCGGTCCTGGCACTGCTGCTGCCATGGAAAAGGCTGCTGAGCTGCTTCGCGCACACGGCGCGGAGGTAGACGAGATCGGTTTTCCGGAGGACCTGAATGATCTCCCGCGGTGGCACAGCACGGTCCTTAACTCTGACGGGCGGGTGGCCTTCCTCCCTGATTATTGCGCGTCCAAGGGCAAGATATCGAAACAGCTGATCGACCAGGTCGAGAACCGAGGTCGCATCTCAAGAGCCGCTCAGCTGGAAGCGTTCGACAAGATTGCCACAGCACGACCCGTTGTGGACGAGATGGTTGGAAAGTACGCTGCAGTACTAGTTCCCAGTGTGCCAGATGAGGCACCTGAGGGCATCGACAGTACGGGCAGCGCTGCCTTCAATGGCATTTGGACGGTACGTTCGGCTACCCTGTCTTCGAAAGGGCGGTACTAATCACAAACTCTATTCAGGCACTTCACAACCCGGTTATCAATATCCCGGGCTTCCACGGGGGCAATAACATGCCCATCGGCATCTCCCTTGTCGCTCCACGATACTATGACCGGCATTTATTAGCTGTAGGTAGAAGGGTAGGCGAGATCTTCGAGCAAGAGGGTGGCTGGAAGCCGAAGAACTAGCTTTTGCTCACAAGCACGGTGCTGTTGGATAAAAAGATTACAGGAATGGGCTGGTAGGAAGCCCACATGAGCTCAATATAGCAGGAAGGGGCAAATCACAAATCAGATATACTCGTGACCATGAGAAGCCTTTTCTTTTTGGAAAAGGCATTACTTCTGGGCCGACCTTTGAAACCGACCCATGCTGGTTAGAGGTTATATTGTCTAGCTTGACGGTCGTTCCACACTTGCATGAAAGGTGACTGGAATATGCATTTGTAGGTTACCTTATATCCTGCTTGGTAAAGAACCTGTAGTTAGGAATCTGCCCTAACTAGTATCAGGTATTTTTGACAATAGACCAATTATGCAGCAAAGTGAGCAAGGAGATCTATTGGTGGATTTGGAGAGTTTTAGCCTAGTAAGAATTATCTCATTATATTGATTTCTCGATGTGCTAGCGTCATTAGTTGATGACTAAGTCTTGGCAAGATCTACCTCTAGCACTGCACTGACTAAGAGTCTCGTTTGTTGTTTATCCCAACCTCCCTCTTCATGCAAAATCATCATTTCTTTATTGTTATATCCACGTTCTTGTCGCACCCAGCTTCACATATATCTGAAGTCCTAATCTAGCTCCTTCTCCCTCGATACTACCGACATGACAAAGCCTATCCAAGATCCATACGAGGCTGAACCATCGGCTCTACCTTTCAGAACTGGAGGCCGGCTACGCCGGAACCAAGAATACCTGATCTTTTACTTCTTCGCGATCTCTTCGTGGTGCCTGGAGATTGCTGCTGCGTGCCTCGGATCACTCGATGGAGCGCAAAGTCATTACTTCATCGCTACTATCTCACCGTTTATGGCCACTCATTGGTGAGCAAACTCCATGAAGATTCCCCGCACTTCAGAGACCATCCAGGTTGTCTAATATATTGCAGGATGGCTTTCCTACAAACATGCTGGATGATGGCGACTGCTCCGCGCAGCACAGTTCCGCATCGTATTGCCTATCTCAACCTGGCCTGTCGATTCCAGCGACTCTGCGCAGTAAGCAAGAAGTTCCTTTTTCAACTTTCGTACACTAATTGTCCAAGCCAACTGCTCTAATCGGAATGATCACGTGGGCAATTGGTTACCGATATCGTTACAAAGCTTCCAGTCAAGCGTACTGGATTATCTGGCTGGTGGTGTGGATTGTGGACACCGTGGTTTGCATCATGAACGTTTACAACAATATCAGCTGGGAAAGCGACCTGCTATACCAAATCGCTCCTCACTATCACCAGGGAAATTTCTGGCTAGGCGTTCTAGGCATTCGGGACATATGTCGAGCCAAGTATGACCCTTACGAGAAAGAAGGCATAGAGCTGGAAGAACCCTTAAACAGGGGGGTGTGATTTTGGAAAAGGTCTTCGGAGTCACTACAGGCTAATTAAAATATCTCGTGTCGTCAAATTTATTCCTTGTCATCAATATGGTTGACCGGCGTGAGTGGCTTCCCATCCCGAAAGAAAGCCTCAAGATTGTCTAGGTTAGTCTTTTCGAAGTTTTGCCAACTTGTGCGCGAGCATACACCGATATGTGGCAGCACCGTGACCTTCCAATTTTCCTGGAGTTTAGGATTGATTCCTGGTTCGTTTGCGTGCACATCAAGGCCGACTCCGACGACTCTTCCGCTGTCAAGAGCCGACAAAAGCGCCTGTTCGTCAATCATCCTGCCTCTTGCGATATTGACGACCCTTAATCCCTCACTTTTCGCCAGTGAAAATTGTTTTTCCGAGAGCATATTGTGAGTCTCGGCCGTATATGGCGCAGCGAGGACAATACAATCGATCCCAGGGATCATGTCATCCACGGTGGAATGATAAGATGCCCCATGTTTCAAGGCTCTCTCAGCATCCAGTTTCCGCCGCGGTCCTTGATAATGAATACTCATACCGAAGCCGGCTTCGCATTTTTGTGCAATCGCAAGACCGATATCACCTAGGCCCACGACGCCTAACGACTTCCCACAGGGGTCTACTGCTTGATTTCCCAGCTCACGACTGGCGTTCCAATCATATCTTGCACACCATTGAGCATAGGTCAGGAAACGAAAAGAGTCCAAGACCAGGAGCATGGCTGTATTGGCAACGGCTTCTGTGCAGGCGTTGGGAGTATTGCAGTACCAAATGCCACGAGCTGTAAGACCTGTGATGTCTGCGGCATCATAGCCATGCCCGCTGCAACAGATGATACGTAGCGACGATGGGAAGTGCGGCACGACATCGGGACCAAAAGGCAAGTGGGTGGCGAATCTTCCCGCCTTCAGCCAACCATTGCGACAGATTGCCGCCACCTTTGAATAGGGGCCTCCAGGCTTCAGACGTTCTATGAATTGTGCTTTCGAATCGCAGTCGTAGTAGATGAGGTTGAATCTCTCTGCCAGCGCCTGTCGGCGAGCGACATCAACCGCTTGTACGGAAGAGTCAATCAGCAGAATGTCGGCCTTCTCAGCCATCGTATACGCAGTGGTTCAATGCACAGGGAGGTTCGGGGCAGGACGGTTGTGTGGTTGAATTCGATGGAACTTTTGAGGCCATGCATTGACTAGCGTCGACGGTACAATATCATCATAGCTAGCTCCCGTAACTTGCTAGTAAGCCGGCGATTTAACAACTGTCTTATTTCTGCAAGAAAATGGTTGTGCTAGGAAAAAAGGATACTATTGAAAGTTGGGTAGGATGTTGGAAGTATCGGCAAGAAATGGGCATAAGCCGGTATCAGCTTCTGTTCCGTCGGTAAACTTGGCCTGCAGCCGGATGGCCACCTTCGACTCGGATATACCCGGCCGATACCTGCAACCGCTCATTCATGATGACTGATGGCCTGCTTTACAGAACGAGGCTTACTCGTTGAACAGCGTTGACCGAAATCCAGTCTACTGCGTCTCCAGTAGGTCGCAAGATGAATATGGACGCCTCCGCCCTCCAAGTTCAGAGAGCTGCGGTGGTCCATAATTCAGTCGAGGATAATGAGGCTCATCAAGTGGTCGTCGCGGCCCCTTCAAAGACCATATCAGGAAGAGGATGGGGAATTTTGTCGAAGCTGCTTGGTGCTGTTGGCGCTCTCGCACTAGGACTCTACGTGTCATCTGGCTATGGATATGAACGAACCGTCGACCCTCTTGATTTCACAGGCCGGACTGAGCGAGTCCTGAAGACAACACCACTAATTGATGGACACAATGACCTGCCCTATTTACTGCGACTTGAATTGAAGAACAGAATATATGACGAGGGCAAGTTTACGTTCCGTGAAGGTGAGAAGCTTGCACCCAGACTTTTATCTTACCTCATTGGCGCGATAATGGAATTGACTAATATAATGTTGCGCAAAAGGCCTCGCCAGCCACACGGATCTTCAAAGAATGAAGGAGGGCAGAGTAGGCGGACAGTTTTGGTCCGTCTTCGTCGAGTGTCCAGAAATTGTCCATCTTGATGATCCCACCCACTCCGTACGAGATACACTCGAGCAGATCGATGTGGCCAAGCGTATGATTGCTTACTATGACGAACTACACTATTGCGAATCTTCCAGCTGCGTGACCACCGCTTTCAAAAGAGGGAAAATGCCGTCCATGCTTGGAGCAGAGGGGATGCATCAAGTGGGCTCCTCTATCGCAGTCATCAGGCAGCTGTTCGACGCGGGTGTGCGATATATTACTATAACTCACAACTGCGACAACCCGTTTGCCACGGCTGCGTCAACTGTGACAGAAACTGGCAAGGACGCTGGCCTTTCTGACTTTGGTGTTGCAGCAGTGGTCGAGATGAACAGACTCGGCATGATGATCGATCTGTCTCATACGTCTCACAATAGTATGCGTCAGATACTCGACATCACGCGCTCTCCGGTGATCTTCAGCCACAGCGCCTGTTACCATCTGGCTAGGAACTACCGGAACGCTCCTGACGATGTCATAGCCAGACTCAAGACAAATGGTGGCGTTCTCATGGTCATGTTCGTCAAACGCTTTTTAAATGCCCAAAATCCAGAAGCTGCTGACCTCGAAACGGCTGTCGACCATATCATGCATGTGGTTGAGGTAGCAGGTTGGGATCATGTCGGTATCGGAGCCGACTTTGACGGAACAGTGACTCTGGCTAATGGTATATCGTCTGTTGCGGACTATCCAAAACTGATAGAAGCTGTCATGAGAAGGGGCGCCACTGATGAGCAGGTCCGAAAGCTTGTGGGGGAAAATATCTTGAGGTACGAGCCCAAGAATACATCGTCGCTCATTCTTCTTGATTACTAATGACTGTGATAGAGTATGGAGGCAGAATGAAATGAACGCGAGGGTGTTCAAGAATGACTTACCTGTGGAGGATGTATGGGACGGTCGGCGATGGACAAGGTGGAACAATCCACTCCCACTCATGATTCCTGGAAACCCCGAGCGTATTGCAGCAAAAGACTTTCCCTAGATTCTTACATCATACATCACGACAGATAAAGTTGTTTCTGAGAGCGGGCGGTCGGATCAAAATGCGTTATGACGCGTGCAACACCCCAGCGTACAACAAGATATGAACTACAGCTCCGGGATCCCCAGGTATAAGTGCATACCATTCAAGTCTTTCAGGGCGGGCCCCTTACGACCGTGAACTTGTTAGTGACAGAATGGCTGGGATTCCATTTGTAGATTTCGAAAGTTTTATTCTTGGTGCTCCCCTAATCAATTCTTACACGATTTTGATTCAAATTCCCCCGACCGTCTCTAATTGCCCACCGCTTTGGCATTTCTCTCTGCCAAACTTCCCTGAGTTCTCACATTGTTGGAGAATTTATCGCCAATCTTGAAAGCCCCAATGATAGGTTTACTTACCACTGCATTTGGGTCTGGACCATAGCCACCACCACCGGGGGTGAGAACGATGATACGGTCTCCAGCATTCATGGGCGTGGTTGCTTTACCACCCAAGCTGATGGTTCTCGTAGTGCCATCTTCCGCATCTCGGCGAATCCACAGATTGATCCCTCTCTTTCCTTCCTCTCCTCCTGCCATGCCATAAGGAGCAATGACTCGGCGTTCGGACAGAATCGAGACCTGCATGGGTATTCGAAATTCAATATCTCGCACGCATCCATCTCCTCCGCGGTGAAGACCAGCGCCACCACTGCCATGACGAATCGAGAACTCATGAAGAATGACTGGATAACGCCGTTCGAAGATCTCGGGATCTGAAATCCTCGTGTTGGTGACATGTGTGTGAACGCCACTTTCACCGTCCCAGTCAGCGCCAGCTCCAGAGCCTCCTGCAATAGTCTCATAGTATCCAAATCCTTGTATGACTTTCCCAGTTTTTGCATCAGTTCCTCCATAGCCAAAGGTCAAGTTGTTACAGGTTCCTTGGGACGCTGCGCAAGCTTGGAATGCTTTGAAGATCAAGTCGACGATTCGTTGGGATGTCTCGACATTCGATCCCACAGTCGCTGCTTTTAGTGAGGGTGAAAGAATGGAATTCTCCGGCACTTTGATCTTGATTGGTTTCAAACAGCCTTGGTTTAGTGGAATGTCCGAGGAGATCATCGACCTTAAGCAGTACTGCAGGGGACAGTTAGTATGAGCAAGGCATGTTGTTCCTTTCACATCGACTTACCATGATACCAGAGTACATCACTGCTGGGGGACAATTGAGATTTCCAAAGTGTTCCGGACCACTACCATTGAAATCAAAGACGGCATCTCCTGTTTCTTCATCGATCTCAACCCTCAGTGCGATTGGTGTACCATCATCGAGATAATCCATCGCCTGGAGATCGGTCCCCTGGAAACGCTTCGCGAAGACTTTGAGCAACTCGCGCACGGATTGTGCTGCGTTATTCTGGATGGCATCCATATAGAATCGGACAACAGGCCACGAATATTCGTTAACCAGGCCTCTAATAAGCTGGATTCCTCGATTGTTGGCCGCCACGGCAGCTTTGAGATCTGCAATGTTGTCCCGAAGAGTGCGTGTACCGCTACACCCAGGATATGAGGCAGGAATATCGACCAGAATATGCTTCAGTCCTGCTTCATCAAACACCCCTTCTTTCACCATCTTGAAGGACTCGACAGCAACTCCCTCCTGCCACAGCTCCGTGGAGTTTGGTGGCATAGAGCCCGGTTGGATCCCGCCGATATCAGCGTGGTGACCTCGATTGGCGGCAAAGAAGAGGATTTCGGTGGGGTTTTCGTCATCGTCAAAGACAGGTGTTGTCACAGTGAGATCGGGAAGATGTGTTCCACCTGAACAGGGGTGATTACTGAGTAAGACATCTCCAGGCTTCAGCTCGCCCGGCTTGTATAAGCGAGCCTGGTATGCAATGGCATAGCTCATAGAGCCTAGATGACCAGGAATGTGAGGTGCGTTGGCCACCAGTCCACCATCTGCAGAGAAGACGGCACATGAGTAGTCGAGTCGTTCTTTGATGTTCACTGAGATGGAAGTCTTTTGCATTGTTTGTCCCATCTGTTCAGCCACGCTCATGAATCGATGGCCGAAAACACTCAATTGCACCGGGTCGACAACGTCGGTGGCTACCCGACCCTTTTCGACATCCATGATCTCGAGGATCAAGTGCTCCGAGAGAACGGTTGCCTCACTGGCCAGGTCAACGACAATCGTCTGCGTCTTGTCGACTACCATAGCAGGACCTTTGATATGGGTGCCGATTGGGAGGTCTTGGAGGAAAAAGACGCCCGTGTCTGTCCATCCTTGAGACTCAAAATACACTTTGCGCATTGACTCCGGCTGAACTGGAGTTGCAGGGGGAGACGTCCGCAGACGCTGCAGCTCCTCAAAAGGACTTTTCAGATGCAGGTCTGCGCCCTTGCCGATGCTTCTGACTCTGACATCCTCGATCAAGATATCACGTGGTTGCGTGAAGCCGAACTCTTGATAATGGCGCTCCGTGAAAGCTTTGTCGAAATCGAAGCTCTCTGTGGGCTGCTGAATCATGAGCGCAGTGTCACTGCCTTGATATCTCATGCTAAGATAAAGCTCATGCTTGATCTGCGACGCGATGAAGCCTTGAGCAATCAGACCTCGAACGCCAGCCGCACACAACCTCTCGAACCGAGCCTTGAGCTTTGGCAACACGCTATCCGCCCACGTAAGGGCTTCTGGCTCCTGGTTCTCCACGGTGACATCAGCGAGCGCCATTCCGTAGGCGGAGAGAATGCTCGAGTATCTGGGGATTATCACCCGTCGAATACCCAAGTCTCTGGCAACGGCGACAGCGTGTTGACCGCCAGCGCCACCGAAACACCCCAGATTGTGACCCGCTGTCTCAAACCCTCGACCTTCACTTAATGTCCGAATTGGTCGAGTCATGGTTGCGTTTGCAATGGACAAAAACCCTGCAGCAACCTCTTCGGCGCAGAGCTTGGTACCGCCCTCCCTGTCATTGTTGATTTTTTCGGTGATCTCGGCAAACTTCTTCTTGACAACTTCAAGATCCAGAGATCGAGGAAATAAATCCGGGATTATTCTTCCCAGAAAGAAGTTCGCATCAGTCACCGTAAGAGGACCTCCTTTTCCATAGCACGCCGGCCCGGGGTTGGCTCCAGCACTGCTAGGACCTACTTTGAACAAGCCGTTCTCCCAGAAAAGCATCGAGCCACCTCCAGCAGCCACTGTGTTGATATCCAATTGGGGTGTTTGGATCGTCACCTCTGCAATGGTGCTCTCGAAAATATGTTCAAGGGATCCTGCATAACGGGCAACATCCGTACTCGTGCCGCCCACTAAAACGACTGTTAGCCAACCCCAAATCGCAGGAAACAAGTCACTCACTGTCAAATCCGAGAACTGGAGTTCCGTCAAGTGGATCGTAACATGTTTTCGAAAGACCAACAACGCCACCAGCAGGCCCGCTGAGAACTCCTCGGAGGCCAGTAAAGTTATTGAAAGTCGTGAGTCCACCATCGGACTGGTTCAGGAACAATTTGTTGGCATGTTCATCTTCGAATCTCCCGAGGAAACCCTTTCGGAAATTGGTAAGGTAGTCGTCGGTGATAGGTGACAAATAGGCATCAGCAACAGCCGACTGACTTCGAGGTACGATTTTTGCCATAGTCTGGAGCTCGGACGACGATGAGACCTTGAATCCCATGTCCCTCGCGATTTGAGCAATGGCCAATTCATGATCCTGGTACGTATACGAGTGCAGCATAGCTACAGCCACACTTCTATAGCCCTGGTCCCATAGAATCTGCAGATCTCGACGCACGACATGGTCATCTGGAACTTTGATTACTCGGACGGCCTCCCCGGTGAGCCCAGTCCTCAGATTAGGATCTGAACCAACGTCAATGGGCTTCGGGTCTGGATCTTCTGCAAATCCCTCGATCGTCACTCGCTCGTCAACTTCGACAACGGTCTCATATAGTTTGCTGAGTCTGTGTACTGAGAGATCAAAGATGTTTGGCCGGGCCTGGTTTCCGATTCTGAGGATGTCTCGAAACCCTTTCGTGATCAACAAGGCTACTCGCTCCCCTTTCCTTTCCAGCAGAGCATTTGTAGCCACTGTCGTGCCCATCCGGATGAACTCGATGGGTTTGAGATCGAGAGGCACCCCTCGCGGGATCTGGGAACCGGTTGCAATTTCCAAGATCTGTCGTATACATTCCGTGGGAGCATCTTCATACTCTTCGGGGCATTGTGAGAGCACTTTGAACACCACATCTTGTTGTCGACCAGGGATTTGGGCCCAAGCATCAGTGAATGTCCCGCCTCTGTCAATGGCAATTCGGATTCCCTTGGTCGACATCATGAGCAGACCAGCATGTGGTGTAATCAGCTCAAAGTATAGGGGATGTCACTCGAAGACGGAGGAGAGTATTCGAGCCCTTCTTATGCAAGACGCTAACCCATCAACGGAAAACAATCAATCTGCCATAGCTATTGGCTTTTACCATTGTCAAGCAATACTACTCAAACATATCTTTAGGGCGGTGCCCAGATCCAATATCCCGAAGTCGCAATTGCGACTCGTGCCGACATTTGCTGATCTGGTGTGGTCCACACACACCGTCCTCGATGTCACCCCGGCATCCTTGTTGGAACTCTCCACTACTTCGGCGAGTGGTCATTCCAAACCGATCAGCGGACGGTTGATAACTTATCAAGCCGGCTATGAAACGGAGAACCGCGACCGGCGTTGTATCAAAGTATCTTACAAGTCTTTCTGCCTATCGTTAATCTCGGCCACGCAAATCCGATCCTTGGCTCTCAAACCTTGAACATCTGCAGCGATTTCACAGATACACCGTTGTGGGACTTCTTATCTCAGATATCCGGACCATTCGTCTTGTCAAGCGTAATTGAATGATGGTGTGAGTGGCTAGGGACACGCGACAACGAGTCTCGAACTATATCAAACTATGGATTCCGCTGTTGAGTACATGGAAGTTCGGGTACCCTCTTACAACTGCATCCTCCTGTGCGGTTAAGTCGAGCTTGAAACAGCTCACCTCTTGTTGCTAAACAGCCCTCTTGTTGAACATCCTTGACGTGGCGCTCGAGAAACCCCTTCGTGGTAGCATTACGACCATGGCCGAAGAAGTCGCAGGTGTCCACGACCACGTGGGTGGCCTGTCAACAGAGAAAGCTATGACTTCGACCACCGAGCCTGGCACAAAGCAGGATCAAGACGTTGGCTATTCCCTTTACATCGATCCAGTCAAGGAAGGAAAAATGATGAGAAAGTTTGATGTATGCAACCAAGGGAGACAAGAATAAAAAGGCTCTTCTGACATGGTCTCTAGATATTCGCCGTTACCGCTATGGGATTGCTCTATATGATGGCCAATCTTGACCGCAGTAACCTGGGAAATGCAAACATCGCTGGGATGCCTGAAGACATCGGCCTTGTTGGCAACCAATTTGGCACGGCTACGACCCTCTTGTGCGATGCTCGTGGTGTGGATGGCCAGATCCAAGCTGACCCTCGACAGATTCGCTACATATGTCCCATTTGAAGGCCCGGTTGCTGTCCTACTCAAGATCATTGGTCCCAAAACATTGATGTCGGTTTGTGCCTTCTGTTGGGGATGCGCGACTCTCGGCATGGGTACGTCGATCTCCCTGCGCCTAGAACTTGAGCACTGACGACAAATGCAACAGCTTTCATTCAAAATTGGAAAGGCTTATATGCCTGTCGTCTGTTGATCGGTTGCTTCGAAGCTGGACTTATTCCATGTATCAACGTGTACTTGGGCTGGGTATACAAAAAGTCGGAACGTGGAAAACGTTCCTCCGTCATTTTTGCCTTCAGCGCATTTTCCAGTGCATTTGGGGGCATCCTGGCATTTGGCTTAACGCAGATCCGCGGTCCTAATGGTTTCGCAGGTTGGAGATGGTTGTTCTGTATTGAGGGGATCATGACTCTAGTGTTGGTGCCGCTTTTCTATTTTGTCTTTCCTCAATCACCAACGACCGCTTGGTTCTTGACAGAAGAGGAGAAGGCAATGATGGAGGCACGTTATATGGCTGACAAGAGCTGGGGCCATGATGAACCATTTTCGTGGGCAGAATGCTTGAAAGCGTTTATCGATCCAAAGTGGTACGCCTTCTGGATCTACCAATTCTCGGTGGACGTCTCGCTATACGGCATGACGACTTTCCTCCCCGCGATCGTCAGGGGACTGGGCTATACTTCCGTCCATGCCAACCTTATGACGGTCCCGATCTACATATGTGCGCTGATCTTCTTCCTCGGCCTCGCTTATTTTTCCGACAAAATGGGTATAAGATGGCCTTTCCTTGCTGGCCCATTACTCTGCCTGATTGTCGGATACGCTATCCTAATCAGTGTGGACAATCTGAAAGTCAGGTTCTTTGCGTGTTTTGGTAAGATACCCACCTCAACCTTCCACGAAACATAAACTGACATCTTATCTAGTCACCGCATTGGGCGTTTATCCGACCACGGGTTTGTCACTAATGTGGTTACAAGACAACGTTGCAAGACACTATAAGCGCGCCACCATGGTCGGGTTCACGCTTACCTTTGCCAATACAGCTGGTGTTGCCGTGGGACAGATCTTCACCACCGAGTCTGGACCTCGTTATATCAAGGGCTTATCTATCAGCTTGGGCCTTGCTGTCCTCGCTCTGGCAGTGGTCCTTATCATCGTCGTCACGATGACTATGGTGAATAAGAAACGTGCAGCAAAACTTCTGGCTGCGGAACAGGCAGGAGATCCGATTCAGCCGAGACCAGATTTGGGGGATTACGATCTTCATTTCAAATACTCGATTTAGGAACAGAATGTGTGGAATTGGCCCTTTTGTGTGAAGGTCGGGTTCTGCGTGCGTAGCAAGCCCTTGGTGTGAGTGTTCTGTGGTTCAAGGGGCTAGGTTGTGTCAGAGAGAGAATATCTTTCAAAGTCGAGCAAGGTTTTCCTTTGACCAGGTCATCCTTTTGCAATCAATAATTCAACGTGAATGACCAGAGTGGTCTCTATATTCGGATAAACAAATACTTTCTAGGAGCTCTCCCAGCGAAGGGCTTCCGCTTTTGTGACCGGCCGAACTAGACGGCCGTGCTGGATACAAGCTGGGATTCTAGAATCAAAATGATAAAGGCTGACAAATTTGGCCAACCAAATAAGGCCAGATCTTTGGCGGGAGGAAGTTGGTAGAACCGAAGCTCGGTAATGTGAGCCGGTAAACTGATTGTCTAAGACCGATATCACCTAAACATCCGTTAAAGTCTCCTTCAAGTACCAACAGTGCTATTGGACTAGTTGGAATCTTTTTCCAAACCCTCAAACGACCCTATCCCATCCACTATGGTGGACACACCGGTGGTCAATCTGCTGAGACAGTTGATGGCGATTCCGTCCGTGAGCGAGGACGAATATGAAATTGGCCAATTTCTTGAGAAATATCTTGAATCCCGTGGATATACTGTGGAGTTGATCCCTATAGATCCAAGCAGCCGCCGTCATAATGTGTACGCCTACCTGGGGTCAGATCGAAAAGCGCACACTTGTATGACTTCTCATATGGACACGGTGCCACCACACATCGACTTGCGTATCGAAGGGGAAATCATCTACGGCCGTGGCGCATGCGATGACAAAGGGCCCCTTGCCGCACAGATTATAGCAGCCGAAGAGCTCAGAGCTGAGGACATTCTGAAAAATGGAGACATCTCTCTTTTGTTTGTTGTTGGTGAGGAAAAGGGGGGGCCTGGAATGCTTGCGGCGAATGATCTGAACTTGTCATGGGAAGCAATTATCTTTGGCGAGCCGACTGAAAGCAAGATGGCAATCGGTCACAAGGGTCATTACGTCTTCGAGCTCTACTGCAAAGGAGTCGCTTGTCATTCAGGGTATCCCGAGAAGGGGCAGAGTGCGAATTCGACCCTGGTGTCGCTGTTGGGCGAACTTGCGTCATTGCAATACCCGGTCAGCACTTTATTGGGACCATCTACCTTCAATTGCGGCAAAATAGAGGGCGGTGTGGCTTATAACGTTCTCGCCGCCGATGCCTACGCCCTCTGCGGAGTTCGCGTTGCAGCAAATCTTCCCGAGATAGAACGTCTCGTGGACCAAGCCGTGGCAAGATATCCTGGTGTGACGCTCAAGAAGAACTTTGCCTACACGGAGACGTTACTGGATTATCAAGTTGAAGGTGAGTTTGGCATCTGAATGGCATGATGTGATTCACGGTGCTAAATGACATTATAGGTCTAGAGTCAATCCCGGTCGCATTTGGCACAGATATCCCTCGTCTTCGTGGTGATCATAAGAAATATCTGTATGGACCCGGATCGATTCTTGATGCACATGGCGAGAACGAACAAGTACCCATACCAGACCTTCTTCGATCCGTGCAAGTATACAAGCAACTTGTCAAGATGTCTCTGGGCATCAAGTAGTCGATATTTCAGGGGAATGATTGATATACTCAGAAAACAGTGTACCCCTCAGAGATAAATCTATGTAAAGCAAGAAGCCAGGGGAGCAGATATGCTAGCTAGAATGTCACGAACAGGACCACCCTAGCTAAGAGGCGGCGCTGAGAAGTGCTTGTGTCTCTGAATCCTGGACCTCTAGTCAATCTTGTTATCCTCCGGGACGTCGCCTGCGCCTTAACATAGGATCTATTCTACTCGTTCGTAGGCGCTCAGCCCGTTTTCTAAACCTATATCAGGCGCCGACGAAGAGATGTGGGAGCTTTTCCCGATATGGAGCAGCCGATGTGAACATGGAAAGACCATCGGGACCACTCGGTTCGTCGACTGCGTAGCCGATATCTGACGTGAATAACTGTTCCACCCAAACAAGCCAGGACATAAAGTCCTCCTTCCTAAATGGATCCAATCCTGTCAATGCAGTCTGCGGTGCAAATAGCAAAGCACGTTAGTCACGAGAGATGGGTGTCGGTCTCGCAGATGTACCGGTTTTGCCTCTGGATGAAGCCTTCGCTCTAACTGCCGAATTTAAAGCAGACGGATGTGCGCAGAAAGTGAGTCTTGGAGCCGGAGTATACAGAGACGAGCAGGGTGATCCATGGGTTCTTCCAAGCGTAAAAAAGGTACGTCAACAAATTTCGGTCGAGCCTTCTTATATCGTTCAAGACCTAACGGGTGTTCTCTGGGCAGGCAAAGGAGAAGCTCCATCAGACGCCTAATCTTGACCATGAATATCTCCCAATACAAGGATCAGAACCCTTTCTCAAACTAGCGAGAGATCTGATACTCGGAGAATCGTTAAGCCCCAAAGGCAACCTAACCTCCATCCAGACTATCTCCGGCACTGGCGCAAACCACGTTGGTGCGCAGTTTCTTGCTCGGCACCTTCACCCGAAACATGTGTTTATTTCGGACCCTACCTGGAGCAACCATCATCTGATCTGGACGATTGCGGCACCGAACGTGACCCGGAAGACTTATCCGTATTACAACGCGGCGGACCGGTCGCTAGACTTTGAGGGCTGGGTCGCAACTCTCGAACGCGAGGCTGTCGAGAACGACGTCGTGGTCCTCCATGCATGTGCTCACAATCCTACCGGTCTAGATCCAACTCATGCGCAGTGGAAATTCCTCGCAGAGCTCTTCAGACGGAAAAAGCTCTTTGCCTTCTTCGACTCTGCATATCAGGGTTTCGCCACGGGGGATCTGGACCTGGATGCCTGGGCGGTACGCCACTTCCAGGAGGTCCTGTTTGGACTGGAGGAGTGTCCCGACCATGAAGAAGGGCCTTCAGGACTCTGCATTGCGCAGTCCTTTGCGAAAAACTTCGGACTTTACGGAGAGCGCGTGGGCGCGTTCCATCTCAGTCTGCCACCCTCGACGCCGACATCAGGTGCATACAGCCAGTTGTTGCAATTGACGCGAGCAGAGATATCGAACCCGCCTTTATTTGGAGCAAGGATCGTGACAACAGTCTTGTCCAATCTAGAATTGAGGAGTCAGTGGGAGCAGGACCTTCTGGAAATGGCTTCGCGGGTCAGAAATGTGCGTGGTCTGTTGAGGAAAGAAATTGAACATCGACTGGGAAGTGGCAGCTGGAGTCACCTTGAGTCGCAGACTGGCATGTTCAGCTACACAGGTTTAAGCGAGGCCCAGGTCCTTCGACTGAAGAACATGCATCATGTGTATTTGATGCGGAATGGACGGGCAAGCCTAAGCGGTGTGAATGAAAGCAATGTGAAATATATTGCAGAGGCAGTCAGTGAAGTTGTCAGCAACGAACCCGAGTAGCGGGATCTATCAGAACGAGAGCTTGTTTGTCACGAACAGATCCACGCTCGCTAGGGAGCCGCCCTAAAGACACTTGTGTTCCAACAACTCGTGCCGGGGAATCCTGGACCTTGTAGTTAATATCTTGTTATGCGCCAGGTCGCCATCCACGCCATAACATTGTTCCTCGCTGGGCGATGAAATTACCGTCTTTCCCAATACAAGCTGCGTCGGCTTTGCCATTGTTTTCACCGGATGAAGGGTCGGCAAATCGCCGAGCAACCGACCTTCCACAATCGGGAAAGCACAATCACAGCTCAATCCCAAGCGGTCCGTTCCAAGACAACACGATTCCATGACCTGAATTCAAGCGACAAAGTGGCCAACCGCTGTCTGATATTGGCTTTATACATTCAGCCACGATAAGCCCGGGCTCTTCTATTCAGACTGGTCAGAACCCGTTTTGCCAAAGGAAATCTGGTCCTTATCGCGTTCCAACATCAAGCAAAGCCCGCGAGTGTCCCGCGTCATGGCTTCGTATCAAGACAATCCGCAGCGGATGGTGACTGTTGCAGCCGCTCAGATGGGCCCAGTGCACCTGGCAGACAGCCGCGAGGCTGTTCTGAAACGAATGTGTTCACTCCTGGATCAAGCGGCCGATCAGGGCGCGCTACTAGTCGTGTTTCCTGAGCTCGCCTTTACCACATTCTTCCCAAGATATCTGCTCACACCCGAAGAGCTTGCCCGGTATTTCGAGGTTGAGGATGCACAAAGCCACCCGATTGAGCATTCTCGCAATGTCAAGCCGCTGTTCGATCATGCACGGAGGTTGGGAATCGACATCTGCGTAGGGTACGCCGAGAGAAGTCCTCAAACAAACGATTCGCACAACGACTACAATTCGTGCGTATACTATTCGGCCCAAACTCAAAAGATCGTGGGGAAATACCGCAAAGTGCATTTGCCAGGTGCTGTCAATCCGTACACCGCACCCGGCGCCTTCCAGCAGCTTGAGAAGCGATACTTTCGCGCCGGGGACCTAGGGTTTCCTGCATTCCGAGCTCCTGGTCTTGTTCAAGGCGCTCTGAAAAAAGAAAACGGATTGAAAGATCCTGCCGTAACCGCCGGAAAAGGTGATCCAATCATTGGCATGTTGATTTGCAACGACAGACGATGGCCCGAGGCTTGGAGGGTCTACGGCTTACAAGGAGTGGAGATTGTCTGTTGTGGTTACAATACCACAGCATTTGCCACCAAGGATTCCGGTGAAATGGTGGACATGAGTCCCGAAGAGGCTGAAGAGGAGGTACTCCTTCATCACAAGCTCTCTTGTCAGGGCAACAGTTACATGAATTCCTGCTTCAGTATCAATGTTGCGAAGACGGGTGCTGAAGACGGCAACCCTTTGGTCGGCGGGACCATGATCGTGCATCCAAATGGCCATATCATCAAAGAAGCAGAGACTAAGGAGGACGAACTGGTGGTTGCGACGATAAATCTGGCAGATTGTTATCGCGGCAAAGGCAAGACATTTGCGTTTGCGAGACATCGACGACCAGAACACTACGGCGTCATTGTTGAGCGCGCAGGGGTGGTTGAACCGGACCTGTTGTGATTCCGAACGATCAAAATTGGCCGAGCTTGGTGAAAACATCAGTGTTTGCTCTCTGAATGCAGTATTATTATATCGAATCAGCTTTGCCCAAGCTAGAAAGCTAGCTGGATGATAGGTGAGAGCAACTTTATAGCCAACAAAAGTTGTATCCCACGGTGAACCTCACACCGCGTGTTATAGGTCTCACAGTATATCCAATAGGGCGGTCAACTGGGCCGAGAACACAATAAATAATAGTAATCTAGAGCATTTAAAGGGTATAATGTCGTTATCGTAGTACAGATAGTCGTCAATATCGCATATATTGAACTGCGATTTTGGAAAATGGGATCATATTCCTCCTGCTTCCGAGTAGTAGTGCATGTTAATCAGAAGCAAACAGCCCAGGTCAGGATAAACAAGTTCGTAATGCCGAGGATGCTCACCGACTGTTGTCCGGGCCCGCAGCATTCCGCAGTGATGGATTGAATCAGGCAGGACATCTAAGTTCAGGTTATCTCTGCGCCAATCACGTCCATGTTCTCATCCCATGTGGTGTCTGCATGGTCCAAAAATGTCTGAAGCATGGGATTATCGAGAGGATCCACGATCACACGGCCAAGACCGGTCCAGTCATAGGTGGCAAGATCTGGCATGGGAAAGTCGTTCCAATCGTAACTATCGAAATCCAGATTGTCGAGCGGTGGCAGCTCCGGGGCACTGAGGCCGTTGGCTGAAGAGCTGTTCTCTGGAGCGTTTGCCGGCAAGGAGGTCTCATTTCTGGCAGTGACACGTCCGCGAAGTCGTCCAATACTCCATTGAATGTGTGAGAGACGAGGATAGAATTGTGCAGCCGATACATTCCCACTATCCCGCATCGTTCGCAGCAAGTGGAAAGCGGTCTGGACGGCATCCGAGTCGCTTGAATTCGGTGAGATGATGGCCGAGATGATCAGAACAAGAGTTGACGCGAACAAATAGTGCGCATCAAAATGACCAAACAGAGCCAAGGCGTTTTCGACATATAATTGTGACAAAATGCTGTTGGAAGTGCGCGCAGCAGAAACACAGGAGTCTGCCAGCATCATCGCTGTCTCCGAAAGCGGTTCAGTGGAAGGCCCATTTGTGCCAGTATCAGACTCGCCGAAAGGATTCTTGGCTTTGAGAACATGCAAGAGGACCGGGCGGGTGGTCAAGATGATACACTGGTTGAAGTGAAGCTGCAAGGAGGTCACCGGTCTGTTTGCGCCTGCATGGGTCAAACGCAAACTCGGGGCGACATTTGCATCCCATTTTCGCAGACTTTTCAAAATGGTACGCACATTATGCAAGAAGCTGCCCCTGAGTGAAGATGATGGGCTGTAAATGTCGCGCATGATGGAGCCCGTGATACGTGCTAATTCGATGTTTGCACACAAGTGCGCCGGTGATCCGAACTTATCCTGATCTTCAGGGGGCAAATGATCAGAAGATGGCAACCTGACATCAATGTCCTCGTCCCGTATTGAAAGGGGTAGCCCCAGCCGTGAAGTTGTTGATCGGTCAAAAATGTATGCCGTCCACCACAGCCGAACTCTATGCTCGAGTTCGACTGGCGTCAAACCTGCGTCCTCGGGCGGATCACGATGCAGCCCAAGGCAAGTACTCAAACGCAATGCCAGGCCACTGTAGACATGTGCAGATTTGACCCTGCCGAGCGCGTTTGAGTAGAAGCACTAGATATTAAGTCAGCTCTAACTGGACTGGACAGTGTTCCTCGATAGCCACAAGCTTTGGTGATGTGCATGGGGGACGACTGTCAGCCCTCGCTCAGGGTAGGTGACTTACAAACAGCAACATGGTCTCGATCTGTGTTACGCTCGGTTCTTCGTAGCCATCTTGAAGTAGATTGACGGCATTGACGAAATAATCCGTACCGGGCACCCCAGGAGGATGGCTCGGGACTGTGGCAGAATAAAGCTCCCCGAGTGCCAGAACAACAAAGAACTTACATGCCCAAGCGTTCTCCGCATTCTGGGCTTCTTTGGAGGCATATGTTCTTTCCAGCTGCTGCAAGAATTCTTTTTGTAGAAAGAAATGATAGTCTTCTCCAATGAACCGCAAGGCAACACGAACGAGAAGAGTCGCCCGAATGCGGTCAGGGAACTTGCATCCATAGAGGGTGCCTACCTGACGTGCAAATTCAGGCCTCTTCACATAATGCTGTTCAGGAGGCGTTGCTGTTGACGTTCCTTCCGGTTGAAGGCATTGCAAAAGTCGGTTGGCAAACACCGCGCATGTGGATTCACCGACAAAGTGCTGATGAGAAAGGCTGCGAGACTCTTTGAGCGGATTCGCAATCTCAAGGTCTGCTGAGGGCCTCTGACCCGAAGGTCGAGACTGACCAGCGGCAACCGTATGAGACTCGTCGACGTGACCAACCTCGACCTGCCCGTCTGACTGCCCTCCTTCACGGCTGCTGGCTTGCAGCTTTTTCAAGTAGCTGTTGAACTGCTTAGCTCGTTCGCAAGCCGGCGACATGGTCCATACCTCTCAGCCACTGCTACCTTTCGGTCTCGTGTAGGGTACTCGCATGCAGCAGCATGGCGAGTGCCTTGGCACCTTTGACAGGGCTCACCCCCAGAGCATTTGACCTTTTGGGCATGACACCGGCGGCAACTTGTACGGCAATATTAGCTGCGGCCAACAATTCTAGATAGCAGGACAGCAGCATACGCCACGTAAGACCGCTTGGGTCGCTTTCGACCCGGCCGGTCGAGCCTTGTGTCAGGAGTGCGAAGTGAGCTGCTCGGAGACGATGACATTTGGGCAAACGTGTGTCCTGAGACAGTCTGCCGGTTGGACGGCCGGTCAAGATGTCGACTAAGGAGTGCGGACGATTAAGGAAGTTGTCGGTTAACTCGTCGCAAGGCCAGCCGAAGAACGGCTCATCAGGTAGGGCTCCTGGTTTACCTGCTCTGCGTTGATAACATCAGGCCACAGTTCACCTTGGGGTTCGGCTCAATCTTGGGCCAAGCCGAGCCGATCATCGGGCCGCGTATCGGGTCGCGATAACCCCAGCCGCAGGACAGTAGACCGATGGATTTCTTTCACTCTTGCCAATGAACCAGCGTACTTGTTCTCGCACGATACTTTAGATACATGCTTCACTGAGCCGACTTCTACCCAGGCATTCCAGGTGGCGCGTGTCCACCACACGACGTATCTAGAACATATCTAGGTCTAGATCATTCAGGTCCATATCAGTTCCCTGCAAGCCATACAGTGCATCAAAATTCATGTCGGCGTCATTCGAGTCCATATTCCCCATTGCAGCAACTTCATCCAACACCTGGTCAATACCATCCGTCTGTGTAGGATCGGGTTGCAACTCCATGCTCCCTGAGACAGTAGCACTTCCATCCGGATTGGGATTTGTCGTATCGACGTTCGTCAGCTGCTGAGCAAAAGAGAACGTGTCCAGATTGATTTCATGGACCACCAAAAGGTTTCTGTAGGCCTCCACCAGTCGATAAAGTCGTACTACTGCTTCCGCCAAGAGTGTGTCACCTTTCTTCAAGAGGGTCCCAATGGTGGAATGGCGCAGCCGTAGTATGTCGCAGAGCTCGTCGCCAGTCATTGACACAAGAGTGGCAACCACATCCAGGGAGAAAAGAAAATCAGGGCTGTCGCTCAGCTGCAGCAGAACCCCAATCAAGATTTGTAAAACCACCTCCACGCCATGTACCTGAACCGCGCGACGTACCATTGCAGGCACGCTGGGTTTGGGTGGATGCTTATCAAAGTCAAAATCGCCGTGAGACGCGATCACTGTGAGTACGTGGGAATGTAGTTCATCCAGGAGTTGACCTTTCTGCGATCGTAGTTCCAAATCCAGAGCGGAGGAGAACGAAGACTGGGAACATTGGTCTAAGAGTCTGAGCACTGAACCAAACTTGTCGGGGTCACAGGCTCGAATGCTGTTCTGCAGTTGAGGTGCGCAGGTTTCCAGAATAGTCTGATGAATCTCTTGTGAGTCGGCGCTTCCAGGCGATTTGACAAGGACTTCGAGCACGACTCCGGCAGATATAGGATCTTCTTGGAGTAGTGTACCAACGCAATTCAACGCAGGGATCAGCGATGGTAGTAAAAAGGGCTCAAGGAGATCTGCAAACACGTCAATCGAGGCAGAAAACAAGGGGCTGGTGACTCACAATCTAAACCGGCTTTCAAGGATTCCTGGGACAGTTTCCCTTGGTGGTGGGCGGCCACCGATTGTTGGAGTAGACTGGGTATCAACAGATAAAAGTCGTGGGGGGAACAGCTGGTGAAAAGTTCGTCACTCAGGCCTTCGGCAAGGTAGAGGGCGTTGATCCAGTTCCCAAGATGGGTTGTCTTCTCTGCCGAGGTACCATTCAAGCTTTCCTCAGAATATTCTTGGTCAAAATATTGAGCCAGGAATCCGTCCTTCTTGCGGATTCCAAGTTCCGACTTGGACAGACCCAGTCGAGTTTTGGTTACCAAGACTAGAAGGAAAACTGCCCCAAATTCGTCATAGACCGGTTGAGCTTCGCCTTTCATAATCAACTCGAGAACTTTCCAGTGTAGACATCACTTACCATGGATGTCATCCCAAAGCCAGTCGTCCAACAGAACGCAAAGAGGACCCAGCCAGTGTGCGGGCCGGATGAACAGTGAGATGCAATCGATGGCGGCAGGCTTCCGAAGGATTGCATTTGCAAGTTCTTTGAGATACTGCGTCTCCTTGTTTTGACAATAACTATGCATAATCTTTGAAGTGTCAGGAAGAACGTCGGTTGTTGAAGGAGTCCATACCTCAACTAGACCCTGGCTAATGAAAAGCGCACTTCCTTCGCCGCGCACGAGCTCGTCCACAAGTTTCGGGCCTCTCAAGTGGCTAGCGCGCACTTGATTCACAACTTCATCCTTTGCGTGTAAACCCCTGCTCACGTTGCTCGGCAGGCCCTCGCTTCCTAATAGCTGTGTAGCCGCTTGCGCAGCCATCAGATTGTGCAGGCTACAGGTGTGTAGGAATCGGGCTCCGGTCAAACTCAAGTTCTGGTCGGACAGTTGCGGTGCGATTAGGCGCCACGTTTCAGTGATTGCTTGCTCGGTATGAAAGCTGTTGAAGGAAGAAGCCGATATCATCGAGAGGATGATAGGTAGTTTACTTTGAACAAAGAGCTGACATTGCTGATAACAGAGCCCATGCTGCGAGTGCGTGGCTTGGGTTTTGAGGATGTAGAAAGACGCACCCAAAATATCATTAAAAGCAGATTGGTATTCATTCTACTCTTGATCAGAGCAAGCCCATGTGGAACAACAGCTCGGACTGCGCTTACCTGGTGGCGGGAGCACATGTAGTTGACCGTGCTAGAGTCGTCGATTGTTGCACCTGTCAGAAGCTATTTTATCAGTCATCTTCCATCCTTTGGCGGGCTTACACTTACCAGTGCTTCGAGAAACATGATCGTGCCTGCTTTTGAAGCCACCATCTGGGTCTCTGGAATCGCGACCTGAAAATGCAAGGCTTGCATTGCAGACGACCGAGCAGATGAATCACCTTCCTGTGAGTCCCCGTTATCCAGCAGATTGACGTGTTTGAGCACTGTGTTTAGGCGCTCGATAAGATGTGCAGAGAGAGCTGAATATAAAGGCAAGCATAATTCAAAAGCATGCCTCACAGACTCTCGCAGTTGAAGGCCAGGACGAGTTTGAGAGCTTCGTTCTTGGGCGTCGTCTGGAGAAAGAGCTTCGAGGCCGCCGTCGGTAGCTGCTACCGATGCGACAAGAAATCCGAGAGCTTCAAGGACATTACTGTGGCCGACACTTGATGGTTCGATGAGGTCTTGTTGGAGTGTGCGAGCCACAGACGAGAGCCATCTGGAGGATACCGCCAGAGCTATCCGTGCTTCTGATAGAGTCATCTTGCATTTCGGCGAGACCACAAGCATTGTGAGGTCCTGCAAGGTCTGACTATAACAGTCAAGCCAGTTCTGAGGCAATGGTGTTGCGGCTGCATTCCATCTGCTGACAAGAACCAGAAGCGCGTCGGAAATGCTGACAAGGCCGGAGCTTGCAAGGTGGTCGATATATAGCGAAACAAGAGGGTCGCCGGCGACGCAGAACGTGGCCCGACATTCTACTAATGCGCCAAATATTCGCTTTCCATCAACTTGACTGGAATCTTGGAGCAGATTACCGAATTCAGACACGGAGAAGCGCCTCTGGAGGGATTGTCGAGAGAGACTCGTCCACTTCGTCACCGTCATGGTTGCCCTCGACCCTGCCTACCTAGTGCCTATGCGCGAACCAGTAGCAGGATTGATCAAGGCAGTGTGCAGCGAAGGTCGATGTAGATGGTAAATATGTCAATTTTGGCACTACAACCTGCTGCAGCTCCGGCCGACATGTCGTCTGAACCAAACGGCCCGGAAATAGACGCAGGGAGTGACGAGTAGACAACAAGTATGAAGTTGGGCTTCAAGAATATTGCCTTTGCTGGTGACATCGTCCGAGTTGAGCCTCAAGAACCAAATGCTTGGCGTGAAGTCAACAATCACTGCGCTGCACTCGAGCTTCAAGTTGACCTTGAGGTTGAACTCGATCGCCGGCTATTCGTGTATTTCAAACTACATACCTACTATCCTCACCCTCCACAAACATCTATCGCGGTACTCAATACTTACTGGCATGCCCGTTTCCTGTCGCTGGAATCCATTGAGCAGGACTCCTTCGAACCTCGCCTCGAACTCATAGATAGCCCGTGGGCTGCTTCCTTACTCCACACAAGATGCAAGCGCATTGAACAATATAATGATGTTTAACGTCCTCCGAGTCCTTCCCTGCCGACCAGCGTGCTGGCGACCTCCGTGATGCCGGTCCTCGATCAGCAGCTCGGGTCACCTCAACGCCAACATGGCTTTCGTCTCTCATTCCATTGCCCTTCTTTCGGAAAACGTCTGTCAAAAGATCTCGTCGTCTCAGCAGATCACGTCTCATGAAGACGTCATCGATGGTCTTGTTGAGAACGCGCTGGATGCGGATGCAAGATCGGTCGTGGTCGAAGTAGATTTTGCAAAGGGTTATTTCTCTGTTCGCGACGATGGATTTGGTATCGAAGGTGTTGAGTTCACTGAAGCTGGACATTTGGCGAAACCACACTGTATGTATCCCTTCCCTGGTTACCGCACCACTGACGCCCCCATCCAGGTACCTCAAAGCTCAACTCCAGTCGCGCTACCTTCGGTCGATATGGTCGGTTCCTACCAAGCCTGTCCTCCTTGTCACTGCTCTCCATAACCTCTCGACGGCAGTCCGACGCCCGCGCGAGTAGGTTGATTCTCTCTCATGGCGAAGTCATTTCCAGACAGTTGGCTTTGGACTCGGAAGATGGTGGAATTGCGGGACACGGAACGACAGTGGTAGTTCATAATCTTTTCGGAAATATTCCCGTACGGTCGCAACACACGTTTCAGTACTATTCATCTACAACAGAAACTGGCAAAGCTTTCGACCAAGTGAAAAGGAGGCTTGTCGGGTATTTACTTGCCCGGTCCGGAGCATTCGACCTGCGACTTTACGAAACGCATGGCAGAAGGCAATATGTTCATGTCAGTCCGAGAGACGCAGACACTGGCGATGTCACGATTGAGAGCACTGTCTCCATAATCTTTCAGGCCAGGCTTCTGCCCCATCCTGACTCGACGTCATGGAAGCTGGCATCGATCCGATCTAACGAGTTCTTTATACGCGCGGTCTTCTCACTGAAGCCATGTCCGGTCCGGGATATCCAGTATATTTCTATCGGACAGATTCCGATGACGAATGCTGCGGGAAACAACGAGCTTTTCGAGGCCATAAACAAGGCTTTTCAGCGCTCAAGCTTTGGCGCCGTTGGCCTAGATCAGATTTCCCGAAGCCAGGTGGCCGGACGTGGTGACAGGGATCGAGGTCGAGAAGTTTTGAATAGGGGAAAGCGCATCGATAAATGGCCCATGTTCTACATTAGGGTGGACCCGATTTCTGATAACGTCCGATTGTCGATGGGCTTGGACGAGGCCCCTGCCGAGATCCAGGTCGGTATCGACCGTTTGATCAAAGCTCTGGAGACGCTTGTCTCATACTTCTTGCAGTCGTATGGATTCGAGCGTCCGTCAAGAGGCCTCAACCCGACTGAAACTCAGAAGTCCGCGATAAGTGCAGGCCACCAAGGGCAACAGCCTCTCCAGCAGTCGATGTCTGCTCGCCAGTCACAACAACTGAACAATTGGCATCGCATCAAGAGCGGACGCCACTCGTTCCACTCGTCTGGTCGGCCTCATATCCCTAAAATGTTTTCGAAATCACAAGTATCAACCGCTTCCGGCGGAAAAGACCAGTTGTCCGTCGACATTCTTGGAAAAGACCAAGCTGACTCTGACAATCTTGACGGCCCTGAAGGCACTCTCCTCAATGAAATTTGGCTGGCTTCCAACGCACCAGGTAATGATGATGCGGTTTCTGCCCTTCTTTGGACGGACCCACGCAATGGTCGGGTTGTTCGCCGTCATCCGCGTACAGGAGCGGTCTTACCCTCCAGGAGCAGTGACTTCAGTCCATCCGTTGGACTTTTTCCAAGTCATACATGCTTGAGCTACCGTGGCCGTACAACGGACGGGTCGTCGGCACTTGCACGGTCGGGTAATCTCATCGGAGGAGCAGCAGCTCAAATGCCTCAACGGCTGTCCAAATATTGCAAGTTGCCAATTTTTCATCGGTCAGAGTCTGCAATCCAGTCTCTCGATTCAGCACAGAGAGCAGAGGCAGTGACAAGCAAGCATGCTAAGTCTGGAAACTCCTTGATACTGCGTGACAGCAGCGGACATGTCACGAAAGATTCCCTTGCCCGGTCCACCGTTGTCGGGCAGGTTGACCGAAAGTTCATTCTCGCCACCATAGTTGCAAAGGACGACGAGTCGAAGAGTCGGAAGCCGCTTCTCGTCCTTGTCGATCAACACGCTGCTGACGAGCGTATCATACTGGAGAACTTGTGCAGAGAAATGTGCATGCGGAAGCACTCGAGCCTTGATAACCCGATCATCTTCGAAATTGATCCTGCAGAAGCAAAAATGTTTGAGGAGCAACGCGAGTACTTTGAAGAGTGGTGTTTCACCTACAGTGTAGAGTGGAATGCTGAGCATACAACGACGGGCGGCAATGACATCGGCGGCCACAGTTGCGCGATCAGTGTCACAACATTGCCAACCCTCATTGCGGAGCGCTGCTATGCCGACCCAGTTGTCTTGGTCGACCTCCTGCGGAGGGAGATATGGTCCAAGCACTCTTCGAATTCTGGCTCACTCGAAAGCAATAAGAATAGGGTGATTCAAGAGGGCACACATTGGGTGACTGCTATCGCTAATTGCCCGACTGGTGTGCTTGAGATGCTGAAATCACGTTCGTGCCGTACTGCAATAATGTTCAACGATGTTTTAGACCCCGACCAGTGTGGCCAAATGGTCCGCCAGCTTGCCCGATGTGCATTCCCTTTCCAATGCGCCCATGGGCGGCCAACTGTGACGGTACTAGGGTCTTTCACTGGTCTTGATGGTTCTTCTGGATCGAGAATCCCAGAAACATCTCCCCACAATGGTGACCAAGTCGGGTTCGGAGTCGGCTGGAAGACGTGGACGGTCGATGAGTGAGCTTTGTGGGTGTGCTTGAATTGGATCCCTGCAGGAAGAGTCTTGGTGAACTGCTTGGATAGCGGCACCTCATTGGTTCATTTTTCACCTTGGAGAATGCATTTAACTTACATCATGCGCGCTGGAGCGGCTTCATTATTGTTGGCTTCTCATGCTACGTCTCATCAACCACCAAGTACCGGCCAGCTCCCTGCGCGGCAAGTAGGGTCGGCAAGGTCGGTAACGGCGTCTAATGCCGTTTCACTTGCCGCGATCTCACGTGACTGGCCTGGGCCTGTGCTGAAGGTGTAAGCGAGGTGATATGCACGCGCAGAATCCGTCGTCACAATCAAGAGTCCAATGATGGCACTGGCAAATGTGCCGCGGAGCAGGCCCATGTGTATCGTCCCAATAACAATAAACGGTGAGACATCAACCAGAGCAAGGTCTTGATACGTACGGCGTACAGCAATTGACAACCTTGGAAGGCAGTCTATACGCTAGCAGGACGTACAAGCTAAGGGCGGGCCAAAGTGCGTTTCCGCGTTCTTTGACAGCTGGGTGCGCCCAATCCTCGACCATGATGCTGATGCGCCCTCGAATCTACTAGGCCGGCAAGAATGTCCGCTCAAGATCTACCAAAGTACTACGTAGTAGGCGAGGATGAGGCGGCGCGGCGACATGATCGGATGAGCGCGGTGTGCTGCCTCTCTTACGTCCTTTCAAGCCACCTCTTCTGTCTGTCCTTCAATACCCAATCATCCGGCTGACTAGTCAATTCATCACCTGAATCAAAGACTCTGCTCCAGGCCGATTTGGGCCGAAATCCTGGCGTCACCTCGCCTCTTCTCTGGGACATGCAGTGCAGCGGTGGACAGTGCCAGCACGTCAGTGATTGGATAGAAGTGATGCCAACATCTTTGACTGCAACAGCTGGACGCAGAAAGAGTCTGGGAAGGCAAGGGTGGACATGGTGATGGCTCAGCAGAGTTGACCTTGCGCACTCCACAAACCACACACGATAGCAGGGAACTCGGAAATGTGCTTTCTGCGTCTTGTGCTTCGAGTGAAGCCTGGATATATAGTTCTCTTCAGAAGCCTCATCTCTATTCTTTCGCACGGAAGTGTACGCTAGATTTCTCTTCACCGCCACTATCTATCTTACCTACATGTACCTAGTAAGGTCAGTAACTAAATTTTGCGCTGTCCTCTTCAGCCTATAATTATCCGATCGGCCCCAGTTGAGAATGGCGGGAAGGGCTCCCTGGGCCTAAGGCCTACCTGGGAGCGCCAGCGTATGACGGGGGACTTTAGTACTAGTGGTCAAAGCTAAGAGGTGATGCGGCAGACGGCAAGCGCCTCCTTCAAGCGCCGGACGCTCCCCTGGACGTTTTCGTAGTGCAGCGCATTTGCCAGTGGCGCCCTTGACCACTTTTTGTTCGTCCAGGGCCAACAGTTGTCTCTTGGAGTTTGAGGCCCCAGCAACTCTTGCCGCTGGCTAGCACCACTAGGCAACAAGATCAAGACCACCTATCTAGGTCCCTATCTACCTACCGCCCAGCGCTGGCCTCGGTACTGGCGCGCCAATGCAGCTGCTCGCAAAATGCCACCGCAGTCCCAGTGCGATGTCCCCTCCTCCACTGGACCCTGTTCCGACTCTCCTCACCCTCGTCGGCAGGCATCGACCTGCTCCCGAGCTTCATCTCTCTTCCACTGCCATTGTCAGAGTCTCTTGTTCGACGTAGAAGGGCGGCTTGGGGCTTTTACTGACCTAGAAACCCATCTCACGCCTTTACTTTGCTTGGTCCTCAGTCGACACAGGGGTTACGGACTGGTTCGTCTGCGCTGTTTCCACTATACCCATTCGTCCAGCTGCGGCAGAGTCCATCCTCAACTGGCTCCGCCTGCGCTTCTCGCGGCTCCAGCTGACTTCCCATGCATGTATATGAGACATGACCTCCAGTGAAGCTCGACTTCCTTGATGCCGTTCAGCTCTTTCCTCGCTGGTAGCACTGGACACCGGAGTGCTCTCCATCAGAAATAGTGCCGCCCGTTGCGTCCTCAGGCAGGCCAGGGTCCTACGTGTCCCCGGCGCTTCCAAACTTGCCGCTGGTGACGATCAATAAGCGCCTGGTACCACTCGCCGGCCGCGCGTGTTGCGCCGTTATATGCTTCCAGCGTCACGGACATCTCTGAGTGCGGTTGAGGCCTCCAGGCGTCACTCGCGCGGCTGCGGAAGAAGAGGTGATCGGTTGAAGCGCCCGCGTTGTCTCAGTGTTCCATGTGGTGCTGATCCCTTTTCAGCTCTGTTGACCCAGGAGCACTGAACAAGAGCAACGTCTTGCGAGCACTTATACCTTTCAGTTCCGCCCACGAATCCCAGAGCGTGGAGGATTTCCTTTACAGCTCGCAACAGCCATGGCTCCGGTCAGCCGCAATGTTGCCGAGAAGGAATTGGCCCTGAGCCCAGAGGCTGGCGCTCGCGGGTTTGTGGCAGTCAATCACGCCTCTAGCAATGGTTGGTCTTGTAATTCCAACGGAGAACATGTTACTGACCAAGGTATAGACAGTGCCGCCTCCAGTCAGCTGTCGTCTCCGCAAGATAATCCTCGAAGAGGAAGCGAGTTTTCCTCACGGACGCCAAGTAGCATCTATCCCCATAACCAGAGCAAGGAAGGGTCTAGTCACAAGCGGAAACGCTCCGACTCGGATGAGCAAGAAAGATACAATGAACAGCCGCCGTACGAATACAATCCTTCGCAGCGACCGGAGCCGCAGCATATGGCCAATCGAGCACTCCATGTTCTGGGAAATGCTGATCAAAATGGGGGAGGCTACTACCAGAATGGCAACACATCCAACCAGAATGGCCATACGTGGCAGCCTGAGAGGGCTGGTCAGGCTTCAGGCTCCGCCAACGGGGTCCGGCCAGGCTCGCCCGACGCTCATTTAGCCGAAATCCTACAACAAGAAGGGAGCGGGCCAGATGCACAGAGGTCGTGGGATCCATCACCGAGTTCCAATGGAGAGGCAGCCACGGTTGGTTCCAAGCGGAAACGCAATTTCAGCAACCGAACAAAGACTGGATGTCTAACATGTCGAGCGAGAAAGAAAAAATGTGATGAGCAACATCCAACATGTAAGCCCAACACATGTTCCATCTCTCTTCTCTCCATAGTGTGACCGGCACATGCTGACCCTCAACCGGCCCAACAGGCGCTAATTGCATCCGAGGCGGCTTCGAGTGTAAAGGCTACACACGGACAAGCCGACGCAATATTTGGCCGGCCAACGGCGGCCCAGCCAGGCCTGTAATGCCTTTGCAGTCAAAAGATGCTCCAAGTGACGTGTCCGATCCCCAGACTCGTTCGGGCACCAACATCGAAGCCTCGAGCACGAACGTTGCTCCGCCGTACGATAGCGGTCATATTCGATCAGGCCCAGTTGACGACCCGGATGGCCAACGACAACAACAATATGCAACTAGCCCTTCCCAGAGTGAACCACGAGGTCAGCCATCCTATCCTGGACGACCACAACAACAATGGACGCAACAACCAGCGTCATCGTCTTATACTTCAGAGCATCTCCCTCCTCTCTCCGAGCTCGGCCGATCCGAACAATCCTTCGGCGGGCAACCCAGAGATATACCACGACCGCCTACGCAGGGCTCGGTCCATTCTCAACATTCAGCACCTCCTCTTTCTCAGCCACCATCGCACATGTCTCCCCAACGCACGACTACACAGGCAGGTCCTGCGAATTTACCACATCCTCAACCTCCTCCACACCCTCATCCGCCTCCGCCCCCGCCTCCGCCTCCACACCATCCTCCTTCCGCGGGAGCCCCGCAGCAAACTACCCACTGGCTGCCTCCTCAGCCGCCTGAATATCGACCAGCGTACGTCAGTGCACCTGTAGAACATCATGATTCATCGGGCCGTGGACACGTGCGCATGGCGTCCGCGAGCTTTGACAATCCCAAGTCCGGGGCCAAGACTTTCACCAAAGAGGACGTGGAACGATCGAAAATGTTGCGGTGCACAAGTTACAACCACCATGACCCCACGTTGGTCAACGAACGTCAAAGGTGCAAACAAGCTTTGGCACGGTATAATCAGGCATGTGCACTCGATAATGCAGCCAGTGAGGATGAAATCCGGGCAAAGTTGTTGAAAGTGTTTGATCCAAGCAAAGATACCACCCACAAGTTTATCTCGCATCCCCTTGAGAAGGGGATGATCGGCCATGGGTCAAAGATCGAAGCGCCTTTCAAGTGCACTTACGGCTACAATATCAAGATCATGGAGGATGTCTTCATTGGGGAAAATTGTGAGATCGACGACTGTGGCAAAGTTGATATTGGGCCTCGGACCTTTATCGGTTCTGGCGTGACCATTTTCACGCAGAATGTCGGTAAAGACCTGGTGGATCGTAAAGGAACTGGAGCGCCCTGGATGGCTCAGCAAGTCTCCATCGCATCAGAAGTGATAATCGGCAAAGGCGCCGTCATCTATCCCGGCGTGACGATCGGAAGGGGTGCTACGGTGGAGCCATTTGCGATTGTGCGGGATGCGTTGGGGGAGTTTCAAACGCAGTTCGCGGCTGTTGGACATCGAGCCTAGGCCAATTTCTCGGTATTGGCTTCGATGGTCGACGAAGACTACGGTTTCCTCTTGTGGACGTATACCTCACTGACGGCAGAATGGGGGATAGGATGCCACCAGACTGCAGGTCAACGTGATTGGCCTTGCTATTTCGTGGTGGTTTTTTTTCATTTATGAGCATTCTGATTTAGGATTTTCAATGATGTGGTCATCGATAGCAGGTCAGCCAGGGGAGCTTTGACCGTGGTGCCAGACACATTACCCGCCACGGACGAACCCAACCCGATATTGTATCTTAGGACAAGGCTTTTCAGGGCCAGGAGCCTTTATCGATCGTCCCATTATATTAGAGACTCTGACGATCCGTTAGGCAGAATGTTTTAGATCAGCCGTGACTCCCGCATAGCGATATTGTCGCCTATCAGGAGTGCAAAAAGCGTGGATTGGAGATTGAGCACAAGACAAGAGACGCAGCGGCCCTGTGATACGCAAAAGACGAAGGTGACATAGATTAGACTCGATACACTCGAACCATGTTGCAACTGCTGGCGGGAAGTGTGCAAAGTCTGGGGTCTTCAAACACCGCCGGGACTTTTGTGATTTCCTACTACTACTAATGACTGTTTCGAGGCAACAGCCCCTGACCACCTGCAGGTTCGTAGCTTACCGAGAGTAGATACAAATAAGTACAAGGAGCCACAGGAGGCGTGGAGATGAATCCAAGGTATCCGCCTCCTAATCCGTCGCAGGACATTGGATACTATGATACTCCGCCTCGCCTCTTGCCGACCGCGTGTTAAATAGGAAGTAAATGCTAATGCGACTCGTCTCGATCATCATTATTGTTCAACTGTCGCGTGTGTTCTCGTCACTGATTTGTCCTCATTCTTCGCTCCTTCAAATTGTTGTGTTGTGACGCGAGCTGCAACCTCCGCTTGGTCCTTGCGTCTGCCAAACGGCCAACAGCGAAAACACCCACCCCTCGCCTCGACATCTGCTCTCAAGTTCCGGCCCCTTGTTCTATTGGACACGTCGGCCTTCTCACACTTCCCTACTACTATCCGACTGTATCTCTCTTGCTTGTCGAGCTTCACCCGTGTGTTCTCCTCGACGAAATCCGACCTTGTGCATTCTCACCCATCCGACTTCCTTCGTCCACAATCTACTCCCGAGCACTCACTTCAAGGATCGCTGCGCTACCAAGAGAATGGGCATATTACAGTCAGGGTTGGAACAATAGTGAACACCATGTGCGGCGAGCGTCTCCAGCATCATGCGCGCCAACCATACCTCGGGCATTTATGTAGCTCCTCTTGGAATATGTGAAGAGGAAGTTGATAATGTGCATGGCACAATGGTTGACAGTCCTGCCCATGTCGCCAACGGTCCAAGCCCGGCCATCGTGCTGGACCCAGCCGGTCTCGACGATGCGTCCTCTCCTCGATCACGCTTCCACAACTACCTTCGGGCGCTTTATCCATTTCAGCCTGCCGCTTCCCACGCCTCGACCACGGTCACCTTGCCTCTGAATACCGGCGACATAATCTTGGTGCACTCTGTCCATGTCAATGGCTGGGCCGACGGCACTCTGCTGGAGACGGGCGCCCGCGGCTGGCTGCCTACCAATTATTGCGAGGCTTATGACTATACTGCCATGCGCCCGCTTCTTAGGGCGTTGACCGACTTTTGGGATTTGGTCAGGTGTGGCACCGACCTCAATCTCAACCTTTTCCTCAACCAGGATTACATGAGAGGTCTGGTTGCAGGTGTGCGCGCCTTGTTGGAAAGGTGCGGGTGCCTCACTCGAGACTCAGCCTTGGTCCAGCACCACGACGCGATCCGGAGGTCTCGCAAGACTCTTTTGTCAGACCTCGCCTCGCTCGTCCGCAGTGCGAAGCTGCTGCAGCAGAAGGTGATGGTCCAGTTGGACTACAAGGATGTCGACATCAGACTAGATGATATGCTCCTGGAGGCCTTCAGGATCGTGACGCGGGCCGTCCTCTTCTTCGATGTTTGGAGTGAGCAGACGGCAACTGTATGTTTCACCCCAAGGCAGTCTCAGGATGTCGAAGGCCAAGCAAGACTGGAAGGACTGCCATCGTCACAGGCGATTAGTAGCACACGACGAATTGCCCACCCAACTGGCTTGATTCCTGTCAGCACAAAAGCCATGGAGGCCTCAGCTCTTTTGCAGCACGACAACCGCGTCTCTACGGAAAAGCCTAGTACGGTGCGCCGGCAATCTTCCATGACCCATCGCATGTCCTATGCTCGAGTGCTGAACGAGAAGCACTCCTCGCTCATCTCAGAATATCTGCATACGTGTTATGATGACTTTTTGACCGTCCTCGCGTCATTTTTGGGTTCTCACATGCAATCTCGCTCATCTTCGGAACTGTTATCAACAACGCAGAATGCCGTCCGTTCCTGCCGCCAGCTGTTTGCAATCGTTGAGACTGTCATCGAGCGAGATTACAGCACTTCGCGGCCTTTGATACAGGCGAAAGACGCCATGTACTACGCCATTACTGAATTGGTGCACGCTGCCCGAGAGGTATTTCAGCCGGTTCATTCCGAGGACGGAGATCTGGTTTGCCCACCAGAAGAGGCTCATAACCTTTTGCAGGCAGCTACCGCTTGTGTGAGTGCAGCAGGCCGATGCGTTGCCAGGACCAAGGCCACGCTTGAGGAGATTGGCGACTTCGAACTCGAGGGTCCTGGGCAGATTTTGGGAAGGAGTTCTGATGGAACCAACACTCCAGAGCCCATTCATCATGAGACGAGACCTTTTGCCGCTCCCCCAGCCTCGTTGTCGAAGGTATCGGCTAAAGAAGTAGCAGAGAGTGTCAGGGAACGACCTCGCATCTCGATCTCCCAGGGAATACTGACTCCGCCACTTTCCATGAACGCAATGGGGTCGCCCTCGACTGGATACGGCAGCGCTCCGCCTACGCCCAAGGATAACACAATGCCAAGCTCCGTCCGATCCTCTGCCTTAGCATCTCCATCTTCGCTGCACCAAGAAAGACCCACCGCCTCCTCAGACTCCAATCGACCCCTGGCTGCGAGTGGAACATTGAAGCCGTCTGCAAGAGTACACGGTGGAAGTGTCAGCAGCGACAGCAGCTTCGATCGGCTTCGCAGACGCTCATATCCGAGCAATCTGTCTACCACTTCTACGCGAGTCACTTCATTCCTTGGTGAAAGGATCAAGTCCCGAGCAGGCTCGTTAACGGAATACTCGAATCTCAAGGGATATACCGTGCTTGGTGGGGATGAAGAAGACGCAGAAACGGAGGTTTTGATGAACACTTTCGCCCAGGAGCTCGTTTTCAACCGTGAGGGTATCGTCGTCGGTGGAACTTTGAATGCACTGGTGGAACGATTGACGACACCAGATCCCGTCCCAGATGTGTCTTTCATCAACACGATTTATCTGACATTCCGACTGTTCGCGAGACCGGAAGAGTTGGCCCAGGCCTTGTCGTATCGATTCGAGTATGTCGGATCACACCCGAAAATCGCCAGTCCCGTTCGACTTCGTGTGTACAATGTGCTCGAGGGCTGGATGGAATTTCATTGGAGGCACGACTTTGACGACACAGCTCTGCCTGTTATTGTTGGGTTTGCCAGGGAGCAGCTGACACCAGTGCTTCCGATGGCGGGAAGGAGGATTCTCGAATTGGCTGATAAGGTTTCGTCCGCCACCAGCCCCATCGCCCCCAGTTGGGCGCCTGTCAACGGCAAGGCAAACACGTCTTCGGCTGCATATCTTGACCAAAATGCACCCCTGCCGTCCCCCGTCATATCCAAGAGTCAGCTCACCGCATTAAGAGCTTGGAAGATGGGTGGGAGTAACATCGGCATTCTCGATTTCGACCCTCTGGAGATTGCTCGTCAGTTCACCCTTAAAGCCTCCAAGACCTTCTGCTCGATCTTGCCTCAAGAGCTCCTAGCGACTGAATGGACAAAGCGGACGAGCTCGTTGGCCGTCAATGTCAGGGCCATGTCCACGCTCTCGACCGACGTCTCCAATCTTGTTTCCGATTCTGTGCTCCAACTGGATGAGTCCAAGAAGCGGGCCGCTATGATCAAGCATTGGGTAAAGATTGCGAATAAGTGCCTGGATCTGCACAACTATGATACGGTTATGGCTATCGTATGCGCCCTGAATTCGACCAACATCAAACGCTTGAAAAGAACCTGGGATTCCGTACCGCAGAAGACAAAATCCGTGTTGGGCGAGCTGCTTAAAGTGGTGGGCGTTGCAAAAAATTACTCCATTCTTCGACAGCGTATTCAGTCGCACCAGCCTCCGTGTCTTCCGTTCATAGGGGTCTACTTGACGGACCTGACCATGGTCGATACCGCCAGCCCAGCAACACGGCCTTTGGCCACAGATGCTGGCGAGATTTCCGTGATCAACCTCGACAAACACATCAAAACAGCCAAGATCATCTCAGATCTTCAAAGGTTCCAGATCCCGTACAGACTCTGCGAGGTCCCTGAGCTTCAAACATGGATGCAAGACCAACTAATACGAGTCCGCTCCGCTGGCGAAAAGAGTTTCCAGATGCATTATCGACGATCCCTGATTTTGGAACCGAGGGAGCCGAACAGAAGTCCAAATCCGGAAGCCTCGCACGCCAGTAAAGAGCGGGAAAAGTTTGACTTCTTGCACTGGACGCATCTACTCCAGAAGGAGAAGTCTGTCCCCGTCTCAGGTTGATACACCACTTCGGTTGGAAGCAGGTTGGATGCTGAATTGGCTCGTCATTTGACGAACTATTGCTTTTGTTTCTTTGTGTACAGTATTTAAGCTTGGGAGGCCTCACGATTTTCACGATACCCGCAACGACTACGTTTGCTTTTGTTTGTGTTTTATGATATTGGAGTGTGCCGTATCGGTCAAGGTCAATATGAGGTGTCAGAGCTTGCCAGGTGCTCGGTTTTTATGCGGTACGAATGTCCAGGTATATGGGTTATGTCGTTCAGACTGGAGTCCTAAAGGACAGGTCGGTCTCGCACTTACACGATCGAGTGGTTGGGTTCTCGAGAACCGCGTGCTCGCATCCTCTGTCGGCTGCAGGGCATGGAGCGTTTGTAAGGTGTTTGTGAAGCAGGAAAGCGGTGCAATTTGTTTCATACTTCTCACGGGACTCGGTTGGACCTGGCTGCTGGTTTGGAATGGAAAGGGTCTGGATGACCGCGAGCGCTAGAATGTAATATGTACAGCCCACAATATATTGTACATGATGGTCATTGAAACAGGCATAAGCAAAGTTCTTTCTCGCGACAGTGGTTAATCTTACAACGGATGTGCCAAAGTACGACACGTTCGAGCACAGTGCACAACACTGTTGTCTTTACCAGCCATGTCCAAAATGCCTCCGTGCCCAGGGTTGGTAATAGCCCGAGTAGTCGCGCGCCCTCGACAAGCCGAACTGATCAGCTACATTGATGTATCCTTCGGCACTGTACGCGCCGGCGGCTTTGACAGTGGCGGCATCTCCAATGTCCATCTCCCAAGGGGCCCGACAGTAAACGCAGCTGACCTGCCCGCCCGCTCGAGTGGCTGCCCACTGGTCGAAACAGGATTTATGCATGTTGTGCCCACACTGCGCCTTGCACCAGACGAGCCTATTGTGACTTTCATCCAGATCCATGTAGCAAATTGGGCATTCCCCGTCCGCGGGCTTCCGCTTCCCGTTCAAGTTGGTGTCTGAACAGACATCGCCGGGGAGCGGTGGAGCGTTGGCGAAGATGTCCTCGAGCTCGGAGGTCAGGAGCGCAAGCTGATACTGGAGGTGTTCGGGGGCCCTGAGGACGGTGTGGAGGGCGTAGACTTTGTGCTTGCATTCGTTGCCCTTGTAGGAATCCGGGCACGTGCAGACAGGTTCGCGCGAGACGGTGACCTGGTAGACGTTGCCGGTAGATCCTACGATTTCAATCTCCTCGTACGGCGCACCGTCCACTGTGCCTCGCGTGCGACCGAGAACGACCATGCGCTGTGTCCTTGCGCGTTCAAGTTTGGTCAGGAAAGACCCCGGCGGCTTCGCCCTGTATTTCCGCAGCCTCTTCTCCTCGCCGGGTGATTTGGCGACCTTCTTGGAAGGGGCGCGTCTTCGCGGGGAGATGCTCGACGGGCTTGATGGACTGCGATGGCTACTCTTCTGGATCTCGTTCGACTTCGATTTCTGCGTCGTCTTCAAGCTATTCAGAGGGTCATCTTCTTGCAACTGTTTAAGCATACGTTCGGCTCGGGCTCGTATGCCAGCCGACGGCCTCTGCGGTGGAGAATAGGACTTGGAGGTCGGTTTCGTGATAGCGCCACTGCGAGAGACGCGCGAGGAAACTGTCGTGGATGGCATCTTGCGAAGCCTGCACCATATACGGCCCTGGATGATGCGACAGCCAAGAAGGGCTGACAGCCGAATGTATGTTCGCGATGAGTGGCGTTATCAATTAAGGGGCAGATTGAATCTCAATAGCGAATACATATCTTATCATCATCAACCTGCGATGTAATAATGGCCAACTTGAATGCGGCGATTATCCCAGATCCATTATTATATTATTTATTGTTCCGGGGCACCACTGCCTGGCAGCCAATCTGGGGCATCACGGCATCAGGGCATTTTCTTTTTATTTACAGCAAATTAGAAACATCAATGAACCTGCTTAGCTCTGTACAGAATCATACCCATCCCCGGAAGGCAATGATTGTCCTGCGTTGACATTTGATGGGCAGAAGAGCTCGCTTTTCTGCTATGCTATCTGACGTCCCTCGTGTGGCCGCCAGGGTTTTGTACGGAGTCTGTGGGTAGTCAGCAATGTCGACACAAACTTGTCCTCCAGGGAAGCAGACTTACAATCTGTCGTTACGAACGCGCGGTCAACCTCGTTTAAAGCTTCTGCACAGTATTGCAATGTCTCTGCGATATCGTGGGTACGCCGCAAAGGCGTTGATTCATCCAACAAGATGTCGTATTCTGCCCATACGCCATCGCCGGCATGATACGCGGTGACCGACTTGAAACCCGACACCACGTTCCTAAACCGGAAGGCGAGGTATATAAGCTTCCTTTGGAAGGTGTCGTCCACGGCCAGTCCACAGAGACGTGTCACGTTCTCGAAGCATGTGTCGGCCCAGTCGTAGATGATGTAGAGAGAAAGCAACGCTGCACCTAAGGGATCCAACCACCAGACGCCCGCCTGTTTGCCAATGAGTGGGAACAGCAGCGAGAGGGTGTTGAAATAGACGTCCGTCTTGCAGTCCTGTGCTAGTGCTTGCACCTGAGTAGTCTTAATTTTAATGCATCCCAACCCAATGAGGCCCTTAAGACCGACTGTGCCGGCCATGGACGCGATAGCCAGTGCAGGGAGAGTGGCAATCTCATGGTTCCCACTGGGAAGGAGTCTCCCGACGGATTCTTGCAACACCTGGAGAAACGAGATGACCATGATGATGGCAAAAACAAGTATGCCGATCGGTTCAAATCGGCGGCGGCCAACAGGAAACTTCCTCGACAGAGCAGAAAGCCTCCAGGAGACCAATCGGTTCGTTGTCCAGACGATGGCTGTGCACAGAAGGTCGAGTGCCGAGTCCAGGAGGGACGCGACCAGTGACAAGGAAGAAGACCTCAGAGCAGCTACGCCTTTGGCCACGACAAGAAGTATATTCGCAATGACATTGATGTTGATGGCCCACCTGGCCTTTCTTTTTGCCTTCCTTCTCTGGTGCTGTACTTCATATGGTAGCATCTCCTCCACGTGTTCCTCGACATGTTGCAGCTGGCCTTCCCGCTCTCTGATTCCATCATGGTCCGCATCGGTATTCATACTGTCCATGACTTCGTCAGCCACCGCAAGGACTATGGTATCGACCTCGGCCCAGTCGTTGAGGATCGCGTTTTGACTCTCGTAAAACTTGCGCAATTTCTTGTTCTTTATAGCCTTTAACTGGAGCAGGGATGTTCAGCTTCACATCCTAATGCGGTGATTGAGTTGTGCACGCCTCACCTCCTCGTCACTCTTCCTGGCATGCTCGAAAGCACCCTGCTTGACGCCGTTCCGCAGCTCATCCTTCAAACTGGCCGTCTTACGGCGATCCATGGCGTATTCCACCGTATCTCTGAAGCCATTGAAACGTCTGTGCTTGTGGCCTGACTCGAGGTCCAGGTTGTCTGGATCTTCGGCTCCATGACCTCTAGGATGGTTGAAGGCTCGCTTTCCGACCATGGGAGTTGATGCGGCAGGAGACTAGCAGGGTGTCGAGGCAGCACCTGTGCCGAGATCACTAATGGAAACAGTGCTTGCTTTGGTGAAAGAGGGACCGAAGCGACAAGAATTGCGATTCTGCTCTTGAAGCCACAAATATGCCAGGACATGTAGGTATCTTGTGCAACATCAAGAAACAACCCCCCAAGAGACCCAACTGGTTGTTTTATGAACGACTTGAGGTACGTAGCTTGATGTCCTAGACTAGGTTGATTGTGTTCCCTGTTCCTGGTGATTTGTATGACGGCATCAGGTCCCTGGGCCCCATCTTGCCATTCAGCGAGCTCGATGACACCTTTTCCCGCCTTTTCCCGCCGGGCCGCCGCTACTAAGTAGTAAGCTTTGGGGTTTCGATTAAGCGCGAAGCTTGGTTGCGGACAAAAAGCTTGGGTCATACATAGTACGTACCTACTTGTTAAGTGCTTATATTGTTTCATATCGTTCTTGCCGCCACAAAGGATTCATCGTGTACCTACCACGTTTGACCGTACTGTCTACTGAAGGTCAACCTAGCTTTGGCAGCGCACCCGGCAGAGGCATGCCCAAGAATCGTGGATGAGGATCATGAGCAGAGGACTCTGCTAATCGGATCACAAATATAAGCCCTTTCCATCAGCCGGCGATTGGACGTCACCTTAGATCTATATCTGCAATATTGCCACACCACTCGACTGGACCAGATATGCAGGAGGACATCAATGCGACGATACACTCTTCATTTGTCGGGTGAGGGACTGGACACCATCGCCTTGCGGGCACGGATTCTTGCAAGAAGTCGGTCGGTTCGAGTTGTCAAGCCAGCCACACGCGCTTTTAGGATAGTCAGATCGGATTTTTCCATCTCGTCTGAAGTCACACCAATTGCCATGTTTCGGTCGGACGACGATGTTGGAGGGCTTGCTGATTCGGCAGTCGAACTGTCTGCGCTGTCGGAGAATGATACAACCGAGAGTCTTTCCGCACTGTCCGTCTCGTCCAAAGCGTCGATGTTTGACGGTTGTCGATGTTCCTCTTTCCACGCTCGCAGCACTTCGAACTTTCCGCCAGGCTGCTGATCAATCCAGCTGGCAATGACTCCGTTTCGCTTGCATGGTTCGCATATGTCCGGGAAGATATGTAGGTTCTCGCTCAGATCGTCGCAGAGATGATGAGAGATCCTCAACTGCGTACTGGACGCGATCAGTCTGTCAATCATGTCAGCGCATTGGACAATGGTCTTGATCTTAACATGGCCACAGATGTGGTGGATTATATGTGACTCGCACATCCTCGGGAGCTTGAGTGTTAAGAAGTATTGTATAGTGGAGGTCTTGCTGATGCTCTCTTACTCGCAGGTGAGATGCGATGAGGGCATGATGAATCCCGGGGGGCAAGGTTTCCTCTGATGCTTAATATAACCAAAAATAGTTAACCCTCAAAGACGATCGTATTAAGGTGCTTCATGCTGAGTTCTTTGTCGCAGACTCGAAGAAGCCAGTCCCATGCAGCTTTTGTCGTGGGTGAGCATGGGGGCGGTGTCCTTGGCCCGTTTCTTTGTGATATGCAGCTACTAATAGGAGTGCTGCTGGGTTGAAAGCAAATAGGGCTTTGTGTCTGCTTTGTCTGCCATAACACTCGCCTGAATCGTTGAAGACAAAGCAACACGGTGAGTGGCATCCTCAGGAGTTTGGTATGTCGACCAAGAGATGGTATGTTGAATACCTCCCTCCCTTGGCAGCGTCGACTCTTCGTTATACTTGACCATCCAGATCACCAATCATGAGCCCGTGCGCTCCTCTTTCCATACATATGAATAGTGTTGGCGACCATGAACAGTACCATTTGTTGGTTCCTCCCAATACGTGAAGCCCGGCCAGTGTGTGAGGTGTAAGACCATGTCGCTGGCCAGTGGCAACGGCACAGTTCGTTGCGCCATACTGGAGCCCCGAAAGTGGTAGTATCCAGTGGGTCTTATCAGACTCTTACGTGTAAAGGTGACACTGCTCGGTGGATCCTGCCGGAAGCCAAAGCTGTGCTCATATGTAACAAGCAAAGGAGCTAAACAGCCGGATATATGTCGATGCTGGCTGTTGTTCCGAAAGCCGAGGATGTACTCACCAATATTTCTTCGAGTCATGGACATGGTCTGGCGGATTCCGCAAGAGGTGACAAAGAACATTACGGCACACACACACAGTGACACAATTTGTCGTGAAGATGGTAAGATGGCCATCCTAGAATGTTTTTTCAGACCCTGTCAGTGGCTTGGTGGGTCCGGGGTCCTTCCTTTGTCTGGTTTGAGTTGCCTCTTCGAGCCACGCCTGTCATTCAATCTGCTACCACCCTGGGGTTGGCTGGCTGTGAGTGATCCTGACAACTGACGAACTGGTAACTGGTCCCTACCTACATACCTAGGTAGGTAATGTGTGGCAGCTCTGCAGCGACTGACGTATTCGCTTATGTTGCGCTGATGTCTTATTCAACAATTTTTACATCTCCGCTGCCTCCCACAATATCTTCTCGTAAGAAAGCACCCCAGTTTACGACATTCATTCTGTCCGCCCCAGCCTGGTGATCTCTGTATTTCTGTGTCTCTGCCCACGTAATTTAGCGTGGACGTTGTACAACTGCAAGGATGTCCGAGGAACGACGGCGTTCGTCGAGGACAGTTCACCGGCGCACGAGCGTCCAGGAGGATGCGGCCATCTTGGCCGGGATGGGGGTGAGACAAGAGCTAAAGCGCAATTTCTCCCTCTTCTCCATGCTCGGATTGGCGTTTGCAATCCTGAACTCGTGGACTGCCTTAGGAGCCAGCATGTCGTTGGCCTTGCCCTCCGGAGGACCTGACGCCGTCATCTGGGGGCTGGTCGTTGCAGGTATCTGCAACCTCTGCCTCGCAGCGTCTCTGGCCGAGTTCCTCTCCGCCTATCCAACAGCAGGCGGTCAGTACCATTGGGTCGCTGTCATCAGCTGGAAGGGATGGGTCGCCATTCTCTCCTGGATAACAGGTTGGATCAACACCGCCGGGTGGGTGGCGTTGACCGCTACTGCTGGGCTTTTGGGGAGTCAGCTCATCCTCGGTGTTATCTCCCTTTACTCTCCTTCATATGAGCCCCATCGATGGCATCAGTTCTTGATCTACATTGGTTACAACCTCGTGGCCTTTGTGGTAAATGCCTTTACCACCAGGCTACTTCCCTGGGTCACCAAGGCCGCCCTCATTTGGTCGATCACAGGCTGGTTGATAATCTCCATCACGGTCCTGGCTTGCTCCTCTCCCGACTACCAGTCGGGTGACTTTGTCTATCGCACGTTCATCAATGAAACCGGCTGGCCAGATGGTCTCGCCTGGCTTTTGGGTCTGCTGCAGGGAGGTCTAGGGTACGTGTCCCTGGAAGACCCATATTTGGGCCATCCACCTGCCTGTCAAGAGAACGAAAAGACTAACAGATTGTCCTTGTGAAGATTGACCGGTTTCGACGCGGTATCACATTGTATCGAGGAGCTTAATGACCCCACATACGTTGGTCCTCGCATCATGATTGCTTGTGTTGTCATCGGCGTCTTGACTGGCTTTGTTTACCTGAGCGTGCTGCTGTTCGTCACCAAGAACGTGAACACGGTCATCAGTTCCGCCGCAGGCCCGATGTTGCAAATCTTTTATGATGCCACCGGCAACAAGGCGGGTTCGATTTGCTTGCTCATATTCCCACTCGTTTGTTTGCTTGTAAGTTCCTGAATCATGGCATTTTTCGCCTCCATACCTGCTAGGCCGCAGATTTCGGTACTCGAAGCTAATCCAGATACAGTTCGCCGGTATCAGCATCATGACCACCAGCAGCCGCATGGTCTATGCATTTGCCCGCGACCGTGGTCTTCCGGTATCACACTTCTTCGCCAGGGTCCATCCGCGCCTCGATGTGCCGCTGAATGCTTTAGCCTTGACTTTGATCCTGGTCGTCATCTTTGGGTGCATCTTTTTAGGCTCCTCGAGCGCATTCAATGCCATTGTCTCTGCCTCTGTGGTCGCCTTGGGAATCACCTACGCCATCCCGCCAGCAATCCATTGTCTTCGAGGTCGCAAGATGTTGCCTCCATCTCGTCCATTCGTACTGCCGAGTGCAGTTGGCTGGGCATGCAATCTGGTAAGCTATCTTTGCTGGTACCGATGAACGACGCTGATGCCTCAACAGATCGGAATCGCGTACACACTCCTCACCACTGTCCTATTCATGTTCCCGCCAGTCACCCCTGTGACAGCTAACAATATGAATTATTGCGTGGCGGCATTTGCAATCGTCCTCGTCATATCTGTCATCCAGTGGTTTGTCGATGGTCGGAAGAACTATACCGGGCCGCAGATTGATGTGGATGCATTGAGAAGTGGTGCAGTGGTCGGCATGGCCCCAGTGGAGAGCAGAGCAGAGCAGAAAAGCGAGGATACCTTGTTTGGAGATCAGAAAAAAGAGAGCCCACGGATCTGACCACCATTCTCCATGAAGTGAAGGTGTGGCCTTGGTGTCGTTATTCATGACAGTGAAAGTCGCTCATCAGAGGCCTGGCAAGTCGCCTGCAGCAAGCGGGTATGCATGCTGTAGTCAGTGAGGCCACTCGGGGTTCTCCTTCCTCCTGAAGACGGCAATGAATTTCTGCCCTCCATTCCTGGTGACCTTCTTCGACTCCTCGGTCTCTTCGCTCATGATTTTGACGCACGGATCCTCGTCGAGCTCTTCTTGAGTTACTCGTTCCCACAGTTCTCGGGCGTCTCCGGCTTCCTCTCCGTCAAAGTGTTTCACCATCCATTGATGCAGTTCTTCGACGTCCGTGATCGTATATACTAGGCCGCCTGGTCTGATCACGTACGCATATTCGGCATTGAGCTGGGCTGACACAATGCGAGCCTTGTGTTTTCTCTGTTTGAAATGGGGGTCGGGGAAGCATAAAAAGACCTTGGACAGCTGCCCGTGCCGGAAGTAGTTCGGTAGAAACTTCATGGTGTTGGTGCGGAGAGCAGATATGTTCTGATACAAACCTGGTCCATCGTTGATCGACTGAGGGTTGTCCCTATTTTGAGCCCGCAGCGCTGCAATTCTGGTAACCACGTAGTCGGTCACTTGAAAGCGTAGTTCCATGCCTTGGTGACGGTGAGCCCAGTGAATTAGTTGACCCGGTGAGTGGCTTACCGATGATCAATTTATTTGAAAATATTGGTGAGAGTGCAATCAACAGGCCGCCAAACCCGCAGCCAATATCTGCTATCTCAACGTCTTTGGACATTTTACACGGTGCGCCGGCCTCCGGTTTGGATTCCACAAATGCAGGGTAGTGTGTCGACCAATCCATATCCGCCGGACTCGCGGGGCTGTAAAAGGGCAGTATCAGAATGGGATCGGGAAAGACTTATCACACGGGCAAGGTCGGTTCAACTCACTATTCCAACGCATGGTCTGAGAAGGGATTTGCATGTGCGCGTTGGCGGTAGAACTTTTTCTTGGGCAGTGCGATCCTGCTGCCTGCAGAGGCATCGCCGCCAGCTTTCAGGCTCTCGTGGATCTTTCTGTATTCCTCCCGTTTCTGGCGCTTATTTGGAGCACCTGCCATGATTTGTGGTGCAGCCTCAAGCGGAGCGGTCGTTGTTGGGTATTTAGTACCTAGGTATGTTCTTCTACTTGAGACTTGAAGTCCGTGTCCGAACCTGCGATGACTCGGATAAACAGATAGTCCATGCTTGGCGTACCATGCCCACGCCGCTTTAGCCAGGAAGATCTGAACCACACATGTACGTACTATATAGTGAGTAACCTGTGACAATCTACCTCGGTGCTCTACTTTGTATATCAGAAACAGAAAGTGACCTCTCTCCTCACCTTGTTCGGTTTCCCTGCAAGGCTACATTTGCTTATGGGCTGGAAAGAAGATGGTCATTCTCGGGAAAAGATGTACCTTGTGAAGGCTGCGACAGAGCCATTCAGATGGTATCGAACAAGCCGGTTTCGGCACTGCAGTCCAGGCAGTGCCCGCTGCGGGTGACACACCATAGTTACTCATGCCGATAGGACCACAATTCTGACCCTTCTCTTTCCTTTCTCCCTTGCACCGCTCTTCTCTTCGGAACTAACTCTAACCTTCAGCTGTTGGAACAGCTCAACCCGGACTCCCTGTTGTTCGCGATCCTTTTCGAAGACTGTCAACCGGTAGTTATCCGCGTCAAAGCTGCTCTCCCTCTTTGTCCCTTCGTCACTCTTGAGTTGGAAGTCTTCGAGACGGACCAATCCTTCGATGCCGAACTGGGGAACGAATACTACAGCCCCATTCTCAAACACTCGCATGACATAGCCGTCAACATCGATGGCGGCACCGGGGGTCTTCTCGGCTCTGGCTTTCAGTGCCTGTCCCACATAGTACTCGATGCTTGCTCGACCTGCCATTTGCGCGTTCCGGTGCCTGAAGTTGAGGTTCTGACAGACTCGTTCCAACTTGGTTTTGTTTCGAAGACTCTCGTCGGCAACTTCGCTTCCTTGACCTTCGTATCCGATCGCGTAGGCCAACTGTCGGTGAACCAGCAAGTCCGCGTAACGGCGGATTGGGCTGGTAAAATGCGTGTAGATCTCGCTTGCCAAACCATAATGCCGGTACTCTGGTTCTGCGTGAGATCCGCTGCAAAAGTACTCGGCCGAAGTCATGCATCGTGTAGCCATGATCCGAATCAAGGTGTTGAAGAACGGATGGTTGGGATCAACACAACGATCCAGAGAATCTGCGAGCGCCTTGGAACTGGACACGTCTAGCTCGAACCCGCGCATCCGTTTCAGTTGGTCACTGAGATCCGCAAAATTGGAAGCCGGAGGTGAAGCGTGGCGCCTGAGTAATGCGGTCTGTGGGAATACCGATTGTATCTTCCTCGCAACGGTGATATTGGCGAGAAGCATGAACTCCTCGACGAGTGAGTTTGTGGCGAGGTGAGCCTTTGTCTTGACGTCGGCCAGGGAGTCTGAGGACTCGTTGTCCGCTTCAATCCTGACCTCAGGGCTGGACAAGTTCAACGCTCCGGCATCCATCCGCTTTTGACGCAGTTTTTCTGATAGTGACAATAAGGTCCTCATTCCTTGAGTAAGTTCATCTGTTGCGGTGGGGTCATCGATTCTCTTCTGAGCCTGTTCATATGAAAAAGCCTCCTTAGACCGGATAACCGACTTGGTGAAAGAGGCTGAGACGATCTCTGCGTCAGGTGTGACCTCCCACAACGTAGAGAACGCATATCGCTCAACATAAGGTTTCAATGAGCACAGGTCGGTACCGAGGAGCATGGGCAGCATATCGATTCTTTTGTCGACCAGGTAAACTGTTGTGCCACGTGAAGAAGCTTCAACATCCATGGGGTTGTTGGGCTTGACAAAGTTGGAAACGTCCGCAATATGAACACCCACTTCGAAATTCCCGTTGTCCAGTAGCCTTGCATGGAGTGCATCATCAATATCTTGACACCCGGGAGGATCGATTGAGCACACAAGAAGATTCCGCAGATCTCGGCGATCCCGCCAGCCTGGATCGTCGGTGTCGGCTGGGACTTTCCAGTTGTGACCCTCAGATGGAAGACAGTCCAGCACAGCTTTGGGGAACGGCCGATATTGAACATCATATTCTAGGAGCAGTGCTTCAGTCTCAGCCTCTTTCGTCTCTAGTTCACCTAGAGAGCGGATATAATGCCCAACAGGGTATCTGGTATCACGGTCCCAGGAATCAATCGTTGCCACGATGCGTTTGCCGACCAACTCTTCGACTTGGCGTGTTCGGATACGTATCTTCGGGATACGCTTGTCCATTGGAACCAGGAACACGGTAGTTTGGCGACCGCCAGTTCCGGCTCCGGACACGTTGTCAATCGTTCCAACCAACTGTCTCCAGTTACGTTTCATGACCCCAACCACGCGACATGTAGGTTGCGCCCGAGTTTCTGCGCTGGCAGAGTGCGCCCGCCTAACATCTTCCAGAAGGGCGCGTTTTTCGTTCTCGGTGACGACACTTTCTTCCTGCTCCTCAGTGTCTGGATTCTCATTCTGGTCCAGGGTGTCTTCGTCCAAAATCTGGGTTGATGGTGCTTTCCACTGGTCTTTAGGAAGAAGCTCCACAACCACGACATCTCCCGATATTGATCGGTTGCTGGCTTCTCTCCCTAGAACCAACAAAGGTTTGTCGAATGCTGGGACCTTGACAGTGCCTTCTAAATAGTTGTAGGGAGACACACTGAAGACGCCTTGATGCAGCGTCCCAGCTTTGATGCCTGTCATCATCCGGCTCATTGAGTAGTACTCTGGGTAGAAGAGCTCTCCTTGCAACGCACGGCTTTCCTGGCCCTCGGCACTCTGGCTGACCATATCAAGCAAACGGTCAGCATCGTCCAGGCCTTCGACGTATTCGCGCAGTGACAGTGCATTGATGCCCTCCTTTTTTGCTTTTCTCCGATTGTCCTGGTCGTTGGTGAGTACCACTATGACAGGAGGCTTCTTTGTCGCTCTGGCCAAATGGCTCGTGTACCAGGCGGCTGCATTCCTCACAGAACGGTCGTTTCGGTCATTGATCGTCTCGCCATCTGCTCGGCGGACGGCAGTTTCAGAGCGGAATTCGTTGAAGAACAGATAAAAGCGCTTTTCCTCGCTTCGCGTCAATGACATAAGTCTGTTGTAGAGCGGAAGACTCCTATTCTTCAACTCTTCCAGGACTGTCTGCAAGATGATCACATCGTGGAAGTGGCCCGACTCTTCAAAAAGGTCCATCCCGCTGAGCAACACGTTCGTGTCTGGCATAAGGTAATGGCCGTTGGGAAATGCCTTCGTTCCGGCGGGTCGCTTCGAAAGAACGAACTTCGGAACTGCGCAAGAGTCAGCTAGATATGTTGCCCATGGGTGGAGGGCTACTCACCAACTCCATTTGCATCAGCAACGGCCGTGGAAGCGCATGATGAGCAAAGCAGAGAGGAACAAGGTATGTCTTTCCTCAGGTATTGTTCTCTCACAACCTTCTGAACTCGCCCACTCTTTGTGGATCTGATAAACACTTTGCTGGAGATATTTGCGGCGTTCGGGTCGGACGCCAGGCCTCTTTTAAGGCTTTTCATATTTGCAGAGGCCCCTGGCTACGTCTCTGGCTTCAGCGATTCTAAATGTGAAAGCTGGAGGCAGTTGGCGCTCTTCAAAGGATGTGCTGGGTCAAAATTGGAATGCAATTGACCAAAACTTCTCCCCACGTGCGGAGGCGTGAATACGGCAGGTTTTACAGACACGAACGCAGGTAAACGCCAAAGCAACCCTCCTCCAACTCGTCCAATCGTCCAATCCTCCGATCTAGCAAGCCCAGGTCATACACGGGTCATCTGCGCTACCATGATTGAGGTGCCGGGTACGTATCTGTCTCCAAGCCATTTGCAATCGCAGGACTACGAGTATTTGGTTGTTCATGCAACAATGATCTGAAAGGCACTCCGCTCGTCCCCCCGTCCGCCCCAGCCGTCTTCATTCTCCGCTCGTCGGAGGATGTACAGATTGGTACGAGTCAAGTATATGGTGTCGCTGTTTCCTCCCGACCACTCATTGCTCTATTAGATACTGTCGCAACCGCCCTTGCGGATCCTTTGCACACCCTCGAATCCTAACGCGCAGCTCGCCTGACGTCCTGATGTCGGAAAAGCCGCCGTACATCGTGCGCCCATCCGCTCCAGCATCTTCCCCTTACCGAGCGGCAACATTGATCTTTCTTCACGGCTATGGCGACGACGCCGAGGGTCTCCCGTTGGGGCTCGCTCAACAGTTCCAGTTCTACAACAAGATGGAGCATCTGAAATGGGTCGTTCCTAATGCGCCCCATAACCATGAGGCGATGACCCGAGCATGGTATGTGCCCAAGGCACTGCCGAATGCAATGAAGCCTCACGTACCGGGCCACGAAGAAGATGAAGATGAAGGCGGGCCGGATGATGAAGCTGGCATCATGCAGAGCGTGGACTTGGTTGATCAACTGGTCGAGCAAGAGATCAAGAATGGGACGCCAGCGGAACGGATACTTGTAGGTGGCTTCAGTCAGGGGTGTGCTGTAAGTATGGTCTGGGGTTTGACGGGACGCCTGAAGAATAAGATCGGGGGAATGGTATGCCTGAGCGGCTATCTTCCTCTGAAGGACAGGATCGATCAATTGATAGAGGAGAGGCAGCCGGAGGAATCAGCAGACGAAATCTCGCTGCACGGAAAAGGCAGCAAGAAATGGTTCTACGTCCACGGGACAATGGATATGCTGATCCCTACCAAGCTCTTCGTGCAGGCCAAGGAAGATCTGACGAGATGGGTGAGTAGGGAGGATATCGAAGAGCATCTCTACCCGGGCATGGGTCATTCCACCTGTGCAGCGGAGCTGAGAGACCTTCTAGGATTCTTTGACAAAGTGGTGCCACCATAGCCAGATGGAAATATCTTCAATTCAGCTTCACCACGAGGTGTAGGCTGCTGATTGTTTCAAACTCTCGGGCAGTCATCGTCATGTTGTTCGTATTCATTAAAGCCAGCTGACGTGGTATCAAAATATTGCCCTGCTATAGACATGCCCTTTTGATTTGCAGCTCGTCTGATCATCATCATCCATCATCATATCGTTGTCAATCATGGTGGTCCATCCCAGTTAGCGATCGTGCAGTCTCACAATTATCGACCCTCTCTCCGATCATGGTCTCGTCTACCGCGGACAAGTCTAACAATGAGGGCGAGGTTAGCAGAGGTCTCTCGTTGTCTGTTCGAGGCATTCGCTCAGTGCAGGAGAAGAAAGTAGCTGCATTCATTATGCTTGCCACTGCATGCATCCGGCGGTGTGTTGAGGGCAGTCGTATGGACTTACCGCGCCGCAAGATCCACAGGTTTTGCCCCCAGTGACGGTGGCACCGCATTTCGGGCATTCGTTGTGAGACATGGTCTCGACTTATCCAGACAGAATAGGTGCTGGTGTGAGGGGACAGGAGGCTGAAGTGATGTCTGCTGTCAGCTGTCGAAGATGTGATCCGTTTACGACTGGTCGACGAGGTTGAAGTATGAGCGGTCAGTATCAAGACTGGGGGTGGAAACGGATGAAGGATTTGAAGAGAGGTAATAAGGTAGTACGATGGACAGCACAGAGTTGTTGCCCCTCAATTTAACGATAATGTAGGTACCTTATCTTGATGACCCGCCTAGGCACGTGTAGGTCCGTCCCTGCCGCTTACTCCACCGGGTCCGAGAAAGAGTGGGTTGCATAAATAATTGACTACCAAACTTCAATAGGCGGTAGGTTCACCTACATTAAAGGGGACTCCTACTATATCAACCTTACGAACTGCTTGCCTACTAGATAGAAACTACCTATCTCATTTTTGCGGTACTAATTATTTTGTAACATGGCTTGACCGATGGGTACAAGAATAGGTAGTAAAGACAGGATATCTTATGCGAACTGTTCAGCCAAAAGCCTAGGTACTTTGAGACGTCTATGTTCAAGAACAGAATTTGTACCATGTACAGAATCTGGGTAGGTGTCGTAGAAGCGAATGGGGATGGCTGTACAACATGACAGAATAATTGGTTCCCGACCGACTCCTTGCTTTGCATGCTGCAATGCTTCGCTCCGCAAATATTTCCGAAGCCAGTGGAAAGAAGAAAGACTCTTTTTCAGGCCGTAAAAGTCGTCAGAAAGACCTGTTAGTAATGAGACGTGACAGCTCGCGACTCAAAAATTCACTTGGAACCTCGGGTGCGTCCGAATCGTCTCTCCATAACGGAAGAATATCCAGCTGACTGGGGCCATTGCTAGGGCGATAAAGGCAAGAAGAGAATTGCCCCATCCAAGGCCCAATGTCTTGTACATCTGGGGTCCCGCCAGCGGCAAGAATGCGCCCATTAAACTTCTCATCACAGAGTTAGCAGCAAGTGCCGAAGCCGCATGCAAATGGAAGGCATCGACCAGATAAGTCTGGATAGGCATGAAGGTCGCCAACATGCCTAGACCGACAAATGCCGTGCCGATGATGGGCATGATCCAGTGGACACCGGCCTCGGCGGACCAGCCATACCAAAAAAGACCTATTGGGATCACGGCGCTGCCAGGTATCAAGGGTGGTAGACGATATTCGGGTTTCATGCCGCCCTTCGCCGACATTCTCTTGACCGTCTTGTCGGACAAGGCGCCGAATATAATAAGCCCGAACACAGAACCGATGCCAATGCCCAAGTAGCTTAGCCCGACGGCCCCCTGGCTGAAGCCATACTTGTCTTCAAAGACTTGCGTAAGGGTAGTGAACAGTAGGTAGAGGTAGCCATAGATGATCGCCAGGTAGAGAGACAGGACAAAGACGATGGGCGAAAAGATCAGCATTTTGCTAGGTCGGATGATGGCAAGCCAGAAATATTGGCGCATGGAAATCCCTTTGTCGAGCTTCGACCGTAGGGCCAGATTGCCGGTCTCCTTCTGCAGGCGCTTGGTACGTCGTCGGAGCAGGACTGGCTCGTAGGTTTCGCGCATGAAAATAAGGGAAAAAATCAAGGCCGCACCGCCCTGTAACTTTGTCAATACCCCTACCCGAAAGAACGAGGACGACGCTTCTTCAACTTACCGCAATAGTGATGAGCCAAAACACCCAGCGCCAACCAGCACCTTCTCCTAAATATCCGCCCGCCACAGGCCCTACCACGGGACCCAGGAGCGGACCCAATGCAAACAGGGCCATTGCGATGCCCCTCTTTTCCTGGATAATCAGATCTGCAATGGAGCCGCCGCCAATTGTGAGGGGGCAACTACCAGCAATACCGGCCAGAAGGCGGAATGCCAGCAGGGCGCCAATGTTAGGGGCCAGGGCGCATCCCACTGACCAGATCACGAACATGAAATTGCACACGTGATAGACGGGCAAGCGACCATAGACCTCTGACAGAGGGGCCAAGAATAGCGGTCCGACTGCGTAGCCCAAGACGTAGATGGACACAATGAAACTCGCAATAGTCGAATCGGTCGAGTGAAACTCGTCCATGATCAAGGGTACAGCGGGTGCGACCATGGACGATGCCAACGGCGTTAGAAATGTGACAGAAGATATGACAGCGATGTTCGCCCATTTCTTCTTCTCCGTCCAGTTGAGAGCTTTCTCTGGGTCCGTCGGGCCGTCCCAGTCAACGATATTGGGGTCCTTATCGGCAACGGTGAGTGGCGGTGACTTTTCGTCGGCGTCTTCCGTGGTGTCAATTATAGGGATACCTCGTTCCACGTCTGGATCAGGGCGGTTGGTGGACGAGATTTGCTCCTTCTCCGACAATGATGTCGCATCAGTAGAAGAGAATGTGTCTTCGTGGTCTGGGAGTCCATGGTTGGACCCGCCATGATTGGGAAGCTGAGAAGTTGCCATGAGCTCTAAATGCCATAAAGTCAGCCTTCCTCTGCATAAAGGGATCCATGATGCCGCATGAGGGTTGCAAATTGGGGCAGGCCTTGTGAAAAGATAATGAGCAGCGTACCAAGGACGTTCTGTGGCTTTAACCCAGGACGATGCGCCCGTCAGATCTGTATGGTGGTCACAAGGATAAGACCAGTTCTCGCGTTGCTGGTGGGTGTTGTTATGCGGGGGGGCGTCTTGGGACCAATTCTGGGTGACTGGGAATGTAGCAGACAGAGTGAGAAGAAAGGGGAAATGGCAAAGAACGACTGACTGGAATGAGTTCGATTCCAGGGATGGCTGCCCGACCAAGAGCCCATCTAATATACCTGTCTATGAGTGCGATCCCCGACCCCTTTGACTCCACCATTACTCTTCGGCTGCTTTGTTGATACCTTGGTGGTAGCGGCTCCCGGAAGATGCACACTGAGAAGTGTTCCATGGACAAAGATCCACCGGCACTCCGCCTTTCACCCTCCACGGAGCGGCATCGGGCGTCTCCAGTATCCATAAGTCGTATTTTACGGACGATCTCGAGCCATGGACTATCCGATGCAAATCACAGCAACACCGACATAGATCCCTCAGCGGACATAGCAAGAGCCTGAGGTGACTACACACCAGTGAAAGGATTTGACCATGAAGGGCAATCAAATAACCATTTGCTTATGAATCTTCATAAAATATTATACGGATAATGCAAGCCCACCAGCTCGTATCTTATCCCTAATTGGAATAGCCGCTGCGGTGCTCTATACCTTTGATTGGTTCATGCGGGGAGAACAAGCATTCGGCCGGGAGATCTTGTTCACCCCGCTCCAAAGTACCGCGGAGATTCCGTGCAGTGTACTTACCTAGTAGTGTGTCAGTGCTGCCCCGTGGACTCTCCGACGTCCCCCAAATCTGTACGAAACAAGCAACGAGACATGTATAACCAATGTGGACCAGTGTTGCATCAGAGAATATTCCGTACGTCCACCATGTAGGTTTTGAAGACCTGTGCTGCTAGCCTTGATGTGCTATGGATGGTTAGTGCATTGGGAAGCGAGAGCGGAAGCTTTGCCCAGAGGAACGGGCACAAGGCTTCCGAAGTCGGAAGGCTGTCGCATTGGGCCGCGAAGCTCAGAGGCTTGCCCAACAAGGGGGCAGAAGGCTATCCCAAGCACGCTAGAGCGCATCAAGGGGCACGGTGGCGATGCTACCAAGCTGCAGCGGCAGATTCGTTGGACGGCCTAAGTCGTTGAAGGACGACGGTGCGCGAGAATCTAGCGACACCGCAAAGCTCTGTGCCCGATCTTGTAGTCTGAATGTGCCACGCCCTGCCTATATAGCGTAGCCGGCTGACGAAGCCTGGCGAGGTTCGCCAGCGGCTTCAAAAGTCCCATTCGAGAGCCGGCGCAGACCCTGGGCGGAGCTCTGCCCCGGGTTGATCCACGTCACATTGTGACCTCGGGATTTCAGGAAGGCCACTGTCTCGTTGTTGTAGGCATACTCGAAAGAGACCTGATTCGGGATGAGTTGGTCATGCAGACGAGGCTCTGCCAGCGCTTGCGGCACGGTCATGTTCCGATCGAGCACATGCACCAGGTTCTGAATGGTCGCCGTGATGATCCGCGAGCCGCCAGCTGCTCCAATCACGTAGTACAGGGTCCCATTTGGGAACTCCACAATTGTGGGCGAGATCGATGACAGAGGTCGCTTCCCTGGGCGGATGTAGTTGCTCGGGCTGGGGACGTAGCCAAAGGCGTTGGAGGAGCCGGGGATGGAGAAGTCGTTCATCTCATTGTTCATTATCACGCCCGTCTCCGGTACCATGAGGTTGGATCCGAACAGCAAGTTCACAGTTGTGGTCAACGAAATGGCCAGTCCTGATGCGTCCGCGGTCACGATATGGGAGGTGCCCGGAGTTTCCAGGGACTCGATTCCAGATGGATTGTAGGCGGATACGTTCAGCGTTGTGTAGTCGGAGATTTTGCGTCGAATTTCTGCTGCCGACTCGGGCCTCAACATGTCATCTTGGTAGGCGGATAAGTTGGCCACGAACGATGGATCTCCAAGGTTCGTTCGCTCTCCGTATCCAAACCTGATCGCCTCATCCATTCGGTGCGTACTTAGATTGACCTGACCGGCGGCAAAGAAGTCCGTATACCCTTCCAAAGTCTTCATCACAGACAGCGCAACCTCTCCCGAGCTCGGCGCACTGCAGCTGAACAGTCGATAACCACGGTAAGTAATGTTGACCGGTGGTCGGATTGCCACGGTATAGTGAGCTAAATCCTCCAGTGTCATCGTCCCGTTCTGGGCCTGCAATGCAGCGATGGTAGCCTCTGCGATAGGTCCCTTGTAAAAGGCATCTGGCCCTCTCTCTGCAATTGCCTCCAACGTGTTCGCGTATCTCTTGCGAGTAATAGTGTCACCCAAACCGACCAAAGTCCCATTCGGAGCAAAGTCAAGAGCCCAATTGGGGTCATCCACGAGGAAGTTGGGTACCTGCGCAGAAGCATTTGCCGATTTCATGTACCTCACAAGGTCCTGTGTCACCGGCCAACCATATCTTGCGGTCTTGATTGCACCTTGCATAACTTGTTTCCATGGAAGCTTGCCATAGTTTTCGTGCAAATGCGCCAGACCCCGAACCTCGCCTGGGACGCCACTAATAGGTGTCAGTATGCAAGTCCTTTCGTTCCGAAGCGGTTGAGCGCATACCTAGCCAGACCGCCGAAAATGCTGGCATCGGTGTTGTTGTTGTACATGTCCTGGAAAGCGGCAGCTGGCGCCGTTTCTCGGAAGTCTATGAATTCGTAACTCCCATTCGCACTGCGAACAATCATGAAGCCTCCACCACCAACGCCGCTGTGGTACATGCCAACCACGCCAATGCAGAAGACGGTGCTAACCAACTGGAAGAGTTCGTTATTGTGGGAACCGGTTGTTGTCTTGATAACACACTTACTGCGTCGGCTGCATTGCCGCCCTGCCGCAAGAGATCTATGCCAATTCCACTGCAAATACTGCTTTCGCTGGCCACGGCGCCCATTGAATCGGGCGCATATTTTTGGTGCACGGTGGGCACCGGATTGGCCCCGACCTGATTCAATAAGGGCGGCACCGCCAAGGCACACGCGAGTTGCAGTAGCGACAACATCATAAGAGGGTAGAGCAAGGCCGTCGAAGTAACAAGACGCAACGAAGGAAGAAAGGGAAGCAGAGAGAGCTTCGTCGCCATTCTGCAGGTGTTGATCGTGTAGCTCTACCTCCAAGCTCGCCAGTCCAAGGGTAGACCCCTGCGAACATCGGCTGGCTCTAGACGAATCCAGGAATCAGCAGAGCTCTCCAAGCTCTGGGCCACTTAGAAGATGGTGGGAGCACGCGAGCGTTCCCACGGCTTGCACTGGCGGGACACCAAAACGGGAGTACTCTGTCGTGCACAGCGTCGTTGAGCAAGAATGACGCAACCAAAGCCACGAGCAACCCCCGGTCACTTGGGTTAAGGATGGTTACAGTGCATAACGATCGACAACTCTCTAGTATGGCGACGATTCGATGGTGATAAGACAGCAGAAAGGAGCGTTCTGATAGCAAGCTGCCAGCTGAGTATGTATAGATACAAAGATAGAAGGTGTGTTGCTTCCTCTGTTTAGACGGCACGCACCGAATCTTGTCTTCGCTCCACCGGCGGTGATAGATACGATAACGAGACTGCTTCGATCACTCGGTATGAAGGGTGCCAGATAGTGAGTCAGGACAAGTACTAGATAAGGTACCTCACCTGAAGATGGGAGTTCGTATCTGTGGATAGGCGGAGTTGACCGCCTTTTGCTCAACCTGGAGTAAAGATCTTAGGTACCTTAGGTACCTTATGGCGCCCCGCGGGAAAGTTTTTATGACAGGGTAGGCATAAACCGTGGTTTATTATAAGATGCGGAGTTTATACTAAAAAACGAATGTCACGAATCGTTCATCGGGGTCACGATATCGATCAGGGTTTCCTGATGTGTGGGAAGGCAGGAGGACAGTATTCCAGGGCACAAGGGTAAGTCAGAACGAAAGCTATCAAGGCGATGGTAACGTCTAGCTTGTGAACGAAATTGACTACGAGAGACTATGAACTGCTATGGAAGGATGGAAGACTATATAGACATAAGAGACTCGTAGTGCTCTGCTGTGCTCTGTTGCTCTATTGAGAGCAGTGCTGTGCTCTGTTGCTCTATTGCTCACAGAGCACAGCAGAGCAATACAGAGCACAGAGCATAAGGTGTCACGTGACTCTGCCTTGCCTCGCAAGGCTTTCACGTGCTCCTTCGGCAATCCTGCCTTCTCTGGCCACTGTTCCTGGTTGGATGTCGTGCCTGGCCTGCCTCTGCATGAATCCTAAAACTTAGGCTTAATTTATGCCAAAAAGTTACAGTGGGAACTCTACTAGGTAGTAGTGACACTGCATAACTTTAAGCCATAAGTGCCTGAGGTTCAAGTTGAGACCTCATTTAGGCACCGCAGGAGGTATGGAAATAAGGTATATCACCTCCGGCACCTGTGCAGCAGGTTACTAGTAACCATCAAGCAGGGCATTGAGGCTGGACGATACACCTGTTGTCTGCAGGGATGATAGGGCATTCATCAGGTCGTCTTCGATGCCGACAGAATCTGGTCGGGCCCTGGCACAGCTCGAGCGTGCGTGCCTGGATGGGCTGTTCGGCATCTGAAGATTTATACCCATGCAGATATTCCTTATGTAAAAGCCACTGGGACTGTCCTACAGTACGTATTGGCTTTTGCTGTCAATCCCTTCACCACTGAAGGCTATCTCTCCACTGGCATCTCTGGCAGGGTTGATTTGCTTTGATTTCCTCTCAAGAGCAGCTACTCTGTAGTTAGTACGTAGTAGATGCCAAAGAAAAAGCGTTGATCATCCTTTTCCGGGGAACGCCTGGCGGCGCCTTCACAGATGTCACCATGACCGGGGGCTCCAGGCTCGCTCCAAGCTCGTCCGTAATTCCTAGGCTCAGCTTCCCTCTAGCGCTCGTTGTAGTCAACTCTCGTCGCTGTGGTCGCTTACTACGAAGTTTGTGACAGAGATAGACAAGCAGTGCTGGAGCACTAGCCAGATTTCATCCCAGGCCGATCGCTGCCGTAATAACCGAGTATGATGTCAATGGCGCTGCGGGTGGACCCTGGCACTTGAGTCTAGAACATTTGATGGACATGAGATAATTCCCCTTTAGGAAATCTGGACGTGTCACGTCTCACGCCCCTCACCGTCCAGTGAGACTCCAATTTGTCGTTGGACGCCTCAGCTGTATCTAGCATTCCTATATCTCTGGCTGGATGGCTGCGGAATCCGGGAAACGCAGACGCTTGTATCACAATAATCTCACGGCAGGCAGCTGTGTCGTGCTGTAGTTGATCACGGCAGCTGCTCACAGACTAGCTGGACTGATGTGTTCTGCCTCAAGTTTGGGGTGCGTTGGTCGGATCAAACATATTTGAGTCCCACTACTAGGTACTACTAACAATACCTTAGATGAGGAGACTAATCATCTAGCGCCTATTCCCCACTGCCCACTACCCACTAGTACTACTCTCGCCTCACCGTTCTCCCTTTTTCTTCAGGACATCGACTCCAGTCAACTGGCTTCCTTGGGACCTGGCCTCCTTAGCCTGCGCCCCATGCGGTCTCTCGTGGTCCAGATGCGTTATCGCCCCGATCCTTTACTCAACTGCGGGACTCATGGCGCGGTCGTCGACGGACGAACTCCCTCCCTACCTACCTCGCTGGGTGCTCACACTGTACTCGATCAATAAGAATAATATTTCTCATGATTATCAACATCGTCGCCGGTGAGACTGCCCTTCCCTCTTGGATCCACCTACCATCGGCGCCGGTGAGAAGACTAAGGTACCTCCTGGACACGGCTGTTTCCATCCTGCCTATTGAATACCTTGAAATGCAAGGGCAATCTTGGAGTCCAATTGTATAGAGCAGGCACACAGGCAATGATACTCTCCGAAACTGGAGAAATGATTAGATACCAGGCAAATACAGGCTCCGATGTCTTGTTTGATAAACCAGACTGAGGTACCTACGTATTGTGCCAGCGGTTTCTCTTCCGGTTCTAGATCACTTTGCGTGGATGCCGTCGCCAGAATGCACCGGGATATTAATATGTACCCTACAACTACGTCGTCGACGGCTGCCAAACTAAGATACTAGTAGCATGTCTTGGGCTCCGAGTCCTTCGAAACGTCAATTAGTGCTTGAGGGGACCCGTCAAACTCTGCATCATATTTCCTGAAGACCTTTTGGTCCCTTGTGATCCGTCCGCCCATGGATATGCCTCCCTTCAACCAATCATCCGTCAGCATCGGTTGTGCGCTGGTACAACTCCTCTCGGTACGCACAGGGCCTCAATCTTGCCCTCGTTTCCTTCCCTTCCCTGCCTTAGTTGCACCCTTATTAGACCCTGGTTGTGGTTCTCTTCTCACTTGAACCCTGCAGTGGCATCCCCAGACTTGCTAATCACGCACACGCTGGCCAGGCGTCTTCCATCTGCTCTTCTGTTCACGCCGCTTCATCGACATTTTCAAAGCATAAGCATTAGATCTTTCATTGGCGTCCATCTACCTATCCTCCGCCATTGCTAAAAAAACCACCGACGCCAGGTCAGACTATTCCTCGCTTTCTTTCAGCCTCACCTCGGCGGCTACATCCTCTCGCCGACGACCCGGCGTCCCACGGCTGTCCTGTCCGCATACGAACTGTGCCGCCTGCCTCGCACCACGGCGTGTCAATCCACTCCTCCAAGCATTCAGTCCACCATTGCCGCCGGCCAGTCCTTGAACTTGGTGCGGTGAAATTGGAACATCTCGACTTTGGAGAGGTGATGCTGTTGGCGAGATCCAGGCACACCCAGGGGATATATGCGGTCGCTCTGGTCTGGATTATGCATTCAGAGTAAGAGTACAGCTCTTCAACTGGCTCGAAGCTCCTAAGATATCCTTTCATCTATTGTCGGGCCGCCGGTCGAGCCTGGCACGTGAAACTGGACTGCCAGTGATGGCTCCAGGGGTTGACAACCCATGCTCGTCACCCATCATCGAGCGACGGTCACTCTGTCTTTCATCTGATGTGCCTAGCACACCACTGCAATATGGGGATCATGGCTTCATCCAGACTATAATCAAATATTTCCCCTCTGCCGAAAACAACGCCATCGAGCAACTGGTACGTTTGAAGAACGAACTGAAGGATGCGGACACGGAGGTCTTCTGGAAGAAACTGATGGAAGGCATGACGGAAATATGTCAAGCACAATGTGGCTTCGTCGCGAAGAGAGTCTTGCCTGATGGTAACAACCGAGTAGCGGAGACACCCCCGGTTGGGGAGCGAGGCTCGTGGCCGTTTGGCGTGGCCTTATACTATAACGACGGTGACAAGCAGAAAGGCATGCACCGCGATTACGAGCACAAGGCTCGGGGAGCGCTTGGTGCCCAGTTGGAGCACGACAAGGTCTTCCTCATTCCCGAGCAAATGAGCTCCTTCATCACCCACGACTCCGAAGTCCTTCCATTCCCGGTCGAGGGCTACTTGGCAGTTCCCCTATTCCACCACAATAAGTGTTTTGCCCATTTCGGTATGATGTGGACGCAAGAAGGCTTGGACCGACGCAACACGTCATGGAGTTACACCGAAATGCTCCTGCATTCCCTGGAAGATATGGTCACTGCGCGCCTTGTCAACGGCCGAGGCCAGCCAAAGCCTCTACCTACTCAAACTGGAGCGATGGGCCATGTCATCCCCCAAGCAGTCATCACCCCTGCGACCCAGTGTCTTAAACCCTTTGCTAGGAGTCTCTCACACGAACTACGAACGCCAATGCAAGGCGTAGTAGGCATGCTGGATGTGATGCATGCCACCGTTCAAGAACAGCTTGAAGGTCATCTCCATTCTTCCACTCGACGTGTGTTCCAGACATTGAAAGAGAATATCGAAACCGTCCAGGACAGCGCCAAGCGAGCGGTCGAGGCTGCTGACAACGTTGTCCATGCCTACGACATGGACATGCAAATCCCGGATACTCCTCAACACGAACATGAAAATCCCGCCGTCGCCTCCGCAACCACTGGGTATTTTGACTGCAAACCTTCCATGCTCATCGAAGGCAGTGACATCCATGTCACATCGTACAAAAGACAGCGGAGCAGTCCTACGTCCTGGCATTTTGGCAATGCCACCAAGGTCCGAAATCTTGGTTCGTCCACTCGCCTCGATGTTTCTCCCAGAAGTGCTTTGCCTCAATTTTTCCCGCCGTCTACCTTGACGCCGCAAACGACCGCCTCGGATGATCCCAGCCCTATGGTTTTTACACCCATGCAAGATCGTTCGACACCAAGCGGGTTGACCACCCCGTCGACAAGATTATTCGGCGAGCTCGACACACTGCCAACTCCAGGGATCAAGCAATGTAGGATCCGAGACCTGATACCCCTGGTGATCCATGAATCTCTACGGGTTGGAGGTAGGCCAGATTCAGCTATTGGAGAGCCCACGGGCTTTGGAGAGAGGATAGTCGTCAGGACACGGTCATCGAATGGCAATGTTTCACGAAGGACGGTCGAGTGGGCGGTTGCTCCGGATGTCCCACAGACTCTGCTTGTGGATGAACGTGATCTGGCCAAGTTGGTATCAGCTGTGTTTCTGAACGCCGTCAAATTCACGGATGAGGGGTTTATAAATCTCAATTTTCAGCTCTCAAAAACTCTACGATATCTGATTGTCAATATCAGAGACACAGGCGCTGGCATCCCCGAGGATTTTCAACCCGAGCTATTCAAACCCTTCTCTAGAGAGGACGATACTCTGACACGCACAAAAGAAGGGCTCGGGTTAGGTCTTCTTGTTGCCAAAGGTTTGGCACGACGACTGGGCGGAGATCTTAATCTGATCAAATCAGCCGTTCATGGACCTGACAAAGGTTCCGAGTTCGAGATCAAGGTACCGCTGGACCCGACCGATGGAATCAGTCGGGCTTCTAGCCCAGGCCTTCGAAGCCCGGACGCGTCCAGAAGTGTCTCACGCCCGCCGACAACCTCAAGGCCGTTGGAGCCCGCTCCGCAGGTATCAGCCTCTGGAACAGCCCAGACCACGGTTCCAAAAGGTTCCAGACCCCTGGTCCCGTCAACTGTGACCAAGATCCACCAAAGCCCTACAGCGACTGGTGAAGCCGGCCGCCCTCGTTCCTCCCCCCGGCTCCCATTGCATAGGGACTCGTACGATCGAAATCTGGCGCAGAAGCATCCGCTCACATTTCTGGTGGCTGAAGATAACAAGATCAATCGAAAGCTGCTCGTGAACATGCTAGGAAAACTCGGTTACAAGGATGTGCACGAGGCTTTTGATGGTAAAGAAGCCGTGAGAGTTATGCGTGAGATTCAGGACGGGGGCAGCAGATACGATGGCTCCAATGGCAGGCACCCCAGAAAGAAGGTGGATGTGATTTTAATGGATCTCTGGATGCCTGAGATGGATGGCTACCAGGCCACCGAGTGCATTCTGGACATGTTTCGGCATTCGGATGGTCGCAACGGCTCCAACTCCGAGCACGCGGCACCACCGATCGTGTTGGCTGTCAGTGCTGATGCTACCGAGGAGGCCATCGAGCGGGCCACCAAAACCGGCATGGAGGGCTTTATGACCAAACCATACAAGTTGACGGATCTGCAGAGATTGATCGTTGAATTCTGTGGCAAAAGCGATGGTGTCAAGGGTATGGCTTGATTTATATGAAGATATATATATACAGATATATCAAAAGAGGAGGACAAGACCTCCATGTTCATTCGGGTCAACCCATGAGCTTTTTGCGACTTGGAGTTTTGTATATGTATTTTTGGATGCACTTTTGTATGTGACGACGGCATGATGGGACGGATAGACCTGATAAATGAGATAGATACCTGTAATCGAAACTGACTGTCACGAATAGCAGGCCTACGCTCGCCCAGGGGGCTGCCCTGGCAAAATGGACTCGAATACAGGTACCTATCTAAGGGATTCTGCCTAGTAACTCTGGGCCTGTAGTTGATATCTGAGTATATTGTGATATATTTACGCGATCCCTCATTCAGCATCGTGTTCAAGCATGGACCAATTACAACTGGCATCCAACAACAAGTCTCAGGACGTAGTGAAGAATGAACAGTGCGCCGCTTCCGTTCCATCAACCATTTCATCTCATCTCGCTATACTTCTTTGACCGTCTGAAGTGATTGTACCTAATCAATTGCGCATCAGAATCAAGCACTGTATACTGCGGCAGTTTCTCTACGAGGACCTCCACCCTCCCTTACCGATCCGTACGACTAGGCGCCACCGCGCCATCAGGCAGCCAAATATGCCTACGCCCCTGGACAAAGCGATGCAATCGCGTGTACGTGGCTTCTTCCACCCTCTTGCCGGGGGAAATCCTGCCCTTGCTCGCCTACTCGGGGCTACCAGAAGATGCGGCGATTCTTTCACAATATCTTACTAACCGTACTTCAGCATCTATTCTTCGGTGTGTCTCGCCCTGCTGGCGACTGCCTCTGCAACAGCCCCAAATCGTTTTAGGCTCAAAATCACTCCAGATGCAGAGGTGTCTAGGTGTTAACGCCGAAGTCGTTTCTTGTCTTTCTAGGGTTTGCGGGCCTAGTCACCATGGCGTCGTTATGGAGTATGTGGGGAGGTGATATGTTCCCGGCCGAGAAGGACCCCAAGGGCGGTATGTTTCTCCCATCCGACGTTCTTTTGTCTATTGCCCTTTTTCAACCTTCTCACTGGTCTTGTGGTTCAGATCCCAATTACTGGACCGAGAGCGAGCTCAGACGATGGCTGAAATCGGTGAGTTTGTCATGGGTTGCACCAGGCAGAATTACACCCGGCAGAGGACACGAATAACTCGTTCCTAGCGAAATCTGGAACCCGACTCGAAGATGACCAGAGCCGAGCTGCTGGAACGCGTCAAGGCGAATCTGAGGCCAGACTCGAGCGCCTAAGCAGAAGTGACGAGGTTGGAGAGGCAGAGCAGGAACCACGCACGGTGCGATCGTGGTTACACGTTATAATTGCCTTCATAACGCCACATTTACTATCGCACGTGAGAGGACTGTGAAGTGCGCTGACTATGGGTGGCTGGCTTGCGGGTGGGCAGTACCTCATGATGACCTTCCGTTTGATATCGATCGTGTCATCTATGACATACGCGCAGCCGATGAAGCTCATGTACGGCATCCCTTCGGCCCCCTTCGGGCGACACAGCAGATTGCATGGGTTTTGAATGTATTCGGGAGTCCTGGCGGCGTCGCAAGAAGCATCATGCTCGATTGCTTGGGGCGAATGAGTGTTCGCCCTCCATCGATCCTTTCATCGTTCGATGAGCGAGCTAGAGTCGACATGATCGTGAAGGAGGCTGTTATTCCTAATGGGGCTTGACATGGAGCGCATGATGTTCATGAGTTTACTTGACTATGACATGTAGCAACATGGAGAATATATTGCGCATTAATTGTTCATCGAGGCCGTACTTACCACCTACCTAGGTAGGTACGTTGCTACTACTAGTAGTAGTAGTACATGCTACCGTTGGTATCGAGACAGTTGGGGAAATCAAAAAATGTGCGGAGACAAATGTGGACAGCATCACATCACATCACATACCCAAATTAGCCATGTAAATTCTCACCATATAGAGTACAGTCAGTACACAGCAGCCTTTACCGTCAACTTGTATCACGGCTTCAATCCACAATTCTCGACATCAACGTGTGCTCGCTCTTGCTGGCGCTGCCACGCGGTCGAAAGAGCTATGCTGGCCATTGAGCACCACGCTCGAAGCTTCTTTCTCCAATGTCGAGCTTCTGCGCGGTGCATACCTCTGCTGTCGACCCGTCCTACTCGAGTCCTGCAGAGACGCGGATTCGCAACAGTCGTTGAACCGACCCCTCCATCCCGTACAGCTCCGGAGACCAAACCATATTATGTGACGTCTCCTATATTCTACGTCAACTCGGGTGAGTGTCGCTCTCTGTCACGTCTTCCTTCTCAGCACTACTAACTGCGGAGTGCCCAGCACCTCACGTCGGCCACCTCTATACTCTGGTCCTCACGGACATCCTCAAACGATGGGCGGTTCTCTGCGGCGATGAGAGGGCGACTCTGCTCACAGGCACAGACGAACATGGCATGAAGATTCAGAAGGCCGCTCAAAAAGCAAACACCGATGTGAAGTTGTTCTGCGACCACCATTCGCAGCAATTCAAGGCGCTGTGCGACGCCGCCAATATCAGCTACGACCGTTTCATCCGCACCACCGACGAGGACCACAAGGCTGCGGTTGCGCACTTCTGGACCGAGCTGAATCACGCGGGTTATATCTACGAGGCCAAACATGAGGGATGGTACTGCGTCAGCGACGAGACATTCTACCCCGAAACCCAAGTTCGGAACATCCTCGACCCCTCAACCGGCGACACCAAAATTGTGTCCATTGAGACAGGTAAAGAGGTGGAATGGACGTCCGAGACCAACTACCACTTCAAACTGTCGGCTTTCCAAGAACCACTGTTGAAGTATTATTCGGAACATCCCAAAGCCATCATTCCAAAGCAGCGTATGGCATTCATCTTGAAGGAGATCCAAAGCGGCCTGAATGACCTCTCGATTTCACGCCCGACCTCCCGGCTGCAATGGGGTATTCGAGTCCCTGGCGACGAGAGCCAAACAATCTACGTGTGGCTTGATGCCTTGATCAACTACTTGACCATGACAGGATATCCTTACCATGACAGAATTGATCCGAACTGGCTCTGGCCTCCGAACTGCCAGGTCATTGGTAAAGATATCATCCGCTTCCATACGGTCTACTGGCCGGCCTTTCTGATGGCTCTGGACCTCCCCCTCCCGACCCAGTTTCTCACCCATGCTCACTGGACCATGAACAATGCAAAGATGTCCAAGTCTGCCGGTAACGGAGTCAACCCCTTCTTTGCCATGGACCGGTACGGGGTAGATAGTATCCGGTTCTACATGGCCTATAACGGTGGCATCGTGGATGATGCCATGTACGAGAACTCAAAGGTTGCAGAAACATACAAACATATTCTGAGGGACGGATTGGGAAATCTACTGCATCGCGTGTTCAAGAGCAAGAACTTCAATGTTCGCGAAGCCGTCGAACTGGTGGGTGAAGACCAGGACGCCTTTTCAGAGTTCCTATCCAAGGATGAGCTGGATGGACATGGCGACGATTTGAAGTCTCTCCATGTAAGTATCAAACAGCTGTGCAAACAGATCACCTCGACTCGGAATCATGTGAGAAAGTGGATGGCAGAACCAAACCCGCGGACAGCGGTCAATCTCATCACTGAGCTGATCAGAAGCGTACGATTTCGCGTTGCCCCTTGCTGAAACAGACCAGTATGCTGACACTGCGCGCAGATGAACAAATTCTTCCACAACTCTGCGTTGTGGAAACGGATCAAGTCGGACGAGGCCAGTGAACGGCGCATTGCACAGTACGGCCTCTATGCCAGCGCCGAAGCGATTCGCATCATCTGCATACTGCTGCAACCATTTATGCCGGAAAGAATGCAATTCGCGCTCGACCTAATGCAGGTCCCAGATTCGAAAAGGACTTTTGCGTACAGTCAGCTATGCGCCGATTTCACCTATGGGCCGCCCGCGGTAGAGCCTGGCATCAAGGGATCTCCAGAAGTCATCTTTCCGGTTCTTCTGTCTGCCAACTAAACAGCGTCGGAATGCCGTATATGTACCATGATTATAGAACAACCGCACCGCTTGTGGTTCGAAAGGAGGCCATTCGCTGACGCAAAAAGAAAATATCTCTTCGCCAAACAGTCCGGGATTCCTGGCTCCACCCAACTACACAAGTAGTGTCAAACCGCTGCGAGCGCCGATACCAACGTCTCCAATATCGCGGCGCATAGCGCTCGGGCTGGCCAATCAAGGGCACGAAACATTCAACTAACCTCTCGTCCGACGTATCTCTAATCCGGGGGGTCCGTCGAAGCCTCGCCCTGAAGTCCGCTCGGAGAAAGGCGCGATATATCCCATCCATGCTTCACTATGCTCCTACATTTTTGGCACCTGTTGTTGCCAGAAAATAAAGTAGGTCATGATGCAGCAATGTCATGTTAGACGAGTCGAGCGGCTCTTCCTCTTCCACCGCTCGACTAATTCCAACGAGCAGCACGTCCTTCTCATGGGACGAGACGGCCATCTGAATGGAAGTTGCTTCTGGACGTACTGCAACCATGGGCTCGTTGGGCGATGCAAACAATAAGAAACCTTGGGTCGAAACCCCATTGCACGAATCACCGACTCTTTCCCGTGCCGCTGGCTGGTACAAGACACACTGACTTCTTGCGCTGCTGTTCATCGGTACTAACATGTCCACATAGCCGGATATTCCTGAAGCTGGAGAATCTGCAGCCTTCTGGCTCCTTCAAATCTCGAGGTATTGGTAACCTGGTCTTGACCGAAGCGGCTTATCACAAGGCCATTGGCAGCACGCGACCTTTGCACTTCTTCGCCTCGTCTGCCGGGAACGCAGGCCTGGCCGCCGTTTCCGCAACCAGCGCTCTCGGATACACCTCTACCGTTGTTGTACCTACGACCACCGAGGAGTCCATCGTCGAGAAATTGAAAGTCAATGGCGCCAGCGAGGTCATTGCACATGGCCCTACGCTCTTGGAAGCGGATCTATATCTGAAGGAGGTGGCAATGCCTCGTGCGGAGGCCAGGGGCGAGATCCCTATATACGTCTCACCATTTGACAACGAAGCCATCTGGGACGGCGCCGCGACCATGGTCGAGGAGATACATCGGCAGATGCCCGACGGCGAAGCGCCTGACGCCATTGTCTGCTCTGTTGGCGGCGGGGGCCTTTTGGCAGGCCTTGCGAACGGAATGGAACGCGTCGGTTGGGGGAGCGAAGTGCAGCTCCTTGCTGTCGAAACCAAAGGCGCCGATTCACTGTATCAGTCCTGGCAAGCTGGTCAGCTGGTCACCATCTCCGGGATCACTTCCATTGCCACCTCCCTCGGAGTCGTTCGGGTGTGCCAAAGGGCTTTCGACCTCCTGGCGCGCAAGAATGTGACTAGCCTTGTGCTCGAGGACGCCGAGGCCGCCATGGGCTGCTGGCGGCTGGCGGATGACGAGCGCATCATTGTTGAGCCCGCCTGCGGAGTCAGCGTGGCGTTGGCGTACGACGACCGCCTGAGGCAGGTTTTGCGCCCATTCGACAAGAACAAGAAGGTGGTGATCGTCGTGTGCGGCGGCAGTAAAATCTCCGTGGACGCCTTGGTCCAATACAAGGCTCAATATGCAGAAAGGGCGAGGGAGCTGGCGGCGCAATGGGCCGGCATGTCGGGCTAGCCTTCTGTTGCTGGTTAGTGGCCTTGGAATGATGGGATATCGCTACCATCGCATGCGGTGAAGTAGGGGACCAACAAGACAAATTGAAGCCTGGCTGACGGGGCTCATGCTCTTGGGGCGCGAATTCGATAGAGAGCAGCCGACTTTACAGGATTTCTTTTGCGTTGGTGTATAGATAGTTCAACAATTCGATCCATATACGTCCACCATCGCTGTTCCGGGACCTGTCTAGAACTTTCTGGTATCTGGCGAGATTTTCCCTTATTGTCATCCGTCCACTCTCGTCTCACACGTCTCGGAGCGTCTTTTCTCGTCCTGCTACGCATCTTCAGTCCAAATCTACCAGTACAAAGGTAGCTTGTGACGAGTCCCGAGCCCTGACTTAGTATGAACAGGGTGGCGTAGACTTTGGGGTCGAGTATAAAGGAATGGGTTTCTATTGTGGTCATCAAATCGGTGACAGTGGACGTGATAGAGAAACTGACTGCGGACTGTAGTCTTTCCGCACGTCGGTCTGGTGTAAATAGTCTCTAGTTCAGGTCTATGTCCATACGCACCCGAACGATGAACAAGTGCAATGTAAGCCCAGGCTCATCAGGCTGTGCCCAGGCCAACTGCACGAACTCTGCTATACAATATATGCATCCATGGCGTTCGACCTTTGCCCAAGTCCCACAGTGTCAATCACAGTATCCAGGCGCTTTGGCTGACCCGCCGGCAGCCCACTGCTGCACGGTCAGGACCGTGGTATAAAGGCAGCCCACAAGCCCAAAAATGCAGACCACATAATCCAACCCACGCTGCCATGGCTTTCGAGCTACAGCTCTCAAGTGCAACATCGGTGGATACACGTATACCAACGGCACACACGCGAAACTGCCCACCAAAGCAACGAACTTGTCCAGATCGCCCGCTCCACACCATCCGACGAGTGCACACAGGCAAACCAAGAAGAAGCGGAATACGTTCTTCTGCCATTTGATGTAGGGGTTGTACTTTCCCGAACGGCTGAAGAGCTCGTTCTCCATGATTCGGACGGCCGGGAACAGTTGCAGTGGTGTGCTAAGCAGGATGGCGACGGAATACAGGAACTGGACGACGTTGACAATCTTACTGTCCTGGGGCAAGTTGAGGATGACGACGGTCTTCGTCTTGGACCCGTACGCTGCATACGACAGCGCTCCGATCGAGGTGAAGAGGATGGTCACAATGACCATGACAATGGCAAGAACGCCTGGGAACTTCTGAGGGTTCCTCATTGACTCTTGAATCGGAATGATCAGGCCAACACCCTCGAAAGTGAAGATTGCCGTGCCAATGAACAGGGTCCAGGTCGATGGATTGAACAAGGCGATGTCGGCCACACCTCCCTGATAAACAATCTCGGAGATGTCATAGTAGTACAGATAGATCAGCCCCAACATGATGAAAGCATCGGCAATGAGAGCAGTGAAGCCGAGTTTGCTGATGTCCCGAATCAAGCTCAGGGGCAAGAAGATGATCAATTGCATCAAGACCATGTACTTGATGTCGATGAAACTCTTGCACTTCGAGACAGCAAGCACGAATGCTTGCAAATTCTCCGCGGTGAAGACAATGTAAGCCGAGACAAAGCCAATCTGACTGAGTACGATCGAAGAAAGAATCAACTTTCTCATCCATTTTCCGTACAGAATGCCTCCCATCTCACCAAAGGATGCCTCGACCTTGTTGCGGGTGTTGATGAGAAGAATGAAACAGTGGAAACTCAGAGCGGCAACCCCCAGGAGGACAAGTGACGAAAATAGCATACCTCCGTTCAGGAATGCACGGGGCAAGAAGAGCACACCGGTACCCACAAATGACTTGAGAAGGAGTAGAGCAGCATTGAAACTGCTGTTGTTACCTCCCGAGGGCCTCTCCTTGTGCTTCCTCTTGCGGAGTGTATGCGTGCTGGACGCCAGCAGAGCACTATCTTCGCCGGCTTCTTGGTCGCTGCCTTCGTCCCAGGCGTCGGAGGAGAAATACTCGTCCGGTCCAAGAGCTTCGTCGTCTTCCTCCAATTCTTCACCCGCGAAGTGCCCGTAAAGTGTAAGAAATTCCAGGAAATTATTGGTGAATAGCTTAGGCTTAGCATTTCTCGTGGAACCTGCACCGTCACCTTGTCCCGCAGATGCTTCAGCATCCTGGTCTTCACCTCCAGCACCCGGACTTTGCACGGCTCGCCGCAAATAATGGCGGCGGAAACCCCCTGGCACACGGATGTTCTGAATGTCAAGTACTTCACTTTCTGGTTCCGGTCGCGGGGCACTGAAACTCTTGCTTCTCTGCGAACGACCTGGGGGGTTTCCGGCCTGGTCTTCGGCCCAACGATAAACAGCCCGTGTCATGTCTCCCCCTTGCAAACGGAGGCTCGAGAATTCATCAGGGCCAAGGCCAGTGCCCGGCTCGTTTAGATCCAAGCGGAGAGCACGCCCATGCCGGGCGGAACCTTGATCTGGCTGCACCAGATGGCGCTTTACCACTTCCGGATCCTCCGTAGGTGCTGGACTTCCAGACGGCTCTCGAGCATCGAAAGACCCATAGTTGCTCCTCGGTATTCTCTCGTGATTGCCTAGCCCACCTCTTGCCGTCGCCGACGATTGTCTTGAAGTGGACTCGGTCGATGGCACAGGAGGCGTCCTCCCCCTAGGAGGGGTGCGGTTGTTTTTATCTGCAAGAGCTGTGGAAAGGGCAGACTGGCCCGGGCCGGGTAGAGAGCCCGCACTGTCAAGTTTCGGAAGGTTCGAATCGGGGTGGTGGTCGGCCGCTATTTGCTGAGGAGTAGGGACCTGTTGAACACTAGGGGTATTGAGACGATGAGGGACAGGTGAGGACAACCGGGCTATGGAAGCCTGTCGAGAATGTTGAGACGAAGGAACCGGGGAGCTTGTTGCCGGAGAAGAGCCTCGACTCCTTGGACGGATCTCTAATGGTCTGGAAGCCTGCGACGACATGGAGAAACGGGATGAGTCAGAGGACTTCGCAGCGACATATATTGGGTAGAATACGAGATTTGGACTGAGGTCGGCTGAAGATGAAATAAGCAAAGGATTGAAAGTAAAGATTTGAAAGTGCACTCCGAGCTGGAGCAGATGAGTATATCACAGCGGAAACAGATGAAAGCCGATGCTCGTAGGTTGTACCACAGCAGGCTTGTGAAGACGGTTTTGGAAGGAGAAATAAGAGATGGGACTAGATGTCAGTCTATGGGTCTGTTTCTCTCCCAATGGGCAGTGGGTGCGACAGCTTCCAGGCAATAATAAAGAGCCAGCGCCCCTGCTAAGCATGACGCAGGCATCCTACGGCCAACTATAACAGCCCCATATAGGCACGATAGGTCCCGACCCACCGCCTCCTTAGCCTAGCTACAGTACCTACATTACCTAGAGTACCTAGTAGGTGCCTGGCCTGTTCGCCTAAGGTCGCCCAGGGAAATTTCCGCGTACCTCAGCCCTGGGGCACGCAGCCCAAGCCCAGGTCAAGCGCGAGTAATAGCAGGGCTCGTTTACCTAATCGCAGGGTTCCTTTGGTTTTTTGATAAAGCCCACCATGCCTAAAAACGCAGGTATATTTCCGCCCACCAGACTGTTTTGGCCTTCTGCTCACCCACGTCACAGGCAGGGGACAAGCCAAGCCTTAGGAGCTCCAAGCCCCCCTGGCCCCGTAAAATCTCTTCAGATGCCGACTGGTACGTACTGACATCGGCACCGCAGCCCTCTCTTCCACCAACTCCATCATCCCAGGTCAAGATCCAAAGTCCTATCGTATTATCGTTCTTCTTTTTCACGTCTGCTCTCGTAATAATATCTCGTTTCTCTCCACCGCACACAGACAACACCCAAAGCCACACCCACAGCGGCGTACGAGTTTGTTGTCGGCCTGAAGGGCAAGATTCACTGCGATTTCCACCAGCCGGACTATCGAAGAGAAGACCGCAGGATCACCATCTCACTTGTTGAACCCCACTACGCTTTGAAGCCCATGAGAACACAGCTCAGCCTTATCGCTAGAACTTTGCCCTGATGGCATGATCATTCTATAGGGATTCGTGCGTTCTCATTGGTGCGGTCTGATGATGGATTTGGATCCCAGACGACCTGCTCAGAGATCTCATGGCTGGAACAGAAGGAAAGGCCTGGCCCAGTCTGGGGCGAGGCACTCTCCCACGAAGTCGTCCCACGTTCCTTGCACGAACAGCCACCGATGATGCAGCCCAGCTGTTGAGGAGAACCTCCTATCCGAATTCGCCCAATGGACAGGAACGGCCGGTGTCCCAACCGGAAGACTCTCGCCACACTGCTTCGAGGCCGCCAGCAGCACCCTCGACTATATCGAACGTTTCCCTGACAACCGGCGATGGTTTGTCGACTTCTAAGATTTATGGGACTTTCGACGGCCCCCAAGATGCTGAGCCCTTGCCTCAGTCATCTGAAACAAATCATGATCACCGACCAGAGGATGACTCCTCACATCCCTCTGTCCACGACGTCTCAAAGAAGGCTGAGAAATCTTCTCCACCCAAATCTGGGGGCTTCCCCCGGCCTGTTGGAGGAACAGAGAAACTGGGTACATTTTCCGGCGTTTTCGTCCCCACAAGCCTGAACGTGTTAAGTATACTGATGTTCATTCGGTTTGGGTTCATCCTTGGTCAAAGTGGAGTGGTTGGGATGCTTGCCATGCTCGTGGCTGCCTATCTGATTGATCTGGTCACGACGTTGTCTATCTCAGCTGTCGCCTCCAATGGCGTCGTTCGGGGTGGAGGGGCTTATTACCTGATTTCGAGGTCACTTGGGCCGGAATTTGGAGGCGCAATTGGTCTTGTCTCCTACATGGGGTTCGTCTTCAACACTGGAATGAATGCCGTCGGTTTGATCGACTGCCTGAACTATAATTTCGGGTCAGTATCTGGCAATTGGGCCAATACTCTCCCCGAAGGGGGTTGGTGGCAATACCTGTGGAGTACTGTTGTTGTGCTCACCTGCGTGGTCATTTGTCTGGCTGGAAGTACCATTTTCGCCCGAGCAAGCAACGGCTTGCTCTTCATTCTCCTAGTGGCTACGTTCAGCATCCCTTTCTCTGCTCTGGTCATGAAACCATTCGAAGCTACCAAGCAATACACTCATTTCACTGGTCTCAGTCTCGACACTTTGAAGGCAAACCTGATGCCTCATTTCACCCGAGGTGCTGCAGGCAGTCAGCTGCGATCGAAAGAGAACTATCAAGACCTCTTTGGTATCCTTTTCCCTGCTACCGGGGGAATACTGGCTGGAGCGAGCATGTCAGGCGACCTCAAGAATCCCAGCAAATCCATCCCTCGTGGTACTCTTACTGGTCTCGCACTGACTTTTATTTCGTACGCTCTTGTTATTGTCGCCATGGCCGCGAGCATCACGAGGGAGTCCTTCTATCGAAACGCCAACGTCGTCCAGGACACGAACATCTCGGGCGTTTTGATCTTGGCCGGAGAAATAGCAACAACGTTCTTCTCTGTTCTGATGGGAATCATAGGGCCTGCCAAACAACTCCAGGCCATCGCTAGAGATAATGTTATTCCAGGCTTGTCAATCTTTGGTCAGGGGACAAAGAAGAATGATGAACCTATATACGCCATCTTCTTCACGTTCGCAGTGGCTCAAGCTACGCTCCTCCTTGACATCAATCGCATTGCATCTCTTATCACAATGACTTACCTCATGTAAGTTTGCCCCAAATTTGGGAGGTTTTGGTTCTGACAGAGAAAATAGGACGTTTTTCGCCCTCAATGTAGCGACATTCCTCCTGAAGATTGGATCTGCTCCTAATTTTCGGCCTTCGTTCCACTACTTCAATTGGTGGACCGCGCTTATGGGGGCGTTGCTAAGTGTAGGCAGCATGTTCTTCGTCGACGGTATCTCAGCTTCAGGTTCAGTCTGCCTCCTTCTCATCCTGATCATCATGATCCATTACACCACGCCTCCAAAGCCGTGGGGCTCGATATCCGAAGTTCTTATCTACCATCAGGTCCGAAAGTACCTCTTGCGGCTCAAGAGTGAGCATGTCAAATTCTGGCGGCCCCAGATCCTGCTGTTTGTCAATGACCCCAGACGAGGTTACAAGCTCATCCAATTCTGTAACTCGCTCAAAAAAGGCGCTCTGTTTATCGTCGGACATGTCATAGTCACTCAAAACTTTGGAGAATCAGTCCCCGAGGCCCGTCGTCAGCAAGCAGCTTGGAACAAATATATCGAGTTCTCGAAGATCAAGGCCTTTGTCAACGTTGCCATTTCGCCTTCGATAGAATGGGGAGCGAGAAATATCTTTCTCTCGGCGGGATTGGGTGGGATGCGTCCTAATATCGTGATCTTCGGATTCTATAACCTGCAACAATTTCGAGCCGAGCAACCCCTAGTGGACATCCCCAGTCCTCCACCGGAGCGGAAGCATGGTTCTCTTCGTCAGCGCCGGACAAGCAAGAGTGTTGTCAGAGGGGAACTACCGACAGACACCTGCTACGTGGAGAAAAGGACCGATATTCAAAGCTATGTGATGGTGCTTGAAGATATGATCCTCAAGCTTCAGACCAATGTTGCTATTGCAGCTGGATTCGGTGACCTCGAGCTACCTAGAAGCTCGGAAGAAACAACCAAGAAGTACATTGATCTATGGCCCATCCAGATGTCGGCTGAGGTGATAGCGGATACTGATGGTGAGGGTGAGGGTCGAAATGTCGTCACAACGAATTTTGACACCTACACCCTCATCTTACAATTGGGGTGCATCCTCCACACAGTCCCTTCATGGAAGAAAGCGTATAAACTGCGCGTGGCTGTCTTTGTTGAATATGAGGCGGATGTGGAGGAAGAGCGGACTCGCGTCACCACGCTCTTAGAGAACCTTCGAATCCAAGCACAAGTGCTGGTCTTTTGGCTTGCTTGTGGCTCCGTCAAGTCTTACAACTATATCATCAACGGAGAAGGTGTGGATGAGGAGACTCAAGAGCAAGTCAACAAAGTGTTGGAAGATGAATTATGGTGGCGCGAAGTGCAGATTATCCGGGGCAAGTCGCAGTCTGCTGACGTTGGTGCCGTGGACGCTCTGACGGTTGCGGACGATGGCATCTGGTCAAGCGCCTCTTTGCAAAGCAAAAGGGAAAATTCTATCATTCGCATCGAGGGCTTGCGCCGTATGTTGGCCGATCCGAAGAAGAGGCCTACTTTTGGCAATCTTTCTAGTCTTGGGTTAAGCCTCTCCATGAGAACGTCTCGCCTGGATGATGATATGCTCAGTCGGCACGCTTCTCACCCAAGCGACTCTGACGGCACATCGTCGGAGGATGAGGAAGAGTTCATGGAAAACACAGAAGATGATGTCAAGGACAAGAGCCGAGATGAGTACTCTGAGGCAAGTCTATCTCAAGAGGACGCGGATGCCCAACAGTCGTCCTTCGCGGACACAAGAGCCGCACACAAGTCTAAAACATCATCGAAGAAGAGCAGTCGGACGAGCTCCAAAAAATCATTCCGGAAGAAAGCAAAGGAGGCACGCTATAGGGAAGGCGTAACCGACCCCTCAGGACCGTTGATCCAATTTGATGAGAACATTCTTGATGTGGCGGGTGAACAGCAAATGCGTGGGCGGGCCATCCAATCTGATGCTGGTGAACATCCACGCCGGGGTACCGGCTCCCCGGGGAACGGTCTAAAAGTCTTGCCCGCGCAACGCCCTCGGACACCATCACCCAATTTTACTTCTGAACCTGTGCCAGTAAGCAAAGTGGCCAGTGAAGAAGGCGAGGGACCTTCCATCATGTTTGCAGATGATCCTCATCCACGGCGACAGAAGGTCGATGAACTGCCGAATTCCGAAAGTTACCCCATTCCCCACCGACATAGTGACAACGGCAGCCCTCCGAAGCCTGCGTCGGGATATCCTACGGCTGCCGCATCACCTTTGTCATTCAATGACCTTCCCAGCCGGGCACAGCATTTGATCTTGAACGATCTGATATCGTCCAACAGCGATAACACCGCAGTCATTTTCACCACCTTGCCAGCACCAGTTGAAGGAACTTACAAAAGTGAGGCTGACAGTCTGAGATACATCAGCGACCTGGAGGTTCTGGTGGGCGGGCTGCCACCAACGCTTTTGGTGCAAAGCAATAGCATGACCGTTACGACGAATATTTAAGACACGCAGCGATTGATTTTGGGACTAGAGCTTTGATTGGAAGGCAGAGTATCATCCGATTTATTAGGACATGCAGGAAATACCTGATGGGGGGTGGGAAATGTATAAAGAATACACATGTTTCTTGGCCATACTGTGCCCTTTCCAATACATCTTGTATTGGGGATGTAGGTCCAGCAGGCCTTCATTGACTATAAAGTTAGACGCCAAATCGAGCCCTAACACCAAACACCTGTTGCAACATGAGTAGTCCTCCAGCCAGTTATACACCACCACACCATGGCAGGCAACACATTCGGGAAAAGGACTCTCTGGAAAGCTCCTTCCCTTGTGCCGTTCAGGACATTCTGTGTTACCATACGAACAAAATCGCATGCAGTGCTTCAAAATCTTTCCGCCCGATTGAGTTTCCTGGCATTCTTAATCTGGCTTCTGGTATTTTGCCCGCGAACCGGCAGGTTCATGGCATGCCGACGGCCCCTGTACGTTCCCGTATCTCTCAGGCGTTGGATATCCTGCTGGATCTGGCGACGGAGGTGGTTTTCGAGTTTCATCGAATCGAGGTGCGCCGTGAGATCGAGGATTTGAGTCTGATTGAGGTCGCCAACTTTCATCGTGTTGTGCAAGTGGAAGCGAGCCATAATCCGCTGGCGCGTGGAGGGGCCAATGCCAAAGAATGTTTCGAGCGAGCGCTGCGAGGTTATACGGGTTAGAGACATACACGCACCAGCCGTAGACTCGTGGAGAGTCAACATACCCAGATGAATCGGTGCTCGGGGAAGTTGACCCCCAGAATAAACACCTATCGCGTGTGAGTCCGCTGCGCGTCGACCAAGAGGGCTTGGTTGTAGCTCACCATGATGCCGCCTCCTCCGCTGTTAGATTTGTCTCTATATTCTGGAGACGTCGTTCATGACCATTCTGAGTGCACTGGACTTCCGGCATTTGGACGTTCAAACTTCAACTCGGAAATGCTTGGCAGCTAAAGTGATGTAATAGTACTAGCGTAGCCTTGCAAAAGCTGGCTTGAGGGCGGAGCACTGGCGTCTTGTGGCACTTCGGGTTTGTATACGTCTTCGAACATGTCCACCTGTCCTCCTGCGTTCGGTATAGAATCACCAACGCTTCTCTCCTCACCAAGTCTTTCCCCTCCGAGCTGTTACCATCGATGATCTTCGAGATGGCTAACATCCAGAGAGTCGTGATCTCGCTGATGGTCATTCTGGCTGCCACCTTCTTATTCATGGGTCAGACCGCGCAGGCAGCCAAGGGTCCCAAGGTCACGCATAAAGTCTACTTTGACATCGAACATGGCGAGGAACCCCTGGGCCGGATTGTCTTGGGCTTATATGGGAAGACAGTGCCCAAGGTAAGCTCTGGTGTGTTCAATCAGCTTCATGTCTAACCTGGGTGCCTTCCTTGCAGACTGCTGAGAACTTCCGAGCATTGGCCACGGGCGAGAAAGGCTTCGGCTACGAGGGATCGTCGTTCCACCGTGTTATCAAGAATTTCATGATTCAGGGAGGCGATTTCACCAGAGGAGATGGCACCGGTGGCAAATCAATCTACGGGGACAAGTTCCCAGACGAGAACTTCAAGTTGAAGCACACGAAGAAAGGCCTCTTGAGCATGGCCAATGCAGGGAAAGACACGAACGGATCGCAGTTCTTTATCACTACAGCCATCACCAGGTATGGACCAGGCCGTTCAGTTCTCCTGACCCTTGATTGACAGTATACAGCTGGCTTGATGGTCGACATGTTGTGTTTGGCGAAGTGCTCGAAGGCTATGATATCGTCGAAAAGATCGAAAATGTTCCCAAGAGCTCTGGAGATCGACCTGCCAAACCGGTCAAGATCGTGAAGAGTGGGGAGCTCGAAGTGCCACCGGAAGGTATCCATGCCGAGCTGTAGATTTGAGGGCTGGTACTGCTCTCGGATTATCATGCGCAGAAAGTCATGCTGAAACAGTCTGATAGAACCTCTCTCCTCGGACGCCCAACCCGATCATGTCGATGAAGACGGGGAAGTGGTCAATGAGCCCGAGACGGAACAGTTATCACCGCCAAAGGATGTCCCTGCAGCCGCAGATTCGACCACTCCTGCAGACGCTATGATTGCTCAAGCCTATGTGCAGAAGCTAGTCCTCTTCCTTCTCGTGGTGGGTCTGGTCTTTTTTCTGTCAAGAAGGCGGAGGTCCGCTTGCGATAAGTTGGATGAGAAAAGCATGGCATGAAATAGATGGCTCGACGGTCAAGCTGAGGAAACCCGATTGCTTGTCCCCGTGTTTACCGAGCGTATAATAGCAGAGCCCTTGTCTCGTATCATTGCCACGAAGCAAATCCAGATCGTGCCCTCCTGTGCATCGGGCCGGCTTATTACTATTATATCACGATCTGACTACACGGTACTACTACTACTGGGCAATCCGCGTATGTTATCGTTGCCTCACCATCGTCACCGCCGCCACTGAAAACTCTTTGCCCCTTGACCTTATCTGATTGTATTCGAAAGAAGACTAGCGGGGCTTGGCAATTTGCTAGTCCTAGCTTCATCAGGGTTTAGTGCCCCTATCCTGCTAGTACGTACTTGTTGTAGTAAGCAAGCCAGGCTCTGCAGGGTTCTAGTGCCTGCGCTTCTGCCCAGTCAAAGAGAAAAAGTCCTGCCTGCGCCTTTTTAAGACTTTTCCCTCTTCAACACTCAACCATCTTCACACCTCTTCATCAAAATCACCGCTGACAATCATCACGGTTCTTGTTATTCTGCCTTTCGTTTGACTTTCGGATAGACTTGGAGAGGCGTTCTGTGTCTCTCATCTATCTGCGGAATCGAAAGCATATTCGCAAAGACAAAATCGCGAGCACAGCACGAATAAACCTTCACCTCTCGATTAAACGCCTCCGCAGCCTCACTTCACCAAAAGGGCTCTTATTACACAACCAGACCTCATCTGTTCAGACACGCATCCTCACCTGCCCGACCCTCTAGATCCCCATCAATTGTACGTCTTACCGAGCGCTGAACCATTCTCGCCGCTCTACCGATCTTCCTCACCCTCCTTGAAACAGTCTCACCGACGTCAGTTCGAGTTTTTTCTCGAATTTTCCACCTCCAATCTTGTTGATACTCACACACTCAAATACTTGTCTGAAGACGCTTACTGACAACAAACTTCAGCAAATTTCAGATTCAATCCAACACGCAACATGGCTGATTCTTTGAATGTAAACGGTCTCTCTTTGAACGACTCGAAGCACGCCCCTCAGGGCCCGATGATCGGTGGTCGTTCTGCCTACATCCCTCCACACCTTCGCGGCTCGGTCGCCGCTCCGCGTGGACCACCTACCACCGGCATGGATGGAGCTGGTCCTCAGCCTGCACCTCAGTCGGGTCCTCAGGGTTTGAACGGCAATGCATGGGCAAACAACACGTAAGTATCTACTGTATCCGCAATCCATATCTTTTACTGACTTCTTTCCCTCAGCAATAGCAATGGCAGTTGGGGCAATGCAGCTGGCCCAGGCGCTCCCGGTCCACAGCCCAACGGCTGGGCCGGACAAGGCGCCCCTCGTCCTTTCAACCCGAACGCGTACGGCGCTCCAGGCGGCGGCCACGGCGGCCACGGCGGCGGTTACGGCGGGAATGCGGCTCGCGGGTCAGGAGACGGACAATGGAAAGATGGACAACATGTTCCTGGTCCTCAAAACCCCAAAGTGGAGCGCGAATTGTTTGGTATTCCCAACGATCCCTCCAAGACCCATACCGGCATCAACTTTTCCAACTACGATGACATTCCTGTCGAGGCTAGCGGCCAAGACGTCCCCGAGCCTGTGAACACCTTTTCCAACCCGCCCCTCGATGACCATCTGATCAGCAACATCAAGCTTGCTGGCTACGCCACTCCCACCCCTGTGCAGAAATATTCTATTCCCATTGTTATGGGTGGACGAGATCTGATGGCTTGTGCACAGACTGGTTCTGGCAAGACTGGAGGTTTTTTGTTTCCCATCCTTTCGCAGGCGTTCCAGCATGGTCCTTCTGGGGCACCTGCATCTGGGGCTGGCTTCCGCCAGCGAAAGGCGTTCCCTACTTCCTTGATTCTGGCTCCAACTCGCGAGCTTGTGTCTCAAATCTTCGACGAAGCACGAAAGTTCGCCTACCGTTCTTGGGTGAGACCCTGCGTCGTCTATGGAGGTGCCGACATTGGTACACAACTTCGATCCATTGAACGAGGTTGCGATCTGCTTGTTGCCACTCCTGGTCGACTGGTCGATCTCATCGAACGAGGTCGCATCTCACTTGCTAACATCAAGTACTTGGTTCTTGACGAGGCCGATCGCATGCTTGACATGGGTTTTGAACCTCAGATTCGCCGCATTGTCGAGGGTGAAGACATGCCCAATGTTCAGAACCGTCAGACACTCATGTTCTCGGCCACCTTCCCACGGGACATCCAGATGTTGGCTCGAGACTTCCTCAAGGACTACGTGTTCTTGTCTGTTGGGCGAGTGGGTTCAACATCCGAGAACATCACTCAGAAAGTCGAATATGTCGAGGACCAAGACAAGCGTTCAGTCTTGCTCGACATTCTGCACACTCATTCTGGCGGTTTGACCCTGATCTTCGTCGAGACCAAGCGCATGGCCGACACCTTGTCCGACTTCCTCATCAACCAAGGCTTCCCCGCAACCGCTATTCATGGTGACCGCACCCAGCGCGAGCGTGAGCGGGCACTGGAATACTTCCGCAATGGTCGATGCCCAATTATGGTGGCCACTGCTGTTGCAGCTCGAGGTTTGGACGTCCCAAATGTCATGCAGGTCATCAACTACGATCTTCCCACGGACATCGATGATTATGTGCACCGCATCGGTCGTACGGGTCGTGCTGGAAACACAGGTATCGCAATCGCCTTCTTCAACCGTGGCAACCGTGGCATTGTTCGTGAGCTTCTTGAACTTCTCAAGGAGGCTCACCAGGAAGTCCCCAGCTTCTTGGAGAACATTGCTCGAGAAAGCTCTGGCTTTAGTGGTGGTGGTCGTGGTGGCCGTGGCCGTGGAGGTGCCGGCCGTGGTGCTTCTGCCACTCGTGACGTGCGTCGTGGAGGCGGAGGCATGGGCGGTGCTCCTTCATATGGCGGCGGCTTCGGCGGTGGTTATGGTGGTGGCGGTGGCAGTGGTAAGTCCTTGCAGCATTTCATATATCGGGAAGAGACGCTAACCAGAAATTCAGGCTATGGTGGTGGCGCGGCATACGGCGGCAGCGGTGGTGGCGCTGGCGGCGCTGCTTACGGCGGCAATTACGGAGGAAGCTACGGCAACCCAGGTGGTGCCAGCGGGCCATCTTCGTGGTGGTAGACAGCCAGCAGTGCTGTTCTGATCGATGGACCATCCAGCGATCTCTTTTTCAGCATGGGTTTTTCGATTTTCCTGTTTTTCTTTATTTCGACATTCTGCTCTCTCGAAGAGTGGCCCTGTGTTGATGAGCGACGAGCAACCAGCAGGCCGAATTGCTCCTGCGTTTGCTCCCTTCGAAGACGACACAAGGAGCATTTTTCGAGACATTTTCTCGGGCACAGCATGATACATGATAGATAGCGTTGGCTTTTCCGATCGATTTCCAGATACCCCCAGCATGTCGAACTTTCCTCATGTGGACAGAGGACGAACGATGTGTGCCTTGTCAACAGACACACCACGGCGTCGGTTTGCAACGAAAGAGAGTGACGAGGTGCAAAGCACAACAGAACTTCGACACGGATGATGACACTCATAACGAGGCCGGATGGAGGCCCCAAGGCTGGAGGCCTGACTCGGCCTCTATGATGAAGGGTGTTTTCACCCCCATACCAAAAGTTATCAGCGGGTTGTTCTCTCTCTTTCGAACGATGGGACATGATGATCAAATAGACTTTTCGACATGAACGATCAAACGAGCTTAGGGAGGCCCAAGGGATGGGGACGGAATCTGGGACACATTTGCACGCGATCTGTGTCTCCCGGAAGGTTCCCGTCGCGGCTTCTATGAGCTCTTCTTACGAGACCCCCTGGGGAAAGGTCTTCGCTGGCTGCATTAGATCAGGCTTGCCAGGCCACAGAAATTAGCAATGCAAGAAAAGTTTTGTACTCAAAAGACGATGGCGTTTTCTTTTCTGTCTTTTTCACACTGTCCGAATAGACCGTCGGCTGCAATAGTGTTAGACTGTGAGCCCTTGAGAGGTGAGCAGATTTCGTTGTATATGACCGACCTATTCCAATCTGTTGAATTCGTTCCATATAGCATGTTGCATCAGGAACATCTGGAATCCCTCTATAGGCCACAACCATCCAGTCGTAGGTGCGGTAGTAGGTGGTATCAAGTTCTCTGTGCCTTCCTTTCAAGACTCGCCCGGTGCCAGTGTTGCCGCTCGTCCACTTCTCAGTAGAAGGGGCTGGTAGACGGGGGGCATGGGTACATACATAGTAGGCTTTGCACTCACAGTGCAGTTGACTGCATTCGAAGCGTTTCTGTTTAGACGCTGTACACCAACGACCCGTCTATTGCTTCAAGGGGCCCTTCAGCCTTGTCTGCGGAAGATCGGAGCCTTGTCGTTGAGCTCCTCTTCGCTGACATGTCCAAGGTAAGAGAACCCCAACAGCTCAGTCGACTCTTGTCCGGTTCAAGCACTGCAATGCTGATCATAGCTGTAGCTATGTTGCTAGGCACACCGACAGGAAGACAGACATTGGATAGGTAACTCCTCTTGGGTTGGGTAAATATCACAGCATAGCTGGGAATAAATTGTGTATGTGAGAATAAAAATAATAGAGACCGAGGATACATTGACCCAACACAAGTCTATACCTCCTATTTACTTTGACCACCCTCCACGATGGCTTCCACAGCATCATTCTAGCAAAATTGAGGCGTCAATCCAAGTATGAGTTCGTTCAGATGAAAGACGGTGTCTTGATGTACAAGGACTATCGCGCAAACCATCATCAAGCACCAGGTTGGGATCCAACACCAGTGAGGTAGCAGGGACAACTTGCTGATCGAGTCATCACTACAGTCTCTGTTGATTGGGCTAAAAGAAGTGAGGACTGCCGTTCCTTGTCTTTGTCGGCCGGCTTTGTGTCGAAGTATCGACCTCGAGGCCCCTGGGCCCTCAAGATTGGCATCCCGGGCGTCAATCAAGGGGAAATTCAAGCAAGTGGAACAAAGAGAAATGACAATCTCATTGTTGGCTGCTGAATATGGAACGGGATCGAAGAATCTTTTCATCACGCCCCCGTCCGGTGCAGACAAGTGCGTCGATGGTGTTAGTCGATCGACTTCGGCTCCTGTTGAGACAGAAAGCCGAAATAGATCTTGTTTGATTCTACCCACAGGAACAAGGCCAAACAGAGGCTATTCTCACATCCACGACGCCACTAAACCCGCGAGTGACCAGGAGTCGCAGCGAGCACGATCGAACAGAGCGTCTCCATAAATTCCACCCTTGGTTTTGGACCGGTCGAGGTCGCCATATTGTCAATTCTCGTACATCATTGTCCGCTGCCATGTGCACCACCAGACGATATTTGTTTCTCTGCTCGCACCCAGCAACACATCGCTTCCGTAACACTGTCTGCGACGATCCAAGCGTGCGAGGATGTGTTGTCCAAGATTACAACGTGTACCTGAAACATCCTTGCCAAAAATGCGCCAACCGGGGTCCATCGGTAGGACATGTTTCCAGTGGAGGGCAACAATTCGCTTTTGAGGATACCTGGTACATCCCCAGTAGGTGCTTCGTGGATGTTGGTTTCCGCAATCTGAATCCATTCACCAGCGACGATCGAAGTACTGCATCGTCCCCGCCGCAATCACCGGTCGAGCCGCCAACGTCACATGCGACCTTAGCGTCACAGCCAACTCCCAACAGACTCACCCATACGGCGTGTGAGAAGCTTGTGCGACGGCTGACCACGCGGAAACCGGCGCCATGTTGCGCCAGGGAGGCCCAAACAGGCGCGTACCAGGCAGTACGAATCGAATGCCGGGACCATCGCAGTCGTGGAAGATTTCCGGAGAATCGGTCTGAATCTCCAATGTAGTATGGCTTGGAGACGTAGAAAATAGAAAAGGCTTCCGTTAGCCATTCAATTGGTCCTTGGGGACCCCTGGATTCGTGAGGATACCCTTGTTGAATGAGATAGGTATTCGTCTTTCATCCTCCTTTTGTCGGGCCTTCGACCTCAATTTCCACTGGAGCAGGCCTTGCCGGTTCACCTTGGGCGATGGCACTGCTCTGAGCTCCTGCCGCAGCCATGGCTTCCTTTTCATCATCGGCGCATCCGCAATCATAGAAGTCCCCAATGTTGGCACAATCGAATATGGGTTTGCCCTTTCTTTCGTTGACCAAGTTATGCACGAAACAAGCCCATGCTGCTGCGCTTGAACGCGAGGAGGTCTGAGGTGGGTATTTCTTGAGGATTTGTTGGAAGTGCTCGGCGCATTCGCCGCATGGGTAAAGGCGGGCGAAGAGGTACAGGTAGTTCTTCAGCGCGTCGCTCTCCTCTTGGGAAGGTTTGTCCGGAAATCGCGCCATCGTGGTATGAAGGACCTTCCATGCTGCCCGTCCCAATTCGGCTTTGAGGGTTTCGTTCCCTAGTTTCCCCATCACGGGTTGTCCAGCGACCACCGGCGGACTGGCCGCCGATGTGTCCTGTGTCTGGAACAATGGCTTGAATCGATCGGCGTGTGACAGAGCCGTCATTGTGCGTTGGTGATCGCTTGTCCATACGATGTACCAGATAAATAAGGCGAAGGCAGATATGACCACCATGATCGGCGGCGGTGCTCGAGGCATGGCGGGTAGTGAGGGACGGAAGGACGGGAGCGCTGAAGCTGGGACAGAACCAAAGAGGCGATGGTCTTCCGACTTTTGTCTGGCGAACAGGTGGCACACTACGGATGGGTGGCCATCAGAAGTGTTGTGTCACTGTGTGCAGCAAAGCAGTAAAGGGGCAGAGGCAGAGGCATAGGCATAGACTGGCTGGTGCTGGGGTTTGAAGCCATCGTCAGGAGACTCTCATCTTCAATTTCGGTACAGAAACACACCGGATATGTTCTTGTATCTGGTTGGTCAAGTAAAGTGGCAAGTGGGGCTTCCAGGAACGGACATTCGAACCTTCCTCCAAGGCTGACCAGCATCTATCGATCTCACGCTCCAAACATCTCTACTCTTGTCTCTCTAATACAGGGTCCCAGCCTCCGATCTCGCACAGACAAAGGAAAAAGTCTCTCTGCCCGCCGAATCAGACTTCGATGAAATAAATACTATTCCAGCGTTTCACAGGATCCATCTTCCCCAGAATTGACCCTTCATCTTGTGTTACGATCGACTGCTTACTACAATTTCCGAACAAGGTCGTCGTCTGCTTACGGCAGTGGAAGTGCTGACGGCGGTCGTGTGAGAAACCGCGCCCTCTTCAAAACCCTTCAACATCCTTTAAGGCCTCTATCCACCACCAGAAGCAGGTCTCTGCCGCAAATATACCGACAGTAGTCTCACCATCTTGCACAGCAACAGGGGTAGACAAACGCGACTGCTTTCTTGTCTTCGGCAAATCTTTGAGGATTGTAGATAGGATAATCGGTCAATTGCTATAGTATAGCAAGATGGCTCCTTTCCCGCCTCCCCCGGTCAACACCATTGGTAAGTCGAATTGGGATCACTTGGAGCTTGATTACTGGATGGTCTAACCACGGCTACAGACTGGAACAATGTCGGCTTCAAAGTCCGTGAGGTCAACGGCCACATCGAGTCGACCTTCAGCCATTCCTCGCCCAACCCATCATGGAGCAAACCACGCTTCGTCGCCTCTCCGCACCTGTCCATCCACGGCATGGCTCCTGGCTTGAACTACGGCGTGCAGTGCTACGAGGGCATGAAAGCCTTCCGTCAGCCCGATGGGAGCATCACCATCTTTCGACCCGACCGAAACGCCAAACGGATGCAGCGCTCGGCAGAGTTCATCTGCATTCCACCAGTCCCGGAAGAGCACTTCATAGAATGTGTCAACTTGGCCGTCGCCATGAATGCCGAGTTCGTTCCGCCACACGAGACCGGTGCCGCCATGTATATTCGTCCCCTGTTGTTTGGCTCCAGCGCTCAGCTCGGCCTCAATCCCCCAGATGAGTACACCTTTGTGGTCTTCGTTATGCCCACGGGCGTTTATCATGGCTCCCATGCCGTTGATGCGCTCATTCTCGAGGACTTCGACCGCTCCGCGCCAGAGGGCACGGGCAGCGTCAAACTCGGCGGCAACTATGCCCCTGTACTGCGCCACAGCGAAAAGGCCCACCAGGCCGGCTACGGCATCACCTTGCATCTTGACAGCAAGACGCGCACCGAGGTCGACGAGTTCTCGACTTCGGGTTTTATCGGGGTCCGCGTGGATGGTGACAAGACCACTGTCGCCGTGCCGGATAGCAAAAACGTTATCGAGTCCGTGACATCCGAATCCGCCTGTCAGATCGCAAGGGATGTTTTTGGGTACAAAGTCGAGAAACGTCCTATTAAATATGAGGAGCTGCCGGAGTTCAAGGAGATCATGGCTGCCGGAACCGCCGCGTCGCTCGTGCCCATCAAAAGCATCACTATGAAGTCCCGGGCTGACAAGTTCGAGTATCCCGTGAATGAGAAGCTGGAACCAGGCCCTGTCTGCACCCAACTGTTATCGACGCTGAAAGGCATCCAGCAAGGAAAAGTCAAGGACCAGTTTGGCTGGAACATGACTGTCACCGAGCCTCCCAGCGACTTTGTCAAGGCGTCCTCGAACGGCAGCCTCAACGGGGCCGTGGACCAGTTGCCATGAAGGACGATCGATCTGTGGGTCTCGTGGCATGCGGTGGCTCAGGCCAGCTATAAAATTGGAGGTTGATACTGTCCTCGTGCACAACGAACGCTCAAAAATGTGTAGATTATGATTGTCCCAAGCGGCAAAGCTCGAAGAATAAAATCCTGCATACAGTACTTCAGGCGTTATGCGCACTGTTACACTATCTATATAAAATTGGTTGAATGCAGGAGCGCGCACATGGTGAACCATGATGCTCCGCTGACTCGGGAAGTATCTGACGACTCTAGGAGGGCCACCGCAGAGTTTACCGGTATGCGCCTCGCGGACAAATGGAGTATTGAAACTGGGTATCGGTATCATGAATCGTTAAGCGTTGTTTGCGAAGAAGGTTCGCCTTATTGGGCTCATTCTGGCATAGGTAGCTGAAAGTCATCGTCGTTCAATTTGGTGTTTTCGAAAGGGAAAACTTCCGTGTCGAACAAATCACCCTCAGGCTCATCGCCGTCAACCTTCGAGGTGTCTTGTTCCAGCAGCTCGTACTCCTTGAGACGGAACCACATGTCGCTTTCCACAGGAGGCGAACCGTACCGATCGCGAAAATCCTTGGGATGAATGGAAGACTGGCTGATCTTTTTCGGTCTTGAAGTCAATCCACCTCCTCTCGCTTCACCTTGAGCTCCTGCCCCTTTTGGAACGATGGAAGGCGCTTTTCTCGCCTTGGGGAACCCAATGGTGTTTTTTGACACAGCAGCTTGGCTGGCGGCCCGCCCGGGCTGTGTTGACCATGAAGGGTGTGGCACTGTAGGATGCTTTCGGTTCACGATGGGGAGAATTCTTTTCTTCTTCTGTTCAGATGCTTGGGTGGCCTTCATAGCGGCGGCTGGTAGTCGTGGCTGCAATTCAGACAGTGCTGCAACAGCAGACCTGGCATTCATTGTGTCAACTCTTGATATTGGTGGGCTGTTCATTTGTGGCCCTGCCATAATCATAGCATCGACCTGCGCGTTCATTTCCTCTGTGGTCGGATACCTGGATTTGTGCCAGCTATCCAGAATCTCTTCCTCCAATTTTCTCTGGTGTTGAATGTGGTCATCCTCCTCTTTCCTCATTCGGAGTGAACTTCCATTCTCATCCTTCTGTGAATGGGAGTAGAGTTCGCCGTAGCTGCGCGAAAGCTCCTCTGTAAGGAGATGATCCTCGCTGAACTCCAGTGGGGGATCTGGCAGGTCGGCCGGAGGAGGCGGAGCGTATCCATAGTCTGGCTCTTCTTCTTGTGCACCGCGACTCGCCGAAAGAGTCGTCGTAACCTGCTCTGCAGGAGCAATTGCGATCTTGGAGCGCCCAGAACGACGTGCGGTAGTGGGTTTCAGGGCAGTGCGGCCTTGTTTCGAGGTTAGAGGTACCGGTGCAGGCGTCTGAAATACCTGGGCTTTCGCATTTGTGGTTTTCGCTCCGAGGGGTGCTCGATTACGAGGTGCTGGTCCGCTGTCAGCCACAGCTCGTGTGTAAACAATAACATATTTAGCCCTACCAAGGGGAGTAACAAATGAATTCTTATCTGGCCTGCTTGCAGCACCTTTGCCCACTGTCTTTTGACCCTTCAGATCTAGAGGACGGTTTTCGTCATTGGGCGCGACCCGGAAAGGGGTCTTCAGACCCCCGGGAGTCTTGGGATGAAGAGCTCGTAGGCCTTGATTGAGAGGCTTTCCGGCGGCGGCGGTTTGGCATGCGTGAACAAGATTCTCCTGATCCCTTGCGGCTAACATGGTTGTTGGGTCTTTAGATAGAGCACCAGGTAATGATTGTTCGTTGGAGAAGTCGTGGTTGCAAGGTTGTTGTTCAAAGCATGGTGTCGTTGACACGCGCAGGTACCTGTAGAATGGCAGAAGAGGATGTTGACATGGTTGTCCCCGCAACCGCTGAGGTAGGCGTGGCAGAAACCCCTGGCCTCCTGAATCCATGGATTATTCGGCACTGGGCGGCGGACAGTCCTGGAAGATGTGAAACGGGGCTTAAAACTCATAGAGGAAGCCTAGAGCCTTCGCCCAACGGCGGGCTAATGCCCCTAGGCTAAGGACAAGGCGCTCCCTAGCAGGCATATCAGGGTTCGAGACATCACCTCAGCCCGTGCAGTAGTGGTGGAGGGCTAAGGGGCCCCTAGGCTCTAGCCTGCACTATCCCCTCCATCTGGTAGTATGCTACTTTTAATCCTCGCCGGCGTCGACTCCTACGAACATCAAGTGACCGCCAGTCGATTCTCCCTTTGGACAACTTGCATCTGACTGCCGCCTTGCAATCTTTCATGACAACGGCCGCCTCGTTGTTATTCTTACCTCGTACTCACCTGGACGCCGCCTTCGATCTCACGTAGCACGACATTCACCATGGACCGGATCAAGGAGGTACGTGTCGGTCAGCTGCACCTTCCTCAACTGCATGTCCCCTTTGTGCAGGCACCACGCATTTCGATACTGCTACAACGGTCGCAGTCTGCCTCACCCAGCTCTGTTTTCAATACCTCGACTCTTTCTCTGCCATTCAATTAGAGCCAACGTCCTTCTTCCCCTCCATCCATCCACCAACGCTCGACCACAGCATCCGTCATGGCGTCCGCATTCGCTAACTTCCAACAGAAGATGAACTCTCTCCGCATCGAAGCGGATGAGAATGCTGCGAAGGCCGAAGAACTCAAATCCAAAGTCAAGCAGTTGGAGCAAGAAAACCTTCAGAAGGAGCAGGAAATCACTTCTTTGACACACCGCAACCAACTCCTTGAGGCCGAAGTCGAAAAGCTGGAAGTCGGCCTCAAAGAAGCCAAGACAGCTGCTGGTGAAGCATCGCAGCACGGTCAACAGAATGAGGCTCTCACCCGAAGACTTCAATTGCTCGAAGAAGAAGCCGAGGCCGCCGACAAGACTTTGAGAGAGACCAACGAAAAGTACGACCGCATCTACATGGGTGATTTGTGCTAATATTATCATCTAGGCTTCGGCAGACCGACGTCAAGGCTGGCCACTTTGAACGCAAAGTGCAAGCCCTTGAGCAGGCTCGAGACGAATGGGAAGCCAAGTACGAAGAAATGGCCAAGAAGCACGCAGACCTGCAAAAGGAACTGCAGGAATTGGAACAGAGCATGGGCAATATCTGATTGCGAGGGGATCAACTGTATTCTGGTTGCGTGAGAACTGACGACCACGTCTGGCAAGTGATTGAAGGCACGATGCATAGACCATGACACGCCTACGATACCATGGGCATTCAATACAGTGCGAGCGTTAAATGATTTGGTGGACGAGGGCATTTCTCAGCCAGCCCGCCGTTCTCGAGCTTGCCTCTGATTCTTGGATCTCTCTTTATTACGTGACGCTTTCCGCTCGGCTTTGCTCTCATACCGGAAACTCCTCCGCTTCTTTCTACTTTTGTCGGCACTACCATCAGGCTTCTCCTTTGTCCATGTCCGTTTCTTCTTCGCGGGTACCGAGTCTTCTGGTGGGGGCCCTGCTTGTTTCTCGTCTTCTCCACTGCCCGGACCATTCTGTGACATGAGAATGCCCTCACGGCTTACATCCATACTCTCGACTGTCACAGTTGTATACTTGTCTTCGTCGATATATTCTGCTTCATGGTCGATAGGCTCTGGATCTGGATCGGAAAGCCCAGTCCATTCGTCATTGGAATCTGTAGAAGAGCCGTTCGAGTCGCTGGTGGGGGACACCGGTCTGAGCAGGGCATTGACCTCCTGAACATGTCGCTCTAATTCTGCCTTTCGTTGTTCCCGCAGCTGGCGACTAGAGTCAGCAGGATGTTTTAAGAAATGAGATCCTTCACCCTACCTTTTTCCGCTCTACTATCCTTTCCGCCCTCGCTTTCTTCTCGGCGATTTCCTGTGCCTGCTTTGCCCTTTGCAGTTTCCGCTTGTGGAATCCGGTAAGATATTCCTGACGAGCGGCGGGATCGAAAGTGATCTCTTCAACGACGGTGGGTTCTGTTCGTCGGCGCTTAGTGGGCGGAGGCATATCTCTGGTGTATTTTCGAGTCTGAGGGGTACGCACGTTGCCTCTTCGCAGTTTTTGCTAGGAAAAGATATCGACATCTGCGTCGGCAATGTATGTCCTAGTAACACAAGAAAGTTTCGCCGCAAACCGATCAAACTTGCCAAGTATGACGGCGGAACTTTCCCGCTGCTATAACAAGCTCCCGTTCCTCTCATCCCGGCACCACTACTAGTTATCTCCAGGCTCGGTGGAGTTTCCATGCAACTTTTTGTTCGTACTTGGTGTCTTTCACGGAGGGGAACCCCTTGCCAGTCCGTGGCAAGGCTGGGCTATTTGATGATGTCTACGTTCCTCCTTCATGGCGCGCAACGTACAGCCCTGGCACTGGTCCTATCATGGTCCGTTGCCTTTGGGCTTCTCCTCGCCATCCATTCTTTATTGTTTCAGCAGCTACGTACTGAGTCGGACCAGTATGAGCATCAGAGCTAGACAGGCTATGACTCCCACCCAATTCAGGAGAGGTTACACTTATGGCAATGCATCAGGAGAACATGTTATGGCTAGTTTTCCGGGTGGATTCAGCAGTAGACCTGCTCTATGACGCCTGTCATTCAAGGCCAGGCCTTTCATAAGCCCTTTTCAGTATCTTTTCCAAGCTTTCATAAGTTTCGCGAACTGGCCCAGGCCATTTCCTGGCCATGCCGGCAACCGATCCGCATGCTGCTTGCGGGGTTTCCTTGCCGTGCTTGGCCCAAATCTGGGGTTCCGAACGTAGCAAACTGCCACGTCGTAGAAGTACAGCTTACGTTGTCTGCTGCAACGTTGCCGATGGAAGGCACTCTGCCACTTCCCTTGGGGGTATCAACAGTCTTCGAGAAGTTTGTCCGCTGAAGAGTCGGAAATATGCTCTTTGGGCGCGAACGACATGCTCTTTCGCGACACTCGAAAGTAGCGCGTGCATGGTAAAGGTTTGCCGTCAGCGTAGACGTTGGTGATGTCTGTTGCCCTATTGCAACAACGGTACCACATCTAACGGCCTCCAAATCCTGGAGGAGGGAAGCCCCTGCCCTGGCCCGGCGGTGGGCCTTGAAAGCCAGGAGGTGGCTGGAATCCCGCTGGAGGTCCGCCAGGTGGTGCGCCGAAACCTGGAGGCGGTCCTCCGAAACCCGGCGGTGGAATACCACCCGGGGGCGGAATTCCTCGACCGCCAAACCCTGGAGGCGGTGCTCCTCCTGGAAAACCACCTTGAGGAAATCCAAGACCCGCAGGTGGTGGTGGACCACCCATTCCCACGCCAGCTGCTGGGCCCCCTAAGCCTACCGGTAGCCCTCGACCAGCAGGTCTGGCTATTCCGGTCCCTGCTTGCAACGCACTTGGAGCTCCTCCAGGTGCCGATGTACCGAGGCGCGCAGAAGGGTCAGACGGTGGAGGGCCTTCGACACTACAACTGACAATGTTTGTTCCTCTGAGAATAACAAGACCCAAGGTGCGTTTTTCCTCGGTCTCCACCGCCGCAGCCGATCCAGAGGCTGCAGGGGCGGATGGCTTAGTTTGCTTGCGTTTGACCTTGCGGAACTCTTCGGTGTCTGCGAGAACGAGGTTCATGTGCTGTGTTGAAGATTTGATGTTAGAAATCGCATCTTCCAATATGCTGAAGCATAGGGTCAACATGAGTTTGAACTTACTTTGTCGAATGCAAGCATCTGTCCAGTCATCTGTCGGCCGTCGTTCATCGTCACGCGCATACGGTAGTTGATCTAAGCAGTAAGTTAGTATTCGTGGTCGAGGCTGCGCGGTCAGATGTATGGCATACCAGATTTTGCTATCACGAGTTAGTGTTGATGGTTCCCACCAAAAGAGAGGACAGCGAGGGAGCAACATACCATCTTCCCTTGCTTGTTCGCCATCTTTTGCGAATTTGCGCACGAGTGCGGCTTACTACTCGGGATGCGATGAAATAAACGTTAGGTTGAGTTGCTCAAAAAGTGGTTTCACGCGCAGTACTGAGCCGCAGCTCGACCACGTCCGCCAGACGATGGCTGCAACGCTCTTTGTAGGGACGCAGATGCAGGCCCGAACTGGCAATATTCTTTGAACTCGGAGAATACTTGAAGTGAGGTTGCTCAGGTCGGAGCGCAGTCGATCGCGAGGCTCAAAAAGGCTGCCAGCTGCGTCCACAGAGGCAACCCAAATAGGATTAGTGCATACCAAATCTTGGCGCGCCAAGGTCTTTCCGTGCAGTGTGCGCACTTCAGAATTTCTGACCTCCATCGTCAATCGTGCGAGTGGGAGCATCACCAAAGCACTCAAAGAAAGTCAACTCTGTCGCACTCGTTAAACCCTCCATCTGAGACCAATATTCAAGATGGCGGAAGGCAACGACAAGAGCTCGAACCCTATGCGAGAGCTGCGCATCGACAAGCTCGTCCTGAACATCTCAGTTGGCGAGTCTGGTGATCGTCTCACTCGTGCTGCGAAGGTGTTGGAACAATTGTCTGGTCAAACCCCCGTCTACAGTACGTATGATCCTTTCACGGCCTGCGCGTGGTAGGCCGCTGAGAGACCCCATTGGGCCCAATCTGACTCTCGTGTGCAGGCAAAGCACGATACACCGTGCGCTCGTTCGGTATCCGTCGTAACGAAAAGATTGCTGTCCACGTCACCGTTCGAGGCCCCAAGGCCGAAGAAATTCTCGAGCGTGGCCTCAAGGTCAAGGAATACGAACTTCGCCGCAAGAACTTCAGCGAGACCGGCAACTTCGGCTTTGGCATTTCCGAACATATCGATTTGGGTATCAAGTACGACCCTGCGATCGGTATCTATGGCATGGATTTCTACTGCTGCATGTCTCGACCGGGTGCAAGAGTGGCCAGACGGAGGCGCTGCAAGAACAAGGTCGGCCGCAGCCACAAGGTCACCAAGGACGACACTGTCAAATGGTTCAAGACTCGATTCGAGGGCATTGTGCGATAGACAGCCAGCCACATAATTGCTTTATGATGGACAAAAACAGGCATTCTTACGTCCTGGTGGCCAGCATTGAGCAGGAAGCTCATCGGCGGCGGCGGCGTCACGTCTGTTGAGGGAAATGATCTCGTTGATCTCGTTACGCTCTGTAGACCACATTCATGCTGCACCGCTGTCTGTGGCTTGAGGAGATCACAAGTCCTACTGAAGGCTTGCCCATGCTGCTTGTATCTTACGGCAAGACATGGACATGTTCCAGAGGGCTGGAATGCAACAAATTCTGATGAAAACCCCGGCGGGTCTTTGACGCCACTCTACATCTCGATCGGTTTTGTACTTGTCCATATGTGCCTGCACTATAGATTGACAGTTTCATCAATTGCTTGCACATGTGTCGCCAAAAGATCTCGTGACACCAGCCCAAATGCAGACCCTTCCCAACGCCATGCTACCCAAATCGTATATCCCAATTGGCATAATTCATAAACCCAACTCGCAAGGAAATTTTTGATGTCATATCTCCCGAAGCATGCGTTAGCGGATGTCATACCTAGATCACGTCCCAGATGCTCGATGATCCGCAGATGCCGTCGTTCCATGCTTGATAATCACGCTCGAGGCAAGACTGTTGCGTAGCCAAAATCGTCATTGGCTGGCCTGGTGGTGTTGATCTTCCGATATGGTATCGTCTTCAGTTTCCTGCGTAACTGGGGTGTTCGGTTCCGATGCGCCGGAAACACTGATGCTCGGGAGGATGAGTTGAGGTAATTGTGACACAGGGTTCCCTGGAGCACTACTTGACGTAGCAGCAGCACGGGCAGCCGCGTTGCTTGCTGCTCGTCGGGCCACAGCAAGCTCATACGCAGGAGCGTCGCCCCATTCATGAACCTCGTAGTCCGGAGGGCGGTTCACTCCCTCCATATCGCTCTGCAGAATCCGCGAATCACCGATATCATCTGACTCAGTGCTTTCATCCGGCGTGAACCTGTTCGCCGTGGGAGATGAGTTTGTAGTCCCGCTATGGGGACCATCGCTGTGGGAGCTGCGGGCGCGGGGTGAACCCGGGCGCGCTTGATGCTCCGCGTCCGAACCAAAGGTCGATAGACTATTTCCGCTGATGGATTGATCGCGAGTACGGGGTCGGGAGATTGTGGATGTCAAGGTCGCGTCGGAGAGTTGTCGAGGGCGTCCCTCTACCTCGCCCATGGGTGCGGCGCCGCTCAGCAAGCCACCTCGCTCCGATTCATTGCTGTTCGCGCGGAGCCGAGTCCCATCATGTCGAACCTCGCCCAGCAAACCATATGCGACACTCGTCACTTTTCTTTCTCGCCCGCGGGATTGGTGTTCGGCAAGCAGTGTCGCAGCAGAAACGGTCGCTCCACCGTTGACAGAAGTGGAACTCTGGTTGGCCCGTAACCGTGATTGTCGCCTCAATTCTTCTAGTCGTGCGCTATCTCCTCGTTCGCGTGCTTCCCTTCTCTCGCGCCGGCGCTCTTCTCGCTCAGCCACTTCGCGGCGCCGAGCTACACGGATTTGGTACAGAGACTCCATCAGGTCTTCGCGCCGTGTTTCCTCTTCGTCCTGGGTTTCGGGGAACTCGACCACTGTATCCATTCCCTCCCGTTCACCTTCTCGGCCCAAGACCTGCTCCGTATCTTTTGGAGTTCGGGAATAAGCAGGTAGAGTTATAACGCTTCTAACGCTGGTATTGCGGTCCACTCCTGCTGCGGGTGCGGCGGCTCCGATGTCGTTACCATTGTATGCCGTATTCGCGGACGACAGATCTCGGTTCCGAATTGCAGAGTACTTCCCGCCCGGACTCCAAGTGCGCCACTTCTTCTTCAGAAACTGTGTAGGGATGTAGCGAGGACTCTTTCCCTGGATTCTCCAGCGTCGTAGAAATGAGTAGAAGAGGATGGACAAGGTGACGAGAACGACGATGACAGCAACGCACTGCATGACCTTAGAAACCTGTTCATGGACGACTTGTAAAATACTCACTGCAACCGCCACAGCAGTGCCACTGACCCCTCCAGTGCCGCCGTTGTCTCGCCTGCCTTTGAGCGGCTGCTGCCGGGAAACCAACCGGTGTGACAATCTGCTCTTAGCCCTATATCTCTGAAAGTCTGAGACGACCGCCATGCCGATTATGATAACACGGAACTTTTGTTCAACTCAGGACCCGCAGGGAATGGCTAGACTACCGGGACATCTGATCAAAGCGGTGTATAGCCGGTTTTCCGAGAGGCCAAGTAGGCTCTGGTGGGAGGTGCATCGATTCACACCCGTCACATAAACAGAATATGCAGAAAACCAACTGTAGGGCAAATACAAGATGTAGGTAAGACTTGACGACGAAGGGGAGGTGTGAGATGTGGTAAGGACTGTGCAAGTACAATTATGCAGTCGTTGAACTGCCCAGCTTGAAACAAGGTAGCCTCCAAAAGTTGGAGCTGACCTCTAATAAAAGTGGTAAGCAGATGGTCGCCGCACAGCCGCGTCTAGCATTGCCTACTACTAGGAGGTACTAAGTAGTATTTAGTCATTTTAGTGCTGAGACAATTACTAGTAGTAGCAGGGATAGCATACTCATAACGCATCTCCTGAGTTTGGTATCGCTGTTCGCGTGATCCCCGTGCTTATGCCGAGTGAATTGCAACTGGACGACTGTTGAAGGACGGCCAGGGCAATGCATGTGCTGTCTAACGTAGCCTTCTGCTTGTTCCCGTAACCTTGGGCATTCTACCGAATCCTTAGTTCGCAAAAGTTGCCGACAGAACGAAGGGCTGACAGGCGGTAATAACGGGGTCTGGCAGGTTGCAACTGCAGGCTGCGCCTTGAAGCGGCGGGGGAGCTTTCGACGAACGGTCTGTAAGATGCCGCTTTTACAAGATGCCTCTAACCACATTCAGGTGTTTATTTGGATCATGTTTTCGTGCCCATCATGTTCCCGAGACTAGTACTTTACTTCTCATCATCCCCATCGATTGTTCAATATCGCACAGTAGACTCGACATTCGCAACCCTCCATGGCTCCTTCAAGGTTCGACCATGGTACCATCGGTACCAATTACAGCAGCATCCACTCCGCCGATGCTTTCGTAGGCGACTATCAGGTGCGACACATCCCTAAAGCATTTGACGAGGCTGAGCTGACTATGGCTTGTTAGGTCATGTACACTCCAGGCTCAACAACCCCTCCCCTCGATCGCATGCAAAAGAGACCGACTCGCTTTAGCAAAGTTGTGTCCTCAAAATCTCAAAATGCCAGCCAATCTTTCGTGCTTCCGGCCAACATACCAAACACCTCCCAGATAGTTGGAGACCACGGTTCGCTTCCCAACGTCCAGGTCCACTACACCATTCCTGCCGACGAGAAGCAAATCGTCGCGTCCTTACGCACTCTACAGCGCGATCTCAATGAAGCCGTGCAAACCATCAACTCTCTTACTAGGGAACGCGATGAGGCATTGCTCGAGCTTAGGTTGCTCCGAGCCTCCTCGAAGAAACAATCAACACCGGCAAAGAAGAACAGAGCATCGGTACGCGTGGAGGAAGAGCTCTTCGACCTTAGCCGTTCGATGGATCCACCTAAAAGATCTCCCGCGAGACGGACATCGACCAAGGATATCGCTGCGGAAACAAAACAGGCCAGCAAGACCACCAACTCTGACGACGCGCGAGTTCTGTCCCCAATCGCCATCAACCAAGCAACCTCGCCGACTCTTGAGAAACGACCGGTCAGTAAGGCCCATGTGCTTGCCAACAGCAAGTCTCGTTCCTACAAACGACCTGCCGTCAATGATACCGAGAACAGCGTGATCGATGATCCTACAGCCGCCTCCAACACCTCCCGCCGCCGTCGCTACTTGGCCCTAGACCAGAACATGACCTCTGCCTACATTCTACCTGATATCACTGTCAATCCGCAACAGAAATCAACGCGGGTCCATGTGTCATCGTCTGCTCAGAACGTGCTTCATAGGCATGACCCTGAACATGTGGGAAACTGTGCAGTGTGCCAGAGACTCACGGCGAAGAGAACAAAGCATGTGACGCACGAAGATTCCACGGCCGAAAAACCAGACTTTACTGCACAGATAACCCAGCTGATGAAAGATGCCATGCTGGAGGAGCCAACCATACGTCCCAAGATTTCCCCTTGGTTGGCACTTGCTAATGTCAAGAAGCTGCTTTCCGATCAATTCGATGAGGCCAAGCGAAAACATAGTCAGGCGTGGGAGAAGTACGATGCAATTGAAGCACCACTCAGCAGCAAGAAACATGCCGCAGCTAGTCAGGATCTCTTCTATTGGTCAAAGAAAATGGAGGAATGCAGAATCAACCTTGATCAGCTGAGAGACGTCGAGGAGGGTATGGGAGATCAACATGAGCCGTGATTTTCTGTTCTTTTTACGGGCAGAATCAACAGCCAGGATGTTGCTGAGTAGACCTGTTTGGGATCCTGCCAGTGTGCTGGCAACAGTCGCTGACGGTGACTGGTTGGGCTGGTGAGCGACTTGGGACTTAAGGCTGCGCATATTGTGGAGTTACCGCTACTTGTCGAAAGTATGGACGACGGATGATTAAATAAACCGCATCCTTAAGAATCGAGCATCAGGTTAAGGGCGAAGTTTCAAGTCCCGAACAAGTGGTTCCTTGGGCATGATCAGTGCAGTTTTGAATTTTGCATACGTTTTCCTCCACCATGCCGTGCTATCTAGCTTTGCCCATGCAATGAAATGCATGCCCACCATGGTGTGCGATCATGGACCCATGTACACATACATGCATTGCCGCTGTCTGCATGAGCCATTCGTTGGCTCCTCCAATGCAGCTCCGGCGACTGGTAAAATTGAAGCAATCGACTCATCCTCCGTGCGACATCGCTCCACGATCACTGCACAATTTCTTCTGTTTCCTCGATAACCTCTTCCACAACTTCTTCGACAATCTTTTCGCCATCTGCCTCGGCACTCCGCGTGCGTGAGAGCTGCAATTGAGCTTCTGGGTCTGGGAGTCCCAGAGCCTCTCTCTCCTGTCTGAGCAGCTCCTTCTCCTGGGCGACCCAACTGTACCATTCCTGGTACAGTCTCCGTCGGGTGTCGATGACGGCCTGGTTCGCTCCCTCCTCCAATTCTTTGTCCAACTCGTCGAACTCCTTGGAGTAGTCGCGCAGGTTTCGCCGGATGGCGCGCTGTTCCTCCTTGGACAATAAGGTCGGTGGTCGAGGGCGCCAAAGCAGCTGCTTGAATTTCTCCGTGGGCGCATCGTAAAGGAGTTGCCCGTAGAAGGTCCACAGCCGATAACCGTTTTCCATCTATGAGGTCACGGTCAGTGTGCACTTTGGGCTAAGCGGTCCTATTTATTGGGGCCTTACCTGGTGAGTCCAGACACTGGCACTCGTGACAACGTATCTGCCTGTGGGATCCCACTCGACGTCCGTCATGCCGTAATGGTCCTCGGTGTTCATAAGCATCAGGTTAGCGGCCAGATGAGCGTCACTTTCGGGCTTGTCGCCCTCATAGTCGAGATCATAGAAGTCAATGTCGGAGTGCTGCTGGACGCTGACGGTGGCTATGGCCACGAAGCGTCCCTTCGGCGACCAATAGATGCCATTGCTGTTCTTCTTGTCAAACGTGCGGACTTGTTTGAACGCACCAGTTCCTGCGCCTTTGACCTTTTCAGGGGCAAAGAATATGACGGCTGTTTTCGGCAAAGTATTGGAGCCAGCAACGGCTTCGCCTGCAGTAATCAACACAAAGCGATCGCCCTTCGGTTCCCAGGCAAAATTGATAACAGTTTCCTTGAGACTGTCCACGACTTCCACCGGCACCCCCTTCTCTTTTATGCGGAAGATTTCGAGGTTGGTGGCCAGGGACTTCTTAGACTTAGAGTGTCGATCCACCTTGACGCAGATAAATTTGGCCTCGGATTGCCAATGAAGTTTTGCATCGGTGACGTTGAAAAGATTTCGTGTGCGGACTATTTCCTTGCTGGGAACGGACATCAATGCTACCTTGGCTGGGTTCGAGCCGATTTCAGGTGTCCAGAAACAGAGCAACGACTCGTAGGTCTTGACGCCATCTCTTTGGGTGATTGCTGGAGCCCATTCAAAATCCATGACCCCTTCGATCTTCACGGACGTCTTGTCCAGCAGGTTCATCCGGGGGAGTTCGTAGATGGAGATACTCTCGTGCGGTTTCATCCTAGCCACGTATTTCTCGTCGGCAGACCATTTGAAGGCAGGCCATTGGACTTTGGCCTTGGGAGGGACCACACTGGGATCGGCACCGGGTGGAGGTGTAAGGTCGTAGGCAACGAAGGATCTGAGGGGCTTGCCCGTGGTGATGTCCCAGATAACGATGTGCTTGCCTTCTTCATCAATGGTCAGAGGTCCTCGTCCCTCTTCCACAGTGATGGGTTGATTCGACCAAGTTGTGAGATACTTTTCGCCAGGAGAAAACTCCATCAAGCTGACAAACGGATGAGGAAACTGTCGAACGCGTGTGAATGATGGTCCACCCCAGAGTTGGACACCCTGCTGATGGATAGAGGCCAAATATGTCCCTTGTGGAGACCATGAGACGAATAGTTGTGTCCAGTGCTTGCGATCGACGATAGGCTCGGGCGGTTCTTTCTTGCTGTTCCAATATACGCCGACATTATCACCCCGGAACATCACGAACTGGTCCCGAGCAGCCGGGTCGAAGAGCCAGGAACGAAGATGTTCCCTCTCCTGGAAAGGTTCGATCTCGGGTGGAACAAACTCTTCGTCTATCCGTCCTTCTCTTCCGTATTTTTCGATGTCTGTGAGTTTATTGACGGCGATGGTATGTTTCTTGTCAAGGGCTGTTCCGTGGAGTTGCTTGGTGGCGGCGACTGCCTGCTCCGGAGTCGAGTACTCAACGAATGCGAACCTATACCCGCATCAGACAGAGGCGAGCACGAGGCCCAAATGTTACTCACCCTTCGGACATTCCCTGTTCGTTCATAGGCATGAAGATAGACTCTTCGCCATCCTTTATCCTCCCCACCGAGTTTAGCCTCTTCAGCAAGAACTTGATGAGTTTCGGTTTCTGCTCTTCAGAGACGATCGGCAACCCATCGACGACCTATGCACCTTAGTATGATGGAAAGTATAGCCTCTGGCGAAAAACATACAACAAAGGTATCGAGACCCTCTTCCATTCGCACATCGAATCGTTCCTTCAGGTCGCTGAAGTCAATATCCTCGACATCGTCTTCGAAGTCGTGCTCGGAGAGCTTGTCGAAGCTGGGAGCCATTTTTGCGATAGTGACACCACGGCGGTGGCAGCTATGGAAAGATCGGTATGGTAAATGGCGAGCGTTGTTGTCGGCCTGCTGCTGGCTTCAGCAAATATTCGGCGGGAAGCGCAGGTTGTGGACACTGCAAGGGCCAAGATTTCTGCAGTCACGTGTTTGTTAGACAAAATGATGCACAGGTCACGTTGACTTGCCTGCATACCTGCTCTGTATGCTCCCCCGTAACCATCATAGCCTTGCTTAGTCAGCTGATTTCTTTCTCGTCACTGGATGGCGCCGGCAGACTTTCCAGATCCCGTCCAGTCAGTCGATCTCCCCCAGCTTCCCAGACTATTGCCAGACCCGTGCCAGTACGTGGGCACATGTTCCGCAGGCGGCGTCAAATAGTAGTCACTTCTACTCTTCCCAAGCCACCCTCTTTTTCGCGGGTTGCCACTGCACATCACTTAACGGCGTCCTCGTCTGTCATTTGTTCACTTGGTCTCACCTATATTGCTACGACTCATGATCTGGACACTATAAATCTTTTGGGGCCCAATTCAGGAAGCGAGTCTCCGCCGCACACGCCAACCCGGCAGGTCGATCACTGATGCTGGGTGAAGCGAGCAGATGTCTGATGACTTGCCGCTTAGGTTGATTCGTTCTCTGCGTCGCTACTGCGGGTGTTGCTCGGGAGGGATTGGTTCCCACAGATTAGGTCTTGTCTTTCCTACGACCGAGCACAATGTCTCGTAAGTGTCATGAGTTGTCTGCTTGGGTGATATTTGCTGATCCTTTACAAGTTCCCCAAAGCGTCCGCGCGCAGTACATCGCTGTTATAGATTCTATCCTCAATGAAGCTGATTTGACCACTATCACGAGAAAGAGCATCCGACAGGGAATACAAGATCGGGTTGATTACGATATTACTCCGCATAAGGTCGGTCTTCCAGAGTGGTCGGGAGGCCCTCGCATTGACCAAGTATTAGGCTGCTATAAAAGTCTTGATCGATGAGAGGTTCGACATCATCAACGCCCGGAAGAATGGCGAGTCTCCAGTGGTGCCCTCGGTTGAGCAGGCCGACCCCATGCCCACAGCAAACGGTGTTCACAAGCCGCCCGCGGACTCCCCGTCGACTTCACCTACGAAAAGGGGCACTAGCGACGCTGCCTCGGACGTCATAGACAGACCGCCCGCAAAGAAGAAGCGTAAAGCAAGTCTTGACGCCGACGCGGCATTTGCTGCTCGTCTTCAGGCGGAGGAAGACAAACTGGCTCGGCCTACACGAGGAGGCACCAGCAGAAAGGCTGCACCTGTGAAGAAAAAGAAGAAGAGACCGAAGAAGGAACCTGGGACAGGGTCTGATGATTCTGACCTCGACGAGGAGGGGCGTAAAGCCCAGAAACCGAAGCGCGAGACGGGATTCCATGTACGCCGCGCAGCTTTGGCTCTAGACATTGGCTGACAAGCAGCAGAAACCACTCAACCTATCTCCGGCATTGTCCAATTTCTTCGGCGAAACACAGGTAACTATGCTCGTCTGCTCCACATGGCAGAGGTACTGACCTGACCCTCCAGCTCTCACGCCCCGAGACCACAAAGAGAATGTGGGCTTATATCAAAGAAAACGACCTGCAGGACCCGAGTGACAAACGATACATCGTTTGTGATTCGAGAATGCGAGAAATCTTTCGACAAGACAAGGTGCACATGTTCACCATGACCAAATTGATCTCGCAACAAATGTACAACCCTGAGGACTGAGGTATTCTGCGCATCCTTCTGGGATGATAGCGATGCGCATGGCAGCTTCTCTACGATGATAATGATGAAGGCAGGACAATACCTGTTATTACGGCGGCATGGGCGATCGCGGCGAGATTGGCGTTTTCCCACAGAGCAGGAATTACTAGTAGCACAATCTACCGGCATCGCTGCGCGTACAGGCGTAGCACATGGAAGCCGTTTTACATGGCGCTGACTAAATAAATCGTCTTCTGGGCAGTAATCCGCATAACAGATCTGGGGGATCAGATCGCACGGGTTCTGCTTCCTGGCTACTGGTCGATCAGGAGCATCAGCCTTGCTGACTAAAGCGGGTCGATGGCCATCCTCGCCACTTTTCTAGATCATTCAGAGCAATGTTACTGGGAATGATTGACTGTTTCTTGAAATGAGATACTCTTTCAGCCGCGGCTCAGAAGTCGGCTTGTCCTCTAGAGTATTGTGGTACTTGTAGAGTCGTACGGCCAATCTTTTATCAGTCCTGGGGAATAAATTACTGACAATCACCAAGTGATAGACTACCAGCAATACCCCACACTGGCCTGCGACTTTTCTTCCTTCGTGAGGCCATACTGCAATTCAACCCATCCTCTAAACAATAAACGCCACCGCCCGATAACCCATCCGGCAGCCTTGCCTTGCTGACATTCATGCCAGAAGCAGCATCTCCCGCACGGGCTGCTGTGCCACAGCGAGCTGCACCGGCGGGGCGGGGTGACCGACTCAACCTAGGAGATCACAGTGGATCGCAGGCTTCACCAGACAATCGCGGTCGGGGTGCTGTCGCAAGAGCAGGGCGGGGTCATAGAGGAGGCCGGGGGAGAGCTCGCGGCCATGGACAAGGACGAAATACTTTGTCTTCTCAGATACCCCAGCTTGATCAAGCTGCAACAGATGACAGCTCGGGACGACCGCATGGGGGCGGCTTCGGTGCTCGCCTGACCGAAGCTGCCTCGAAATCTACAGGCGAATCGGATGAACCACAGTCACGGGAAAATAATACAGATGCTGAGACCGAGGATGCAGAGGTGTGCTTCATTTGTGCCAGCCCGATTGAGCATGTCTCGGTTGCACCTTGCAATCACCAGACGTGCCACATCTGCGCGTTGAGGCTGCGAGCGCTGTACAAAACACGGGCTTGTGCTCACTGCAGGGTGAGCTATGTCCTCCCCGCCCTGCGTCCATAATGTACTGACACTGCTCAGACAGAAGCACCCTTTGTGATTTTTACCGACAGTGCCGACAAGCGGTTCGAAGAATTCAAGGACAGCGACTTCGTCAAAATCGACGAGAACTTGGGCATCAAATATGAAAAGGATGTCATCTTTGAAGACACCATCCTGCTCCTCAGATATAACTGTCCCGACAAGGACTGCGACGTTGCATGCCGTGGATGGCCGGATCTGCATCGCCATGTCAAGACCAAGCACGGGAAAATGATGTGTGATTTATGCACAAGGAACAAGAAGGTTTTTACTCATGAACATGAATTGTTCACGCCTGGTGAGCTCCGAAAACATGAAAAATACGGGGATGACATGCCAGGAGCCGCCACCCAGTCTGGCTTTAAGGGACATCCTGAATGTGGCTTCTGCAAACAGAGATTCTACGGAGACGACGAACTCTACACTCACTGCCGCGAGAAGCACGAACGATGCCACATTTGTGACAGGCGCAATGGGGGCAGAAACCCTCAGTACTATCTCAATTACCAAGAATTGGAGAAGCATTTCGCAGCCGAGCACTTCGTATGTTTGGATGCCGAGTGTCAGGCAAACAAGACCAATGTCTTTGAGTCCGAAATAGATCTCAAGGCACATCAACTTTCCGAACATCCCAACGGGCTGTCGAAGGATGCGCGTAGAGATGCGCGACTGGTCAATCTATCTGGCTTCGAGATACGCACGCCGTATCAACCACAGCGGAGGGGCGGTCGAGAACGCGAATCTCACGGCAGTGGGAGGGGACGGGATCCAAATGCTGAACCGCTGCCCATGTCCAGTGCTCAGCCCATGAGCCGCGCCGAGCTGGCGTATCAGAGACAGCTCGCCATCCAGAGCTCGCAGTCTGTATCCAACAGGAGTTTTGGAGGCCAGCTCACACAGCCTACGCGTTCGCCACATGCGAATCGCGCTCAACCAGCCCCTCTGACGCAGCCATCAGCGTTGCCCGCTGTCGAAAACCTCACCCTGGGGTCCGATAACCCTCCGGCGGCGAACATGACACCCCAGGAGCAAGCTCGCGCGTTGCGGCACCAAGGTGTCGTCGAGCGGGCCTCGACACTCTTGAGGGGTGACAAGACTAAGCTTTCACAATTCCGCACACTTGTCTCCGCCTACCGCAGCGGCACAAGCTCGGCCACTGAGTTGATTGACGCATTCTTTTCTCTTTTCGACTGCCCCAGCACCGAGCTGGGCAAAGTCATCCGGGAACTCGCCGACCTGTACGAAGACGACGAGAAACGCCAATCCCTACTCCGTGCCTGGAATGATTGGCGCAGCATCAATGAAGATTACCCGAGCCTGCCAGGTCCAAGCGGGTCATTGCCGGGCCTTTCGAGCAGTGGTGCGGCCTCGGGTAGTGGCAGACGCGTCCTGACTCTGAAGAAGAGTACGGCCCAGTCGTCTCGTTCGGCAGTCTCAAGGCAAGGCTCCTGGGGCAATGCCTTGACTAATGGTTCAAGTCGAGACCCGTTTCCTGCTTTGTCCTCTGCCAATAGTGGTGCTCGCAGAACGGCTCCAGGGGCAGGAACACAGCTGGCCTGGGGCAATACCTCTGCGCCGCAAGTTTCTAGAACGACACCGAGCAGCGCACCTGTGTCCCGTCCTACGCCGACAACAGCATCCACTCTCCGTCAATCCACGCGCAACAACCCGCCGCCAAGGCAGACTGAGGATATGTTCCCATCACTGCCGGCCGCGCCGAAGCCCAATACCATGATGCCGGGTTTCAATACACGCGGCTCCGTCCGCTGGCTCAACTCAAGCCGTAACTCCCCGTCTGGCTCGGGAACAACCACTCCGGCAAATGCATGGGCCAACGGGGGTTTGACACCGACCCCTGCTCAGGCAGCTGCCGTCGCAGCGTCTACTACTGGAAGCTCCGGGTCTGTTGGCGCCGTTAGTGGTGATGCCAATGGCGGTGATGATGCAGTGACCAAGAAGAAGACCAAAAAGGTCAAGAAGGGCGAAACCCTCTTCCATTTCGGATAAAGCGACATGAGCATCAGTTTAATCCTGTCTTGCATCATATGGGCAGCTCCGCTTTGAACGTCGTTGGTGTGGCATGAGGTATGAAGGCTTACCTGCAAATACAAATACCCAGTTTGACAGCCGAAACGCCCGAAAATTGAACCAGATGTGAGCATATCTGCCGACACATTGGTTTTCTGGATCCTTTTACGACATGCTAGCGAGCCTCAACTATGCGGATGACACAAACCCCAGATAGTCGTTCTAGTGGCACTGGCCATGTCGGAGGATTGAACTCCTCAATCTGGTAGGATGCCTTGGGTAGGCACCTTGGGCTGTACCTAGGTGACCACTTTCGTGGTCGTCACATGTACCAAATTTGTAGAAGTGCAGGCCTCAGGAACATTCCTCGATGTGCAGATGTTGCATGCTATTTTTTATCACCCGGGCAGTGTTACTCTGGCCTGAAATCGAGACAAGGGAAAGACATACCTTTTGTTTGCGTCGATGACATCTCATGTATACAATCCCTAGACACGGTCGCTTCGTATATTGCCTGGTAGACATTGTTTAGAAGATGACAAGATGAGATGGACAGCTCAACGGCAGATACCAACTTTTCCGGCTAGCACCGGGGAGAGCCTCCTAGGAGAATTAAGAGGAACCATAAATATCTGGTCGGTTGATCGTGCCACCCTCATCAGTCCAACTTGGAGGTCGAGACACCCCGTTGCACGACGTGCGCAGCCTCGCACGTGATCAGGGATTAGTAACTATGTGGTCTGCGGTCTTGAAGTCCGATGATTGGCTCTTTTCAAACAGTCAAACCAACCCCTTTACAACGCTTTGGTGACAAGGCTGACACACCACCTTGTTTCCACTATGCTACAAGTAACCACCTTCTGCAAGTCTCAATGGGGCCTCATCTGAAGCGGTACATTCTGCTATCTGAGTTACGTATGACTACCTCCATCTCCATGGTCCAGCTCCAGTCGGGACGTATTCGTTGCTCAGGATTCATCGCACGCCAACGCTAACCTAGGCACCCTTGACCTTTCGCACAACAAGCGTCCCCTGGTCGTCCTATTCCTCGCTCGGCTCAATAGTCGCTTCCTTGGTTGAAGTGTAATCGCGGTCGTAGCGGAGGTCTGCGCCGTAGAGATCGGCATCTTTCTTCAATTCGCTCGCAGCTTTGAAGGCACTTTTGATATCCGCGAATTCAATCGACACGTAACCATCCCAAGTCCAACTGTACTCCACCACTTGACGATGGAGATCAAAGCGAGTCAGCTTTCCAGGAAGCAGGCCAAACAGATAATCATTGACATTGCCGATCAACAGGATCCGGCTGGCCTCCTCTTCGCCCCAGATAGCATCATCAATGTCACCGCTGAGTGGGTATGTGGGATCAATTGGTTTCCACACTCGAACTTGAACTCCTTTGATGCTAAGTGGCTCTTTCTGATGGTCTTCTTTCATTTCATCAGCCGCCGCCTCGTAACAAAATACCACTCGAGCAGTCATGGTGGAAGTGACCCGACCAATGGGCGGGAGGAGCTGAATGGATTCCAAGGCGCCACTGTGGATCTTGGCGAGGACATCTTTCATGGTCGTGCCAACAGGGATATTGTCAATCATGACCGTACGGTATGCGTTGCGGTCACTCACCGCATCCTCGGGCAGATAGCGGACAGGGTGGGCGGGGAAAGGACTGTTTCTATACCAAGGCAGGCCCGACTCTTTGACAGCTTCCCATATTTCCTCCTCACTGTCGAAGATTGGATTCTCTTTATTTAGCAGCCATTTTGGGTGTCCGTCAAAGTTGCCAGGAAGTTGCACAGGGACACTTTGGTAGTTGCGGCTGTTTTGAGCACAATCGAAAGTTGCCACCTTGGTGTGGGATGGGGTATGGGGTTGATTGCTGTTGCCTTCACATGATAGTATTTGGCGCAAGTTGTCGTTGTTGTGATTGCCGTTGACCGCAGCCGCGCCCGCACCTGCACCGATGTCTGAATCTGATTCTGCCTCGTTTGAGAAATGAAGGTCGTCAATCTTCTGGAAAGCCATCTTCTTGCCGGAACTGTTCGACTGATGCGCCTAGTTAGTCAATCCCACAAAGACATGACACTGAGGCAAACCTGATCTTTCAGAACCTCCTGCTCTTTTGCTGGAAATCTACGCCCGTATTTATTGACGAAGGAGGTTGGCTAGATGAATGTTAGTGAACCACAGGAAGTGAACAAGGGGAGAAAGAAAGTGAAAGGTACCAATTGTAGAATAGGGGTTTCGGCGGTCTACTTCAGTTAGTGACTTTCTCTTCACCTTTCGAGGTAGGAGTTTTCACCGGAAGAAGAGGCTTTGAAGGTGCAGCAACAACAGAGAGATTGCCGGTATCACCAGTGTGATTGCACCCATGGCACGAACCGGTTTGCACATCTTTGTCCTCCTTGACCTCTTCCAAACTTTCACCAGACTCGGTCTCAGGAGTGATGTTGATGAGCTTGTTGCCGTCTGCAATTGACTTTGCCGGTGTGGTCGGCGTTGTCTGGCTACCTCTAAGGTCTTCAGCGATAGAGAATTGCTTTCGCAGAGTTTGACGCAACGCAGAGATTGGGGAGCCGTCGTCGTGAGAACTGGTCAACAATTCAAAATTGTAAAGCTGAGTTTCGTCGACTTTCATACTGTTCGCCGAGGCAGTGGCGGGTTTGTTCGCGGGACATGCCAGATCTTCGACATTCTCCCGGAGTCTAGATTCCGCGGGCAGGCCAGTCGATTCCACGCCTTTTGCAAGATGGGGGTTGCTGCGGTAGAAGTCATGCAAAGCAGCTTCTTCCATGTCCTTGGCAGAACAAGCCGCCTTGTCTCTGGAAGGAGCTTCATCATTGTCCTTGTTCAAGTTATGCTTGATTATGGCGCCCAAGTTGTTCACAGTGACGGTGAGACGCGATATTTGCTGCTGGTGCTTTTTGATTTGGTCTTCCAATTGTATGGATCGCTCGACTTCCTTTCTCAAGGCTGATCTTGTCACATTGTGTGCCTGCTGCTCATTGACCAAAGCGAGGCCCAAGGATTCGTTGAGAGTTGTAGTTGGTACGAAGGCCGCAGCCGTTGGGTCCATGTTTGGGATCTCAACTGCTGAGTGAGAGGGATCCTGAAACTGCATCAACTGTCAGCATTGTTAAAGGATCAGCAACAGTAGGACTATGGCCAATGTAATGGGGGTGCGCCAGTGAAGATACTTACGTGCCAAAACTGGTTTGCATATTGGAGTGTCTGCGCAGGGGTGACCTCTTGCCCGTCTATCACGGATTGACCTTGCTTGGTTGGACTTTTGGCAGCGCCTTCAACAGCAGAACGAAGAGCCGCAGGGCCTAACCGCAGACGCGACTCAGCCAGGTCAGGCTTGATGTGCTTGTTGAAGAAATCTGTATCTGTCGAACCAACTTGTGGAGCTGCAGTCATGATCGAATTTGCAAAATCTCCGGTGACTGAGTTAGCGGTGACATGTCTGGATGCTTCAGCTCGACGCAGGCTCTCAGCAAGTTGTTGCTTCAGGTAGTTTGTGGCAATAGAATCAATGGATTGAATATTGTCAACCGGCGTGAATTTGAAACTGCCCAGCTGGGATTGATTCAAGTCCTGTCTCTCCATGGGAGGATAGTTGAGCAGACGCTCAGAGGGCTTGATCGCGGCCATGAGAGCTGGGTTCTGAACAGAGAGTGCGGATGATGCACATATGAACGAATGAGGCAGCAGAGAGACGCGAGACAAGGAGGAGCTTGCGAATGAAGAGGCAATGCAGGTTGATATGCAATGAGCAGTCAGTGTGAGATGAGGCGTGTGGAAGATGTCGCGGATGGGTGAGGAAAGAGAAAGACAGAACGCAGCTGCGCCCTTTACTCACCGCGCCTCACAATCTGACTGACACAGGCTGCGGTGTTCAAGTATTGCCCATGTCTTCAAGTTCTTCGACCATCGTCGACAAGGTACCGTCAGTCTCCTAAATGGTCGATCATCATCGTCCTCCTCCAGTCTCTCCATGTACTTAGTCACTCATGGGCATTTCTTCCAGTGTATGTTCCATGATCCATCAGACAGTCTCACGCCTTTTCCATCCCAGTCAGTCATTCCAGTATGCCACGTACCCTTAATATCTCAGACTATTACCGTGAGTTGACAACTTGTATAGCTGGCTCAGCATGACAACAGCTGACAGGACTTCTGCAAGGAGACATTCAGACAGTCCGGCGCTGGTCTTTCCCAAAGTCTTCCAATCGCTTGCAAACTGTGCAGCTCACTGCTTCAGTGTAGACCCCCAGATCTGCGTGGAATCACATTGAAGGTGCGCAATCAAGTCATCAAACAATATTGCGCAGTGGCCTGTTCTCGGTGTTGTCACGTTGAAGACCACATGAGCCACAATGCGGACAGTGCGCGCTTGAGGCTCGGCCCATAGAAGGCTGATGGACCGTCAGGAGAACAACGACGACAGTATGCAGTTCGCCAGGTTTGTCCCGCAGCAATAGCATCATGTCTCTCTACCGGTCATCAACGCTGCTGGACTATACGATGCTGACTGGGGAGGTGAACAGAACAAAGCAGGGCGAGCAGAATCGGTACGCACCGAGACAAAACAAACAAACTAGGGATTTGACTGGTAATTATAAAATGAACGGACAACAAATTCAACACCTCACGTATGGCATCGGGTGATTGACTCGCGAGCAGATGCTCGTCACCGCATAGATTGCCCGGAGCGCGAGCCAGCGATGCCCAAGCAACCACTCACCAGAAGAGGGCAACCTAGGTACGGATCAAAGGGAACAATGTCATGTTGATCATTCGCTGGACAACCTTGTACGACTTGCTCAATTTTTTGGCCATCCACGATCATCATCGGCGCCTCCGTAGGCCATCCGACAGGCTGATTGTCCATACGGCAGATGGCCGAGCAAAACCGCCTAAGCCCGGGCGATCCAAGGGCTAAGGCTAAGGAGGCTGTCGTGGCGGTGGTGAAGCAGTCTTAGCATCGCCTGGACATCGCATGCTTGGTTGCCAATTCTCTCCAAGTTGGTGGCAACCGCACTGGCATGTTACACCGTTACACCAGAGCCGTTCTCTACATACAAGATACCCCACCACTCCACTCTTTGCTCCTCGATTCAGTGCTTGGAGAGATAGGTCAGATGAACAAGCAGGACCACTCCATGCCTGCCCCGGACTCCAGCCTGATGGCCTGACGTCGATGTTGATGTCGATGGGCCGTTCGTCCAGTCACCCTGGCATCTCCCTCCATCCTCGAGATGCCTATGGAGCCGGACACCCATGTCAAGTCCTTGCAAGTCCAACAGCCGGCTACCATCAGCACCTTCGCCTACTATGCGTCGCCAACTCCTCATGTTAGCGCACCACCGAGGCAATTCGCAGTATTTATGCCGTGCCCTCCCCCCTTGACCTTCCTTCTCCGTATCCCTTTTACTTCCCCGCCGTCTTGTCATTATGGAGAAAAATGAATTGAAGACCACGGATTCGGATAACGGACACTCACCGTCAGAGACAGAGAAACACTTAGAACATGGTGTCCCCGTTGACGCTGTCAACCTTCCCGACCCAGATGAGGGTCTGAGTGAAGAGGAGAGGAAGCGCATCGTATGTCATGTTACTTTTGTGACAAGTCTCCCATGCTAACTTGAGCAGGATCGGGCACTCCTATGGAAGCTCGATCTCAGACTCATTCCCTGGCTTTCCCTGCTGTACCTCATGTCCTTTCTGGACCGAACAAACATTGGCAATGCTAAAATCGATGGCCTTCAAGAGGATTTGAACATGAGCAACAATCAATACAACGCCACCCTGACCATTTTCTTCATCTCTTATTCCGTCTTCGAGCCCTTGACACAGGTTCTTCTCAAGCGATTCAGACCGTCCGTCTTCCTGCCTGTCATTATGATTCTTTGGGGAATCTGTATGACCTGCATGGGTCTGGTCCACAACTTTTCCGGTCTCATGGCTGCTCGATGGTTCCTAGGTCTCACCGAGGCTGGGCTCTTCCCGGGTAAAGACCTGTACCCGACGTTCTATCCTCGCCCAGACTAATACTTCTATAGGAGTGAACTATTATTTGAGCTGTTGGTATAGAAGATCCGAATTCGGTGTCCGAGCGGCCATATTTTTCAGCGCAGCTGCCCTTGCCGGATCTTTCGGTGGTCTCCTGGCGGCCGCCATCGTCAACATGGACGGAGTTGGTGGCAAACCCGGATGGGCTTGGATTTTTATCCTTGAAGGATTGGCCACGGTTGTCGTAGCTACTCTTTCCTTCTGGATGGCACGTTCATGCTCTACTGAAAAGATGGATCTTCAGCTAACCATCTGCCAGGTGCATGACTTTCCTGATGAAGCCAAGTTTCTTTCCGAAGACGACCGCCGTCGCGTGATTCGTCGTCTCAAACTCGACCAGCAATCCAGCGCTGAGCATGAGGAGTTCAAGCTGGATTATCTCTGGGCCAGTTTGAAAGACTGGAAGACGTACACAGGAATGATGATATACATGGGTGTTGACGGTGCCCTCTACGCGTTCAGCCTCTTCCTACCAACAATTGTGCAGCAGATGGGCTACAAGAGCATCCACGCGCAGCTTCTCAGTGTCCCACCCTACGCTGTAGCTGCGGTGGTCACCATCTTCATAGGCTTCGTTGCGGACAGGACGCGGATGCGCGGTGAGTTTGAGACGTTCACGGGCTCTACATGGTCATTCTTACTGATGTCGCAAAGGATACTGTAACATGGTCATGTCCCTCTTCGGAATCGTCGGTTTCGCCATGCTCCTCGGCTCCGGCTCACCACATGTCCAATATGCTGGCACTTTCCTCGGCGCTATGGGGATATATCCTTGCATCCCGAACACGATCTCCTGGACAGCAAACAACGTCGAGGGTGTGTACAAACGAGGCATCTCATTGGGATTTGTGATTGGATGGGGCAATCTCAACGGTCAGTTTTGATCCTGCGCATTACATGTTTGTCCCCAGTCTCCAACCGACCTTGCTGATTCATCCCAAAGGTATTGTGTCATCAAATATTTATCGAGCCGAAGACAAGCCAAGATACAAGCCAGGGCACGCCGTCGTCTTAGCCTATGAAGCGATATTTCTTCTTGGAGGTAGTGTTCTTCAACACGTCCTGCTCCGGCGCGAGAATGCAAAGCGTAGGAATGGCGAACGGAATAACTGGGTTGAGGGTAAGACAGAAGCGGAGATCGAAAAGCTGGGTGACAAGAGACCTGACTTCCTTTACACGTTGTAAAGGTTGTCACCCCTTCTGCTCCTCCTGCCTTGTGTGAGGAGGGGCGGAGGGTGCTTAGTTATGACTATGAAGAATGAATTTCTGCCAATGGATATAAACCATAGAGCAGACCATCAGCGATGTTTTGATGCGACGGCAACGCCGGTCTCGATCTTGTAATGAGTAGATATCCACGTCAACGAAGACGAGAAAAGCGGGTGGTTCTTTGCTGTACGTGGAAAAGTGAAAGTCGAGGATCGTTCAGAATCATTCTAGATTCTCATCTGATATGTGGCCTGGTCCTGACAGCCGTTTTCCTTGTTATTTGGCGCCGGAAGAAAGGGTATCGACAGCACTTTTCGGCCGGCGGCTGTACCATGTATCACAGAAGGAGGTGTCTGCCCAACTGTCAATGACAACGTGCCCTGGGGTTCCTTAGTTTGGGCGACGAACCCCGATTTGAAAGCAGAAAGCGGCGTTCGATAGCCCTGACCGTTCATTCAGGGTACCGGGAAAGCCAAGCGGACAGACACTGCGGCGGGCGGGCTGGGATATCCAGGACTGGGAGGGCTTTTCCATGCACGAGTCTGGCCAGAGGCATACCAGGTTGCCCCGAGTAGACATTCTGAAGAACAGTCTGATCCGCCTTAACGAGGAAGAAATATTGGAGAAACATGCAAAGACATAGAAGGATCAGGGTTAGCGACAATGTGTCTTTCCAAAAGAGCAGGACCGCAGGCAGATTCTGGGTTTGCAAGTCCCATTCATTCCCTCGTCAAGTTGGGATATGTGGACCTTTCACCGCTCATCACCAAGATATTGAGCTCGACATAAAGTGGTAACGCTGGTTCGGAGAAAAGGGATTTGAGTCCGAGTATTCATGACATGATACATTACTATGTACCCTGAGGCATTGGGCTACGGCGCTGGTACATGACCAGGTGCACCGATTCACGCCATCCATTTTCATCAGCTATTAACAGTTAGTCCATATCCCTACCCTTTGAAACAGGTATGCCGAGCCATCCTCGAACATATGCAGTAGTGATGGGAAATCAGTGAACATACCAATCATAAAGACGGCGACGAGCTTCACGGAACGCTTCAACGCCGAGTTTATCTATATATTTCACTGCTGCTTCTTTCCAGCCAGCGCACCGGTCTCCTTGTCAAAAGCAGCATAGGTGACTTGAAGAGAGGCGACAGCCGAAATGGCCACGTAAAGGATCGAGAGGAGAAGGAATCCGACGAGAAAGCTCATGTAAATACCTGCAACAGATTAGCCGCCAGCATCTCGAAGCAATGGAGGGAATGTCGATACCGGGTGTGAAGAACTGGTATTTGTCAAACAGTGGCCCGTCAATCATGGTCTGGTTTCCTGTCCGGTTGGCTGCGTGAGCACCGAGATCTCTCCTCAGGTCCAGATGCAGAGAATCTTGAATGGGCGAGTCCATGTCGTATTCCGTCTTCTCAAGCTGTTGGGCCATGAGAGACCCATCCTGGGCCCGCGTCGTCGTGTAGAGGACGGTGTAATTCTGGGTGGACAGCAGATCGAGGATTGAGGCGAAGAAGGCATCGTTCGAGGCAAGATGTTTGGCCCTTGATTCCGACGGCGGTGCAGGCAGGTTAACCTTGATCAGCCGGGGAGTAGGCGTCAGGGTTGTAGGGATGAAGCCTTCCGAGGCATCGATTTCAGTGGTCTTGACGCCACACTTTTCGTGGAGGACCTCAATCCAGGCTGAAGGTGTAATGGTACCCTGCACATCTGGGACTACCATGCTACTTCGGACGCCGACCCGAGGATGTGTTCCCGACAGTGATCTTGCCAGAGCTGGTGTCGATTTGATCGATTCATAGTCCCTGCCACTGACGCCTTGTTGAGAGACCAAGATATAGTAGTCTGAGGGGCATTGGGACAAGGACAGAGCAACGTCTGAGATCACCGAGGAGGCGGGTTGTAGTTCGGAGGAGGAGGTCAAGAGTCTGCAGAAGATTGTCAGCGTTGGACGGTGGCCAGCTGTATGAATGCTTGAAGAAGACCTACTCGGAGGTCGAGAACATGAAAAAGGGTGTGGTGTCGAGGTAGCCATGGGCGCATTCGGCAGCCAGCGCCAAAGCGCAAAGGCCGAATAGACGCATGGCTTTTTTCGACAACGGACTATGAAGTTGCGTTGAGGGATTGCAGAGTGGAAGCTCAGTGATGCATTACCGCAGATGGCGCATGTACTGTGATACTTAGGTAGTAGTATCATACTACTAGTGATAGTATGGAGACGCAGCAACCGACAAGGAGAGGAATGCAGGTTAGTCATGCTAAAGATCACGTGATGGAGTTCATGATTCATTGTGATAATAGCGGCTTGGCACCGTATTATCAGCCATATAAGCGACTACCGTGACAATACTCGAATCTCTCGAGTATTGCCAGTACCTTTGGTTTTGGCGCACTACTGTACCGGTAGCCCAGTAGTCACATCATGTTCGTTGTCTCAAGCATGCAGCCAATAATACAAGGCTCCCAATGTCATGGCAAGGCTGTACAGAGCAAGTCAGATACCTGAGTACTGAATGAGCCAGGTACGAATACTGCTAGTAGAGTAGTAGGTCCTCTACTACTAGGATGCTAGTAGCCGACATCCCCTATTATCTGACGTCCAAGAACTACTTTCGAATATTGGCTGAGAAGGTTGGTATTTCAATTGTCGTGTGCAAAATGTCGGCTTCCTGCAGATGCTCACGGCAATCTCCCCGCCTAGGTCTGCTTCCCTGGGCGCTGCCAGGAGCCTTTGAGAACATCAACACCAGAGAAGCCTCCGACGATGAAATCATCGCACATGAGAATTGAGCGGAGGATTTCTCTAGCAAACGATTCCCAAGGCTCCGAGAGACAACCCCCATCCATTCAACGCCGGGGATCGGTCTTCATGAGAAGTCGTCCATCGCCTTGTCCGTCAACTGGACTCCCCGTGTGGTTGCTGCCGAACCCTGGTTATCCATTCCACTTTGGTTGATCCTCCGGCTCATACTTCCCGTTCCGGCACCGCCCACTGGTTTCCGCTCACTGGCTGCTCCGTTCTTTTTCAGAGAGCCAACTCTTGAGCCTTGCCCTTGCTCTCTCGATGCCGACACTGACGGCTCCTCCTCCTGGCTGTCATCGTCGGGCGGTGGTGGGATATGTGGGCCAGGACCACCACCGCTGAAGGCACCTGGCATGTCTAGGATTCCCGGAGATGATGTTCCTAGTCCGTTCATTGTGGAATCGGAGGGTTCGAGTTTTGTGGCGGAATTTCTCTCTACCGCCGTCTGGTTTCTGGCATGGATGGGCGATCCTTCGATGCTCCCAGGTACTTCCAGACTGATTCGCTTTCCGGCGGGCAAGCCAACTGCGCTGACACTTCGGCCGTGCTCTGTCCTGGGGCTCGCAACCACGGGGAATCGGCCCAAACTTCCATCCGTACTTTTGTCACGTCTGTGCCGGCTGCTTGGTGCCGGGCTTTTGTCTCGTTGTCTCTGCTCTGTGATGGCTCGTGCCCTCGCCTCCATAGCAGCCCTTCGTGAGCTTTCATCGGTATTGCTGACCGCTCTCTGCCGCTGTGAAACGCTGGTAGATACAGAGCGAGTGGAGGATTGGCGTTTGAGTTCACCAAAGATGGCCTCTTTATGATCTAAAAGATCTCGAACGAGCCGGTACGGATGACGCTCTTCCAATGTAAGGGAATTCTCTATCCGCGGTCTCAGAATACAAGGAGCCAGGCATTGGGCCAGGGCAGTCACGTAGGCTTCGTCCGCTGAGGTGAGGTCGATCAGCCGAGTGAAATGTGTTATGATAGCATCCAAAGTTGCAATGTTGTTGAGACGGAGCTGACCTAGAGTCGATTGTAGCACCTTGATCCTTGGTGTAGCATCGATCGAGTCGCTGGAGATGGGGTTGGGAAGCGCGTCGGGCGTCGTTGCGTAGATTGTCTTGATGATCTCGTACACCTGTGCAGAAACAAGCGAGTCTGACGGGTTAGCATAAGCGAAATGACACTGAGAAGGACAACTCACCCGGTAGTTCGAGCAGGTATAACTTCAAGACGCTTGCTACGATGGGCACTTCATATCTCTCCAATACCCCTGCCGGTATCGGTGCTCCATTGTTGATTTGATTCCTTAAATGGTGCGTTGCTGCCAAAGGGACATCGACAAGCCAGATGTTTCTCCGGGCTCCATCACCTTCAAGGTCTGGATAATGGTTGTCGAGGAAAGTCAAGATCGAAGTGACGATTATGGGTACCCGTTTCCGGTCCGCTCTCGCTCTAGCTTCCAAGTCAACGCCAAACGTCTGTTCGTCCACGGTCCCGTAGTAGTTCTCGTAGGGTGTGACCTTGGGGATGTAAGCCCCCGTTCTGTAATTCTCCAGAAAGTAACGCAGGTCGCCGAGAGGCTGAATAGTTTCTTGATAGAGCATCATATGGTCGACTTGGCTTTGAAACGATGGGATGCTGTTGCTGATGGCGCCAGAAAAGTCAAGGATCACGGCCTTGATGGCCCGGAGCCGGTCTGTTTCACATCGTTCTAAGAACTTCAAGTGATCCATTATCGATTCTTCCAGATTGCATCGGAGCAAATCAAGTTTCCGCACTGCAGCCTTGTACTTCTCATCCGCTTCTCGAGCCTCACGTCGTAGGCGCTCGGCGGGCGTCTCGTTCGGGTAAGGGTTGTTCAGGGGGTTCCACGTCTGCAGAGTCTCTGTAATGGTTCCAATTGTGGGTGATTCTAGAAGACCCTCCATTGACGAGCCCGTTGTCGAGCGTCCAAGAGCCTTCTTCTTTTCGGGCACGCCTGTGATCTGGAAGACCCGAGGTTTCCACTGATACTTCAACTTCGAACTGTTCGCAAATGTGTTGCCCACATTGCCTATAAGCCGCAAGAATCCCCGGTCCACCAGGTCCTGGCCGATCTGCTCCGCGTATCCGATGGTGGATGCTTTCATGTGTTTCTGTATGTAGTCGACGATGTCTGTGCCTGCAGAGACGTTCTGGTACGTTCCCAAGATAGGAACCTTGTACTCGCCGAGCGGAATCGTCTCCAACATATGCGTCAAGAGAGCCTTCAACTTCTGAGGCGGGTATGTCTGGTCTCCGATCTCGACCGGAAATTCGTCATCATCATCATCGTCCGGCAGCACAATTCTAGGAGGCGGTGGACTTTGCGGCTTGGGACTCTCCTTCCCTGGTGCTTGGAATGCAAGTTTGTTCTCCTCTTCAAGGTCTTCCACGAGCCTGCACTTGTTAAAGTAATGGCTCCTCAGCTTCTTGACCGCTTCCGCTTGCCTGTCGTGGGATTTGATCTTCGCTTGTAGTTCGTCCTGCGAGTTTTGTATCCTTGTCGCATGCGCATCGCACCATCTGGAGAAGGGATGGACGACCAACTCGCGAATATTATCTGCTATCTTTCTGTGGTTCCTGGCCGCTTCTATCATCTCGCTTCGGACACCTTCGTATGCCTGGCAACGTTAGCAGTCTTGCTCAACAGAGTAAGGCATTCTGCTGACCTTGCGAACACTTGCGCCGTCGTCCCTGGCGAATCCACCCGTCATTCGGTCAATGGTTGGCGCTATATCTCCCAACCGGTCGCTGTATACTTCTTCGGCGTCTGCTCGCATGCTCGCGATTGTCAGGAGCTGCTGATTCTCGACCACGCCTTGTTGCAGCTTCTGGAAAAGGACTCCCAACCCCCCAGCATAGTCCGTAGACCAAAACGACTCTGTGAACCCAGGCACCTTCGGCCTAGGTGAAGGGACATTCTCTTTGGCCATGTTGGAGGGGCACACGCCCTGCTGCGCAGAGTCTCACTGGCGTCTCGGTCCAGTGTTCTAGGAAACCCGATCGGAGTATTTGTATCGTGAACGAGAAGAACAGGCTGGGTAGGATACGCTCCGGCGCATCGATGGTGGAGCGTAAACACAATGGCACTGGCGACTCGATTGAACGCTGGACTTTAAGATCAGAACGTAACACGTGTACAAGCGCTCGATGCAGCAAAAGAAAAGGCCAGGATCTGGAATGGGAGATTGAAGTTGGCCAGGAATAGCACCTGCGCCTGGTGGTGAAACATGAGGGGGCATTCTCGTCTGGGGCTGCACTACGTATGTTTACGCCCCAAAAGAAGAACCCTGGGGACCCTTCCGAAGTTATCGTCTGCTTACTATTGTGAGACCACAAGAATCCAGACACTTACGCTACTGTCATACTATGTTGGGGCCGTCGAGTCTTTGTAGTCGCCAGCAGAAAATAAGTGTCATCCCTAATATGCCGTGTCTACTAGGTAGTACGTAGATATCAGGTCATGAATGCCAGTCCAGTATCGATATATTTGTCATTCGTGTCTTACTAAGTAGACAGGCTAGGGAGAGTCTCTGATGGGATACCCGGAATCATGATTGTGTTTGTCGAGCTTGCCCTCCACCGGCCCTGGCGACAGCATGCCTCTTGACAATAATAATCTTAGCAATACGTCCTCTGCCCATGTCCGATATTTTCCCCCAGCTCCGTCCTTCCATTTGTTCAGCATCAGACTTGACTCTGAGCGGTCAGTCAAATTAGCGAGGGCATGAAGAACCCCATTTGACTCGGTGAGCGCGCGGAGAAGTCGTCAAGTGGTCCAGTGTTCAGTCGAGGAGACCCAGGTTCTCTTCCGCAGGCACGACGCGAATAGTGTTGGTGTGACCCTGGCCACCTCTCCAACCCTGCACAGCGACCACGCTGTCGCCTTTGGTCAAGACTCCCAGCTTGATCGCTTCGGCAATACCCCATTTCAGGCGGTTGTCCACGTCCTTCTGCCAGTCCACTCCGTTAAAGTCTGGCTTTGGCTCGGGGAAGTGGAAGGGATAAACTCCTCGGTAGAGATGGGCGTATCGGGAAGCGGTCGCGTTCCGCGAGACCATGATGATGGGGCACACTGGCCGATACTTCGAGACCAGTCTCGCCGAGTGACCGCTAGATGAAATCAGTAAAAGCGCGGGCGAGAATATTTCTGGAGTGGCTTACCTAGTGGTCAAAACAATGATGGCACCAGCGTTCAATTCCATACTAGCACTCACAGCGGAACATGCAATCGCCTCAACAGTGTCAATTGGTCGCTGGCAGGTTGATCTCAACTCGTCAAACATGTTGGCGTAAGGGATGGCGACCTCGGCCAGCAAGCAAGTTTCGTGCATCATGCTGACGGCCTCCTTGGGATAGTTGCCTTTCGCGGTCTCACCGGACAACATGACGCAGTCAGCGCCATCGAGGACGGCGTTCGCGACATCAGAGACCTCCGCTCGGGTAGGTCTTGGGTTCGTGGTCATGGACTCCAACATCTGTGTGGCGCAAATGACAGGCTTGCCTGCCATGTTACATTTCGCAATCATCATCTTTTGAGCAATAAAGACCTTCGCAGCTGGGATTTCAATTCCGAGATCGCCACGGGCCACCATGACACCGTCGGTTTCGGCCAGAATGTCGTCGAAGTTGTTCATACCCTGCTGATTCTCGATCTTTGCGATGATCTGGATCTCCTTGCCTTCTTCCCCAAGGACTTGACGAATGTGCTTGATGTCATCTCCCCGTCGGATGAACGAAGCGAAGATCATGTCGACTCCGTTCTTCACACCGAACTGCAAGTCGGCAATGTCCTTCTTTGACAAAGCAGGAAGATCAACATCAGTTCCTGGAAGGTTCACGCCCTTCTTGGATGAGATTTGTCCATCATTGAGCGCACGCACTCGGAGAGTCTTGTCGTCCACAACCTTGATGACTTCAAACGACTGAATGCCGTCATCAACATAAATCAGCTTGCCAGCATCAATGACTTTGGTGATGTTCTTGTAGTCAACATAGCTGATAGGGTTAGCACGGCTGTCGTAATCAAAGTGCAGCGGACGATATAGCTTACAGATTCTTGTCATCGCTAGCGGTGGCATACTGGTCGTCCGTGGTGATATTCAATTCAAGCCCGGCCTTGATCGGAATGTCTTTATCCCCTGGTGTGTTTCCCGTTCGGATCTCCGGTCCTTTCTTTTGCAAATGATGAGCCAGGGGTCTTAAAGAGAGGGGTTATTCAACCCACCGTATCGAGGGCAATTGCCACTGGTCGACCTGGATAGTCTTTGGCAGATTGCCTCGCGTTGTCTATGACAGATTGGTGGTACTGGAACACGTGTTAATATATGATCCCGAGGTTTCCGTGGTGGTAGAATCCACATACCTCGTATGAGCCATGAGAGAAGTTCATGCGGACGACATTGAGACCAGCTGCAACCCATTGATTAGCTGTGCCCTGTTGCTGAAGCCTCAGTGTTTACTTACCCTTCCTCAGCATAGTAATCTTCTCAGCAGAATTGGTCTTTGGGCCTATGGACAGGTTTGTTAGTGTCCAATGGAGTTCAGCCTGCGCTCGGGTGAGCAGCGGCAGACATACCAATTGTGCAGATGATGCTGGTTCTGCGATGGTTCTTCTTTGGCACATAGTCGATGTTGAGATTGCACTGCCATTCCAGCTTTGTGCGGTTGGCGAGGTGGTCCAAGGCGTCACCCATCTTGCCTGTGTCGTCTCTTGACTCTTTTTGTATACCTGAGCTGCGGCGGTGGGTGCGGAGATATTCTGTTCTGGCTCAAGCTGTCCGCCCAATGGGCCAAATAGTCAGCAAGAGTTTCAACAGTATCAGGAACACCCGAGAATCAATGGGGCGTACTGCTTACCTTCACTTCCAGGACGACTGACTGTGTGTGAAGGGATGGCTTCTGGACAGTGAGTAGTGAGGGAAAACCCTTGGACCTTATCACCAGGAAAAAAGCAATTGTTGAACTGGCCTAATTCGTGCACAGTTGAATGGATCTCTCCAACGTCACGCTTATCCTGCTCTGATCCTGACCCGCTACTAGTACTACAGAGTAGGTGCGTATGTACGACGCAGCTGGCCAGCTGGATCTAAGCTTCGGCAAAGAGCGAATCAGGATAATCAGGCTGGCAAGCTAAAATTGGTTTTTGGGCGTGGCTGGGTTATTGTGAGGTGCAGTGCAGTGGGATGGCAGCGGCAAGAATTATCTCAACGGTGGTGGGGGGTGCACAGTGCCCCTAAATACGTGTAGGTACCTATGGGACGTAGCTTAATTCATGCCTGATGAGCCTATAACCTAGGTACCTACTGTCTTCGGTGTTATTATTTCCGGACTCTGACCCACCGCATTCTGCCAGGGTGAGATCGCTGCTCCACTGCAAGTGCCCCTCACTAGTAGTAGTACCTCAAAGCCCAAGTGACGGGCGGGTACCGGTTCACTACTGGCAAGGCCAAAGCTGTTGCAGGGCTCGCAGGGTGCTGTACTACTAGTAGTACGTATCAATGAAAGTCTTCGGCGATGCAATAACATTGTTCCGCAGCGCAGCGCAATGCCCCTTTGCCCCCGACAGCCTCCGCACTTATCACCACACTTCACATGCGACCAGGGCAGCCTGTACTGTATTGCACTCGCACAACTACGTGCCTCCCTCAGTTACCTACCGACACATCCGACCACCTCAAAGCATCGCAGCATTCCAACAACCTCAATCATGGTGGTGAGTTGGCTGTCCCTTGACGCAGTAACAACTGACTAAAACATCGCACCAGCTGGGACGCCTCACCCACATCGCCTTTGACGCAGTCCTCATCTCCGCTTTTCTCGCCGGCATCAAGAGAAGCACAGGTCTCACGTATGTCTTCTGGTTATGCTCGAGATAGGCCTTGAGACATGAATCCCTGCCCTCACGCTCCCTCGGACTAACTAACCCCAGACCGACCAGTGTCAAGGCATCCTCCATCGGCGAGAGCAAGGAGGTACAAACCTGGGTTGACCGCTACCTCGGCGTGGGTGAATGGGTGATGGATCAGTCGGTGGCCATCATGGGAAGCAGCAGCTACTTTGAACGACGGCGGTGAAGATGTATACCATGGACAGGGAACATAAGTTAACACCAAGACTCAAATACCTGATATGCAACAGAAGGCGTTAAAACCGTTATGGATTTTGGATTCGGGGGATTTGGACCGGAGTGTTTGGACAGCGGCAGAGGCGCGTGGCAAGGACTGTTGTACACACTCGACTCCCAAATTCAAGGTGCTGATTGTGCTATGTAGAGCAGAGGCTCTTCAATATGGTCGCTTACCCTGTAACGATGGTGATATTCGACAAGCGTCCTCTTACTGTAGACCCTTGTGATGGATTGGTCTTCAGCTTCAAGTTCGTTGGAACTATATCTTATGAAATCGGAACGAACCCCACAGCATACAGGTGGGCAAACAGTACGCCGGTGTTCTGGCAGATGCTGAGTCTTTCAGACAGGATTTAGAGGCAATGCTATAAAACGCTCTTCACAACAGGATGCATCATCATAGAGCAGCCTTCGCACAAGCAGAATCTGACCTATGTCATCCTCCGCTGTTGTTTTGTCTAAATGTCTCGTCCATCAATTTATCAATGTCAATTCTTTCGTAGAACGAAATATGCCCGAACGGCACCCAATACTGAGCGAGTCTATCATGGCTGATCATGATAAGTTGCGACGGTATGAATTCATCTTGTACCCTGTCAGTTGCTGCGAATGATATGTGGCAGTGGCTAGACCTACCATTCTGAAATCCGCGGACCGCAACATGACCGCGGCTCTTGACCACACGCGCCCCTCGGAAAGGGTGCTCCTGGGCAATCCTTATCAGACCGTTGGGTCCGATGTCATCGGCGATGAAAGTGTGTTCACCGCGAGGAATGTTGGGGTCACCCGTCAACTTCACGGCCTCGATGGCTCCGTGGTACAAATCCTCGTCATAATCTTGCACGGTCGCCTGTGAACTGCTGGCATGAGTTGACTGTTCCCACTCATCCTCTTCACCAGATTCTTCGTCCTCCCTGAGGCCGAGCATCGCTCGGAAATATGTCGAAGTCGGTCTGAACGGGGCACTAGGCGCTTTATCTGTCTGCATGACCAAAAGGAACTCACATCCATGTCCAGCATAATCGCCAACATAGATGCCTTGGTAAGGCTTTTCCGGTGTCGGAGTATAGAGAGCAGGATCAATTGTGCTCCACGTGCTCACTTCTTCGCCAACGCGAATGCCGAAATGTGCCATACCAGTACTGAATTGAGACCACTGTCGGAGGCGGAACGTTGTTTGCGAGATTTGATCATACTTTTGTGGTTTGTGTCCGGCGCCTCTGAAGTTGTCGACGCTCGCAGCACGCACTCGTGGCATTCCAGGAATGGTCCGAGGCGGCCAAACGACCATTCTGTTGTCTTGCAAATGCTCCGGAATATCGCGGGCTAGGAAAAAAGAGGCCGATGTATTGTGGCCAGGTCTCCCTACGCTCATCTTGATTTCGGCCTCCCACCATCCTTGCCGTGTGTTAAAAGGCACGATGTCATGCGGTAATTTGAGGATGGGATCATCGAGCCACAAGTGCACCTTAGGCTGGAAGGAGTGGATGACAACACTCGGTTTATATGGCCACAATATTCCAGAAGAGGGAGTCCTGTCCGCGAGCAAGCGATAGCCCTCTATGCACCCTCGCCTCGGATCGAACTTGCATATCATTATCCGCCCAATGTAGGACTCGTCCGATATCCATATCTTGTGGCGAGGTAGGAACCAGTACGGATGGTGAGAGATATAGAGATCGCGATATGAGGACGATGGATATGGATCGGGTGGGAAGTCTTGAGGCGGTAAGTTTGGTCGCAGCAAGTTCGCCCATAGCAAATCCTCCTGAGCCAGCTCTCGGAGTTGTCGACATGTTCGAGAGAGGGACACCAAGGACTGGCAGGGAAGATAGAGCAAGATCTGATAGACTATCTCAGATGGCAACTGAAGGAATGGCGCATTCTGCTCGACTGGAATAACGATATCGGAGGGCATAGTCGAGGATGCTTCTGCGTCTGAACCGCCATCTGCAACATGCCGACTGAAGAAGCCCATGACTTGTTCAACGATTATATACAAATTCAGATACCAGTAGTCCGTGTTGAGGTGGCCATGTCCGGCCTATGCAATATTTGAGGAATAACAGAACACGACATGGGACAGCGTGGAGAGAAATAGTAGTACGCAGTACCGTATGTAGCAAGGAGACGCCTGCCCAGCAGAAGGAGATGATGTAGTAGGACTCTTTCGAATGCGGACACTCTTCCGACGTGCTGGCAAGCCATCCGCCACCTCTTATCATGGCAGCCAGTCAGCCACGAATCCATCAGCTGCTTTGGGGTAGCATTGCGATCTCAGACTGACAAGCACGCGATTCGCAGTATGAGTGGACATCCCTTCTCGACCATGGCTGGGAACGGGATCATGGACTTGAACGCATGTGGAAGGTGAAGGTTGACGTGGAGTCTTTTAGCATCCATCCACTCGGTGGAATCCCCGCTGTTAATGGTACCAGGCATTTGAAGGTAGCCGATAACAGCAGGTCCATAAGGTGTAATCAAAGACGGTGAACGAGGATGAAGTATGCGTAGAAATTGTCTGGATGCTAGGTTTCGTACTACGGCAATGCAAGATATCTGGCGACAGGCGAAGGAATAATTCAGCAGAATTGTCCTCTCAGTCTGGGCCGACAAGATATGGTACAAAGATACCAACGTCCTCTCCTCCAGGTCTTCCAGGGGGTTAATCAGAACCATGGCAGCTATAAAGTCTGCAATGTGTCCCTAGGTTGTTCATCACAGCCCCGTTGACAGTAGATCTGCCTTAATCGCCAAATATATGGTCTCTTAGGTGCCCCGAACACAGGAGCCCCAATGATCAGTGTTGGGCATCCCGAATATGTCGACGTTGTCTTGAATGCTTACATGGTCGTGTCACCCAAAGTGATCCGCCTGAGACATCATGAGAGCCTCGGTTTGCCTGGTCTTGCTTGAAGCAGTTGTCGGACTGTTCTCGAAGACACAATACCTGCCGACCTGCCATGTCCGGGCAGCAGTGATGTGGCTTTCTCACAACGAAACGGCGTATTCATTGTTTCGTCAGCCACAGTATCTGCCTGGTTGCTCCAAGGGACAAATTGAACTGTATATGACCTGCGGCAGTCTACTCAGCCGAGTTGTCTCGGTTCAGAGGATTTTGCAGCTTGGTTCTGGGTCGGAGCTGATGATTCATCCTGCCATATATCACGCTCCAGTTGTTGGATGCTATACGGCTTGACACTTGGTTCCTTGGGAGGATCTGGTATCAAAAATTTCCCAATTGCTTCTCCAAAAGTCTTGGTCAACCATGCCTGTCGCTTTTTTCGATCTTCGTTCATTGTGACAGTATAGTTGAACAAATCCTCGGCATAGAGATCAGTCAATTTGGCCTCTTGGAGGGCTGCCCGGGCAACCAATTCACGCTCGTGAGGAGGATATTCGTGAAGAGGCTTCTTCATCTTGTCCTCCATCGCTTTTGGCAAGGCTATCTGCTCCACGGTAGGAGCTGGTCGATTGGGATTGAACAGCGAGGAGAGTGGTGGAATCGGTCGGTTCTCGCGTCTGGCTTCGTCCACCTCGGCTTCGTAGTCCATCATTCGGTGGTACAACTTATCCGCGTGCATCTGGATTTTCTCTTCGTCCTCGTTTGTATTCGTCGAACTGGTCATGTATCCAAGGGCCTGTAAGAATTTCGCCTGGAGGGTATAGCATCGGTTGAACGCTTTGGTCTCTTCATGGCACATGGTCATCCTGCCTTTAATTTTCTTGGACAAGGGCCCAGTCTTGAAGCAATCCTGTTGTAGTTCCTCTTCGAATGCGCAGTTCTCGAGTGCAGCCTTGTGGATTGACTGTCTCCTATCTTTCCGAGCTGCAAGGACTCGCTCCACCGGTGTTGTGGATGCTACCGCGATGTCGTTCTGAGGAACATAGGTCTTCCAGATATCTTTGTACCGCCCATCTTGAAAGAGCGATTCCTTTGGCAACGGCCTGTCCTCAAAGGATTTGTTGGTGTCTGGCAGGGCCTGTTCTGGAGGCTTCGAAGCAGGCTGTTCCACGGGTTTGGGGAGTTCTGCTGGGACATACGGCCGAGGTTGTTGGTCCTTTAGAAATTGCTTCAAATCATCGTCCAGTGATTTGGCGGGATCATTTTGACTGGACTTCTCTCCCCAGAACCAACCCATCTCACCGGATCCCGTCAAGCGTCCTATTGACCGATTTCAACAGTATGAAAGATGCATTTTTCTCAGCCAGAATACTCGATCATGGTTTGGGTCCAGCGCTGCAGGCTTCTAGAGGGCTCCCACAAGGGTTGTTCTTATACTACACTGCCGGGGTACGCAGCGGCACTGCGGTTAATAGCCCAGCGCAGCTCGAGAACCTGCCAAGCAGCAAAGATCTCCCCATTAAGAACGTGGATGATGCCGCCTTAAGCTGTGGCCGGCTCCCAACTAGTACCTCTTAGTCCTAGTATCTGTCCTCCCCATGTCGCGTTACAACGACGCGTCCCGCTTGGAAAGCGCTTCATTCATCAAAGCCCTTACCGAGGCGACCAACCTCGGGAATCTGCCCGTGCTTGACAAATGAACACAAATTTTGGATGATTCGCATTTTGGATGGCTTCTTTGTCCAGACAAGATCGCGCGCTCATGCGCCAGCGTGGTGCTGGGTATGTTTATACGGAGAAGGAGGAGCATGAGGTGTCCATGGATTGCTAACCTTTGTAGGTCACGGGCAGTCGCAGCGGCTGATTTTGGACTAGATTTTGGACTTGTTGATGATAAGCAAGAAAGTCTGTTGGCGCGACAATCAGATGCTGAGTACGTCTTCCTCAATGGCAGGTCGACTCCGCTAACTTTGGATAGGTTTCGGACGGTTGAAAATACCGATTTTGGCTTATCTATCCCCTATTCCGCTCGGTCACTACGCTCAAAGACTGGAAACAGTCCGCACTCTCGACGATTGAGTTCTCGTTATCCTTCACAGACGCCCGGCAGTCGGAATCGTACAGGATCATCGATCAGGTCAGCCAGACACAATCCGCAACAAGTTGAGCATAATGGAGCGGATGCGCCTCAGTTGGGAGGAAACCAGTCTGTGGAGAATGTTCATCAAGCCAAGAGGAGGCGATTGTCCCCGGCTGCTGTGACGCCAATTCAACTGTCGGCAAAGCCGCCCGCAGCAGCAAGTACAGGCGGAATACGGTCCGGAAGGCGGAGTAGTAGGGAGGTATTCACAGTCGCAGAGGACAACGATGGAGAGGAAGGCCTTGAGCCATTACATACCCCTGGTGCAATTGCATTTCAGCGGATACAAGACTCACCATTATTTTTCCCGGAACATGAGCCGAACAAGGAAAACGACAATGCTACCCCTGCATATCAGCGCGAAGATGGGTCACTTCTGGCCTCGCAAGGAGTCAAGGGTGGCCAACCGAGCATATTATACCCTCGCAATTCTGTGTCAAGGGCGAAAGAGGATGCGTTAGGGCTTGTCATCAACAATGCGAGAATTCCGGAAGCCAAGGATGGCCCGGAAGGTACTGAAGCAGGAGGACGGAGTAACGATACCCACGTCATGTCACTTGAGAAGTCCTTGCCTACCTCGAATAATACCGGATCCTCAAGCCACAAACGGCGGAAGAAACGGAAGTCCGTTATCTTGGTACGCAAGAAGAGGCGCTCGTCTGGCGTCAATGAGGTTTCACTTCAGCAGACGGAAATTCCGTCGGAGGCTCCCGGGTCTTCAGGCTCACTGGAAACGCCACAACCTGCTCCATCGCAGTCAACGAGTCGGGTTCGTGCTCGGAGATATGCCAACACCAAGTCAAGGGACAAAGATGAAGACAGCCCCCCACCATCTCGCTCAGGATCTCCGACCCGAACAGATGGAGATGATGATGAGACATATATTCAAGAGAGCTCCCCAGAACCTCAGACTCCAGCACTTTCTAAGAAGGTTGGTGATAACATCCACCGTGGCGCGACCCGAACTCAGAACCCTCGTTCTTCCAAGGGAGGGACATCCAGGCCGACATTCCCGATTCTGACCCATCGATTAACAAATTCCTCAAGACTTCCAACCATCGATGAAGCCAACGAAAACGACGTCCACTCTGAGAATGCTTTCGCCAATCGCGACGACCTTGAAAGAGACCGCAGTGAACCGAATGCGGTGGATGTGCTCGCTCAAATTTGTCGTGAAACAATCGAGAATTGTGTCCGGCGTATGTCGGAAGACATGCAGCCTTCTGAACGTGCAGCTTTGAAAGTCAGACGAACGGCGCTAGAGGAATTTGGCCGAGACTTGAATGACGAACTCTTCGAGCTGTCAGAAGCCGCTGAGAACCGAATCATCTTAGAAGCTCGTGTTCGGAAGAGCAAGAGAGAGAAAGCTTTCATGCAAACGGAGTGGATCGAATTGAGAAAGGAGCGGGAGCGGATCGCCCTCGAATGTGACGCTGTGCGACGGCGCCACTGGCAATGCGAAGACGATGCCAGAGAACGTTGGGATCTCAGCGAGGCCGCGAGACGGGCAGAGCTTGAACTGGAACGGAATGATCCGGCCAACGAAGCGGGTCTGGAATGTCTGCTTCGAAGTGTGCTCAACAACGTCAGCAGTGCTTCTGAGGAGGGGGGCCTACTGGACAGGGTGAAATCGTTCAATGCCCAGTTGGAAAACACGGCATTATTCCTGGAAGGACGACATGGTCATTAGTTGGACAAATGGATGGTTTGGCCTGTACACGATTTCACAGCCGGTCGGGCTGTGAAAAAGGCTCTCGACGAATCAATGTGGTGAAGGAAGTGGGAATAGCAGTGCACATATCTGTCCGACAGACATGCATAGACAGCTACGAAATAATGATAATGACATGACTATAGGTACCTCCGACGTGTGATCTCTAAGATGATGCCTTGCCTGAACAAAGTGGTGATCTCTGGGACAAGGCTGAATTCAGCCTTGTTTGGGAGACGTCGAATATCTCCGATCGCGGAGGCGGAGCTCAGCCTCGTGTCTTGAAGATTTTCTCCAACTCGCTCCAAGTTGAATTGAGCTGCGGGCTTTCTGGGGTTAGTTTTCTCTCTTCACACAATATTGGCGACGAAAATGGCGAGTAGAACATTACGCATAGGTAAGCATCTGCGGAATCTGTCTATCCTCTTCTTGCTAACTGTTGTCAGGCCTGATTCCGGGCGATGGCATCGGGCGCGAGGTCATTCCGGTATGTTGGCCTCTTCGCGCTCTCTGCTTGCGACTTCGCGACGCGAAAGACTTCTGTTCAAGACTGACACTTCATGCCCCGATATAGGCAGGCAAACGTATCCTGGAATCGCTTCCTCCGTCCTTAGGCCTCAAATTCTCCTTCGTTGATCTCGACGCCGGCTATGACTGCTTCAAGCGCACGGGCACGGCACTCCCAGACCAAACGGTCGAGACGCTACAGAAAGAATGCGATGGCGCTCTGTTCGGAGCCGTGAGGTACGAATGAATCCTTACACTATATGCCAGCCATACTGCAATGTCGCGTAGGGGCCTGGAACAATAGTTCGAGCCACCTCTACTTGAAAGAGTCCAAGATGTTGCATTGGTTTCGCGGAGGTTGAGCCCGTTCATGGTCAATTTGGGGGATTGTTCCCGGGCTCATCTGGACTTCCTGCGACCTCGGTTGACATTTGTGTCATCTCCCGTCGAATCAGACCATTCGTCCGGATCTCTAACGTGTTCCTCCACAGTTCACCGACGATCAAGGTAGCCGGCTACACGTCTCCCATTGTCGCGCTGCGGAAGAAGCTGTCTCTGTTCGCCAATGTGCGCCCTTGCAAAACGACATTATCACCTGCCTTCAAATCCCCGACGCCGCACCCCATCGACCTTGTCATTGTGCGCGAGAACACGGAGGATCTGTACGTGAAGGAGGAGAAGACATACCCCGATCCCTCCGGCGAGGGGCAGATCGCCGAGGCGATCAAACGCATCTCGTCCAAGGCCAGCTGGCGCATCGCCAACATTGCGGGCGAGATTGCGCTGCGAAGACAGAAGATGCGCCAGGCCTCGCCGACCAATGCCTCGGGAGACTCTCATGCGAAGAAGGCCTGCGTCACAATCACGCACAAGTCGAACGTCCTCTCGCAGACGGACGGCCTCTTCCGCTCCACGGCGCGCGAAGCCCTGTCGCAGCCCCAGTTCTCCTCGGTGGCCATCGAGGAGCAGATTGTCGACAGCATGGTGTACAAGCTGTTCCTGCAGCCCCAGTACTACGACGTGATTGTGGCGCCGAACCTGTACGGCGACCTATTGAGCGACGGCGCCGCCGCCCTGGTCGGCAGCTTGGGACTTGTGCCCTCCGCCAACGTGGGTGACGGCATTGTCATCGGCGAGCCGTGTCACGGATCTGCGCCAGACATCGAGGGCAAGGGTATTGCCAACCCGATCGCCACGATCCGTAGCGTCGGTACCATGTTGGAGTTTTTGGATCTGCCGGACGCGGCCAACGTGATTTACAACGCGGTCGACAAAAACCTGGAGGAGGGCCGCTTCGTTACTCCCGACTTGGGCGGCAATGCATCGACGGAGGAAGTGTTAAATGACATCTTGAGCAAGTTGTAAGTCATTTGACGGACGTATGACTGGGATATTCAAGGCTATGAAGCACGCAAGGGCTATGGAAAAGCGACACTGTGAGACAAGATAGCTGGACTCAAGACCCAAAGATCTGCCAGCTTACTTTGTGACCCCGTGTAGCCACGATTAGAGCATCTGTTTGATTCCGGCTCCTTGACTGTACGGTACATTGCTTTCCTACGCAACGTACCTGGTGACAAACATGGTGGCCTTCCCGGTCTTGTAAATGTTGCAATCGATGCATGTTTGGGCAGTTCGATGCGAAGTCCTTCTTAGTCGTTGATGGCCGGTATCAGGGTCGCGATCGTAAACGCAGTCGTCGACTCGGATTCCACATAATTCAGATTTTAAGACACCCGCAGTGCGGGACTACAATCAGCAGGGAGTCTATATAGCGGGTTAGAGACGGTGTTGTAGACCGCAGAGATCAACCGCCACGAATGGAAGTCAGAACAAGAGTGGAACGGCGGTTTTGAGCGGTGGCACTCTGCCATTGTCTCTGCCGACCATTGACATCCGTCACCGAAATCTGACAACAACTATTTGCTATACCCACTTGGATACGTTTAGTGATGATAAGAAATCCAAGACGCCATCGCCAATGCATCCAACATCCCAATAACTTCCCCCTTACACAAACAAAAGGTCGCTAATGACATTTGCCCATCATTCCACCAACCCAAATTCCTGGACGGGGCCGACGAGATACGGCACTAGCCACGACGAGTCCGCTGAATTCTCAAACCATCACATCAACATCAACTTCACCGTCAATGTCCGCTTCCGAACTCAGATCCGGGGTCATCGCCTCGTCCTGTGATGCGTCGGCTTCGTCGGCTTCGCTGAGAGAATCCATGCCAATACCGCTATCGTAACGTCGACGGCCTCGCTTCATGATGCCCAGACCGGTCTTGGAGCCATGCCGACGGGACCGACCTCTCGACATTTCGACGCTGCCTTCAACATGGTCGTCCGGAGCTTCGGGGTCGGAGAATCGCACAATGCTCGCGGGAGTCATAGGCCCAACTGGATCCGAGACGAGGTCATCGCTTTCCAGCTCCCAATTAGCATATCGGACCTTTGCCGCTCGGATGTAGCTCTTCTTCTCCTCATTCACCTTGGCCGCGCTCCGGATACATTCATTTTGCATGCGCTCCACGGCCTGGGCACTGTGCTCGACCTCGCTCCGGTATCGATCCTCGAGCTTAACGTTGATCTTTCGGAGCTTGTCAATTTCCGCGTTGGCTGAAGTCAGAGCCGTGGACAAGCCGGATATGCGAGAGTTGAGACCCCCAATCTCTTCTTCGTGGGTACGGCTCGACGATGCCAGCTGCTGTTCAAGGATGTTCAACTTTTCTTTGACATCTTCCGAGCGTTGTCGCGCCGCAGACATGTCGGCCTCCAGCTCATTGATTCTACGCAGACGGTCAACCGCAGATTCTTCGGCTGCTCGTCTTCCTCGAGACTCGGCCGCTGCTTTGGCCTCCATGTCGGAGAGCTGTTTGGTGAACTGGGACACCGTGGCTGCATGAACGTCCTGAAGTCTCGATGCCTGTTCAGCTTCGATCAACTCGACCAACTGCTCCAATCTCTTTACTTCTTCGCGGTACTTTTCGATGGCTGTAATGAGAGATCGGTTGTTAGACTCGTGCTCTTTGGCTTCTCGCTCCAGAGCCTGTGCTCGCATTCGCAGGTGTAGCATTTCTTCGGCGTTTTTGTCGATTGCGTCTTCCAGTTCCTTGACCTTTCTGTTGGCCTTTTCGGCTGCGGTGATGGCATGATCGAAATTGCCCTTGAGACAACGCTGTTGGTCTCTCATGGATTTCAGTTCAGCTTCTCGATCGCGCATCATTCGAGACAGCATGGCCAACTTAGCAATAATCTCGGGCATCAATCTCGAATTGTCGAAAGAGCCAACGGTTTCTCCTGGAATAACCTGCTCGAGGTCAAGGCGCATTTGACGGAAATGATGTTTAATGTTCGTGACACATTCTGCAACATCGTCTTCCTTGCAAGGGAACCCTAAGCTTTTGATCTCCATATTCAGTGCTTGCAATGCGAGTTCTACCTCCTCCGCCCGATTGGTTGCCGCTTTCAACTGTTTAGAAAGGTCATGGTAGAAAGATCGAGGAGATCGTGGCACGCTCTTCTGCCTAGTACTTGGGCGGACAGGAGAGTCCTCAAAATGGAGGTGATTGAATGAGGATCCCTGACTGGAACGGAAGAATGCTTCTTTGGCTTGACGGGCAGACTCAAGTTCTAAGCCCATAGTGAGAGCATCTTCCCCGTCGGCAACTTGATCGTCGTTGTCACCGTCGTCCTCATATATCTGGAAGTCGTTGTCTCCATCGCTCGGTTGTGGGGAGCTACCACCTCCTTGTCCCTGGCTGTTGGACGCAGAGTGCGCGCTCGAGAAGCTGACACTTCGTTCCAGATGGGCAATTTCGGTTTCCAGCTGGCGCATACGGTCCTGACTTGAGTTCGGGTGGCTCAGAAGTGCTTTGTCGAAGCGACGGGCATCGTCCAATTCGGCTCTGAGTTTCTTCAGCTCTACATCCTTCTCGTCGAGTTCTCTCCGCAAAGCAGCGTTGGCTTTCTGGTCTGCCTGGTATTGATTCATCTCCTCGCTCAACCCATGGCGCCGCATGCGTCTGACAGTTCGAGGTTCCAGGCATTCACGAAAAGGGGTAAACTGAACTTCATCTTGTTCCTGGTATCGAGATGGCGCCGGAGTTGATGCCCCTCTTGCCTTGGGGGTAGCGAGAGATGCTTTGCCTACGTGAGGCGTCAAGCCTGTAGTTGCGTTGAGTATAACACTGTCGGAGAACCGTGTTTTCTTTGTTGGTCTCTTCCCCGATGGGGTTGTGGTATGGGTTTGCGAGGAATCTTGTGCTGGTTTGATGGGCGAGATGGCTGAGCTCGGTCGCTTCGATCGTCGAATCATTTTCACTCAACTTGACTTGATGTCTGCAGCTTCAGCCGATCAGATAGAAGTTATGACCTGAACACTACTTGGGGTATTAGGATCAAAGAGAAAACAGCGCAGATGTTCGTGGATTGAAGTTGTGCATTAGAGACAAGAAGTAAACAATGACGCCGTCTCCAAACAATATGCCGAATACGGTTTAGATTACGCCAAGAAGATGCTCGACGCGTCTGAACGTGTTCGTGTTCGACTTTCGTGTTTCAAGTTGCTGCCTTCATGCTTCATCTGTTGGACAAGATTGTTCATGTTCGTAATGATGTACTTCATCTTGTCAGCTTTCCACTCCTATTTAAGGCTGCTGCCTGCCACATCTCCGTCCGCCCCTACGCACTTCGGTGCCGGCCACTGACCTCTGAATCGGCCGTCCCAAGAGCGCTCGCCGCTTCAACGATGAATGCTGGGCAATTCACCGATGAAGCGTTGTCTAGCAACAGACAGCAGCTCGATCACTGCGATTTCGATTGCATCCTGTAACATAAGTACGATCTAATGCGCCAGAAACTACTCATTATCCTTCCGCACGACTACGGAAGGCTGTCTTTCACTTTGAGACATGACTAGGACAGAAAAACAGAGGGAGAGCATGAAAGAGTTACAAGGATTGAAGGTATCAGTTGGTTGTCATAATGCACACCCCCGGAAGCCCAAAGGAGCGAGATGTTCGGGCAATAATAGACTTGCTGGCAAGGGAAGATGAGTCGAAGGCTGCCTCTGCCTTGCAGAGACCGGTTGCCTGTCAGTGATTATTGTCCTCCTCTGCTGAACAAGATACTACAGGCGGCTCAAAACAGGCGAACCTGAATGGCGTCTTCCTCCAGGATGTTGCCTCGTATACAACTGTGGCCCAACAAATGCTCGCTCTCGCCTCTCCAGATCAATGATACATCATCTTCTACTACATGTATACAGGACAAGTGTTTGTCAGGCCAGAGGGGGCTCCCCATGAACATTTAGGCACTCGAAGGTCGCTCATAAAAGCGTAGGGACAATTGCCAGCCGTGCACGCCTTCGTACAGTGCGCGGTGCTACCAATGCATGCTCGTACCCGGTTAATGGACAGCCACTGCAGTGTACGATTGTGGCAGTTTGGTAACATTGACGTCACTACCATTTTGAGACAATTGAATGATGAATTGGGTTGATTTTTGGGAAACTCATCTCCGTTTTTCGCAGCACCAACAACCCCCATCAACCCAACAATCTCTTCGCCACTGTCCACGAGGTCACCCATTTAGCTGTACTGTCTTGTTCTTCTTTCCTAGACCTCTACACACAAAGTAAAGTACTCCAATGTCCAATACACCATCATCCACCTCTTCCTCCGATGCGCCGGACCAAGCCTCTCAGCACACTCAATATCGGCTGCGCGTGACGGCCGGCCCTTCGCACGACCCGTCAACACACAAGCTGGTGCCAGTGAATGCAGACGAGACCTTGACGTTCGAGAACGACCATATAATCCTATCTCTCGCCGTGAGGATCCAGCGATTCACGGGCTTCCCCGACGATTCGCCCGAAACCTCGCCGTACTTCGACCACGAGCTACACAAGTCTGATCAGTACTCGATAGCTTTTTCATTCATTCCGAAATTAGACATTCCCGGCGGCGACCTCATCTTTGGCAACGACTTCGACAGACCGATTCGAGACAGGTTACCGCCGGGATTCAACCAGGCGTTCAGGATCGTAAAATGGTTCATTGATCCGGGCCTCGAGGGCGATGTTTACGCCGACAAACCGTCGTTGTTTGGCCCGGCGTTGAGCAGTTGGAATTATCTACGGATAGGGGACAAAGTAGTGGAGCAAGATCAATTACAGGACAAGAGCGCATGGAAGATCCCTAATGCCGCGTCCTTCCACGAGACCATCGTGGAAGAGGGCGGCGAAGGGTCTGGGGAAGAGGTTCGAAAGGCGGCCAAAATCCCCGATGACTCGGCGGCGCGCAAGAAGTACTTCCTCACACCTGCCAACCGGGACGCTTTCGTGTTCGAGGCCGGCCGCCTGTACCAGGCCGACTTCGGCAATCCGTACCTCGACTTCAATGATTTCTCCCTCAAGTTGCCAGGCTTCAGCCTGAACGTTATCAGATATGTCGATTCCAAGTCGCACGAACTGCGTTACACTCTGAAGAACAAGTCGTCTGGGGAGATATATGCCTCTGTGGTTTTCACACTTCTTTTTGGCGAGGAGTTAGAGCAGGCCGAGGCTGAAGCTGGCCAGGGCGAGGGTGTCGGCAGGCTCGCCCAGAAAGCCGAACCGAAAGATACAGAGAAAGAAGACAAGAAAGACCAATCACCGCCAGATATTAACGACGATGACGAGGGCGTTGATTAATTGAGTAGTATTCGTTTACGTTTGTCTGGCTGATTGCTTGGATGCGCAAATATACGAGAGCACGAACAAACAGAGCTTTAGGGGCGAAAAGGATGTACAATACACAGCGTTTGGGCAAGGCCCTCAGATACCCATGAAGAAAGCAGGCAGGATCTCTACTTTTCAGGATTGATCTCTCGTTTCATAGCAAGTTTTGTTCATAGCTAGTCCCACGTTCGATCATTGTTCTGAGGTGAGCTCAGTCCATCTGCTACAACCTCACTTGATGTGAACTGAACTCAACTGGTGGTCGCATCGCTGACAGTGCGTTTCTCTTTCTCTGTTGACCCTCTTTGGGATTCATCACCTTGGTGGACCTCCGTCAACGAAGGCGTCCGCTTCCTCCCTAAGACACCACTGGAGTGCAGGGGCCTTGGATGACTGTTGTACAAGTCCCGTGAGTTGCGCTCTCGCCCGTCTCTTCCAACTCCACAACCCGTCCTCCTGCTTCGATATGCGTGCGGCGTCCTGCTTGGCCACTGCCCTTGCGCCAGTCCGCAGGCACCCCCTTCTCGTTGAGGGTCTTGAAGTTCCAGCCATCCAGAAACAGCTTGCGGATCATGTAAGAGACGCTCAATAGGAACATAAGAATGGCGAATCCCTGCGGTACAAGGAAACTCCATCCGAATGTGTTCTCAATTACTTTGATACTCTCGGCGAACAGTGTGGGGGTGATGCCTTTGGTGACGAAAGTGTAGCCCAGCAGAAGCGTGCGAGCATCCTCTGGCGTGGCTGCGACGTCATGGGGTTCACGCTGGCTCTGGTATTCGTTGAGCAGAGGAAGGATTGCGCGTGGACCGAGATGCATGAAGACTGAGCCGGCGGCAGTCAGAGCCACTGCGGCCCCAAGATATGTTGCGAAGAGAATGAAGGAGCGGTTATGGTGAGGGTGCTTCTGGCGGGGGTTTGGAACATTGACTGGCTGGAAGACGTCCAGGATCTGATGGGCCAGAGGCAAAGTGACCGCAGACCAGAACCCAATGCATGCTAGGGCAAATTGCTTCGCAATCGTCGGCAGGCCGTGAGCAGGAAGAATGGATGGAGTACTGATGAAGAGGAGGGTTGTGCCGAGCACCAGAAACAGTGATACGAGCACACTCCACATGCCGTAGCTCGCGGCTCCAGGATACACCTTGATGAGTCCACCTCCGAAATAGAGCGGCACAACAAGCAGCGGGATGAGGTATGGCCCCGTAAGTGTGAAGAACAGATAAAATGCTGTTGCGATTGGCGATGGATTTGGGCGAGTGATGAGTTGATACAAGGCCGAGTAGGCGAAGACCGTCTGAAAGATCCCGGATGTGAGAAATGTCAGAACGAATAACGCCACGGTTTTGAAAGACCGTAGATATCGGGTCGAGAACAGCAGTGTCGAGCTCGATGCGCAGATCTGAAAGTACTGTTGGACGAAGAGGAAGCTCACGAAGAAAGCTGCGATTCCGATAGGGACGTACATGTAGCCAGCTGACCAGGGGATCCAAGTGCCGGCAAGATTGAACGAGATGAGTAGGGTCAGGATGCCGAAGAAGCTGAGCAAACAGCCTAAGATGTCGATACGCAGTATCATGCTCAAGCCCCCAAAGGCAACAGTGTCGGCCAGCGTCCATGGCAGATTCTGCCCCATGTCGAACTTGTTGGGCAGCAGATAGATGAGCGCGATGTGGACGATTGCCAGGAGCATCGAAGCTGTGTAGAAGCCCCAGCCCCATATCTTGCCTCGATGTGCGAACAAAGCTCCGAAGATTGGGCCGATGATGAAGCCCAGCGCGGTGCTGATGCTGATGTAGAAATCCCGTCGCACTTTGTCGATGAACTGGCCATTGTGTCCCAGGAAGATGAGCGCACCCAACTGTTGTCCTGCTATGCCGGCACCCACGAGAATGCGTGTGTAGAAGAGGAAGATCATGTATGAGGCGAAGCCAGGCGACATGATACCGAGGAGTAGCAGAAGAGCGAAGAAGGTGTAGACTGCCTTGAAAGGAAGAACAGCGTAGAGCTGGCCAGCCGTCAAAACCGTGGCTGCCGCGCCGATTGCAGGACCTGCGAGAAGCCACTGGAAGCCCTGGACGTCAAGGTCGTAGGCAATTGTAGGAGCCATAACGCTCATCATGCTGTCCACCACATGTGTTATGAGATTTGCCAGGGCCAAAAGCACCGCAGTCCATATCCATTTTCGGGTTTGAGGGCGAGTCAGAGGCAAGTTGATGTCGTCGTCGTGCTCGTGCTCGACGATAGGAGCTGAGAAGATGGCTCGTGCAAGCTGGGAGGCAGCAGAGACGGTGGCTTGATAGAAGTTGCTGTTGTCGCCAAAAGGACGCTCGGTCGAGTCGTTATTGAGCGGTTCTTCGTAGACTGATTCGACCGTGACTGTCTGTTCGACGTGGATCACCATCTCTGGACTGCGAGACCGCTCGCCCGGTGGCGGAGGAGAACAAGTCCGAGGATTCATGGTGTGGAGGGAGTAAGGGAATGTCAGGAAAGGTTCGTCCTCGTCGACTTCGTTGTCGTAGTAAGGTTGAGGTGGGAGAGGAGGATCATGGTTTCGTCTCGAGGGAGGAATCAGGCCCAGCAACATATTTGACCGTCGTCGCGCTCGCCGAGATTGTGGGAACATTGTTAAGGGCAAGTTGAGTGATGGCGCCGAGATATTGAGGTTGATGATGATTATGAACAGTTCACGAGTGACTGAATTGAGATGAGAAGCAGGTGAAGGGAATAGACTGAGTGCGTGCTCTGGGTGCGGCACAACACGATTTATCACATATACAATCTTGCTCTTTGTCAACATCATCAGGAGGACTCCATCCACTTCATAGCCTTGTGAGCCTTTTGTCCGCTGGGTGACCGCCGTGGACAAAGGCTGAGAGAGGATGAAGCAATGAGGTTATCACCATCTCAGAACAGGCATCCATGGTCTTGTACTCACCACAATCGCCATGCTGGATCATACCAGCTGCACGTATAGTCAGAAAGCGATTTAACATCTTGAGTCACTCTGACAGCTATAGAAAGGCAGTCAGTTGGGATGGGCGATCTTCTCCTTGCCATGATGAGGAAGGTATCCTCTCCTAGGAAACTGTTCAAGGTGCTCTCTCTTCCCCCTGCAAGGATATTTGAAAGTCCGTTGGTCAGAGTCACGCAAGACAATGAATGGGGAGCAACTCTCGAGACTCAAAAACTTTCAGCTTGTCTGGAGAAGGCTCCAACGCCTAGCTAACTGGACTGTGCTTCGGTGGAACGCTGCAAATGTGGTCATCGTCGAGAGCGATGGGAACATCGAAAGATTTGAGCAAGCCTGACAGGCTGGAGTAACCATCCTTTCCAGCCTTTGCATTATATTGAGCAGACTTCCCAATACTGAGCTGATGGCTTCTGGCAGACAAGCAGAATCTTCCCGCTTCTGTCGACCCCTCACAGTTTCGCCTTCGCCTCCTCAGGGGATACAATTCTTACCGGAGTGAATGGAACACCAAGATGGTAAAAGACTTGATCCCATCGATCATTTCCAAACCAGTCTTTCCTCACCCCATCCGCGTTCACCGCAATGATCCATGGAGCGCCGAATGCTCCGGCGCTCATGGTCAAGTCAATGACTCGCTTTTTGTTCTCCGGCGCCACAGCCTTCTGCATGATGTCTTTGATCTCTTCGGGAGGGAATATCCCATCCAAGGCCTGCAGAATACCTTCGGGCGTGGAGATGTTGATGCCTTTGCTCCAGTATGCAGAGCTCAACGCCGGAAAAGTGGCTTCGAATTTCTCGGGAGGATAATGGTCTTTGACCCAAGTGGCCACTCGAACAGGCTGGAACCTATCAGCTCGGATTGCCGGATGGAGGTATGTAAATGTCCACGACGTACAAACAGAGACAAGATGGGGAACTCTTTGGGTCGCACCACTTTCAGCCCCAACAATTCCCCTGTCATTTCCGAGTCCTGCTTTGCGAAGGCTTCCTTGGCTTTGGGCGTTGGAGTGAATGTGTTGCCCACACTGTCACGGGCAGCTCCTAGAAAGAATGGAATGATCTCGACGGACACCCCATGGGCATTGAGAAGAGGGCGATAGCGGAGGGCATTGGTGAAGCCAAACCAGGAATAGGGCGAGACTGACATAGAGGCTTAATGTACCTTTCAATCAAGTTGTCGCAAGAGAACACTTACCACAGTCCACATAGATTGTGAGCTTGCCACCCTGTGGTCGACCCATCATGGAGTCAGGCCAATCCAGAAGAGCTGCTCTTTTTCTCTCGGTTCCGGAGTTGGATCTATATTCCTTACAGAGGTTGGAGGAACGGGTGGATATCTGGCCTTTTTTCACTGGACTGTGTCTCTGCCAGTTTTTCAATCATCGTCCCAAAGTTTCATGTTCCAGGCTAGGAATGTAGATGCTTTTGATTGAGACATGAACCTAGGTCAAACCAAACAGTAAGCACGATAAGCCGACAATCCCAGTGTCGTCCCCAAGCAGCCAATCACAGTGGCGGGTTGTGCCGAGGTCTGTATGGAGTACTTCGACGAGACCGACTACCCGTACAGGCACCTTTTCACACCCTACAGGCATCTACAGAGTACTATAGCAGTACCTAGGTACTAGTAGGTAGTATGAGTGTTGAACGACCATACGACTAATCATTGAATTCAAGTTCGCGCTTCTCAGTTCCGTCACTTGCTTTCTCATGCCTACATGACCCGATCACTATCCCCTCTTGCTGACTGAATACCAAGTCGCCGTAGCGGCCGTAAGGATCTACCACATATTGGCAATCCCCATTATTCGTATATGTATCAATGGGGCAAAGGAAAGGCACGGGGACTGGGATTCATACCACAGTTTGCATCTCAGGGCTGAGGACTGGTCCAGATGTCTGGACCATGGGACAAGCCAGTTGTCCAGGGCTCCCTTGGATGAACTCGGTAGAACACGTTTCCATTCCAAACTATGCCTAGTCTTTCAACCGATCCATACTTGGCCACTCAATGTCCTCCTCATAAATCGTCATTTCCCTCGTGACAACAAACAAATCCCGAGTCCATCCAGTCACCTCAAGCACTTGGTGCTCAGAGCTTCGAGAACATGCTGACCTTCTGGGGCCGGACGTCCAGTTCCTGAGTCCAAGCACTCCTTGGCTGGGTATGTAGGAACCAGTAGATCTGAGCAAGGTCCGCAGGACGGGCAAGATGTGCATCAATGTCATCGAGTTTCTCACCCTGCCCTTGCCGCTGCCACTGGCGTCGTGAAAATTCCCCAATCAGCTTCCCATCTACGGGGGTGTCGACGATGATGTGGGCGGCGTGGATGCCTTTCTCCTGGTACTCGCGTGTGACGATCTGTGACAGAGAGCGTAGACCGAACTTGCCCGGCGAGAAGCTGCTGAGGCCTGGGTTGCCGCGCAGCGACCCCGTTGCGCCCGTATAGATGATCGTTCCCCTGCCCGCGGCCAGCATGTCCGGCAACACGCATTTGGTCGCCCAGAAGGCGCCGAAGAGGTTGATCTTGGTGAAGCCCTCGAACTCTTCGGTCGTGGTGTCGAGCACCGACCGGCCGTTCACGCGGCGTGCCCCGGCGTTGTAGACCAGGACATCGACAGGGCCCAGGTCGCTGCGGATCCGGTGGAAGCTGGAGATGACAGACTGCTCCTCGCGTAGATCGGTGATGTAGGAGTGCGCCGTGCCTGCACCGTAGTCGGCGTCGATGCCCACCGCCATCTTCTGCAGTTTGTCTTCCGTCCGGGCGAGGAGGGCGACCACGAAGCCCTCGGCAGTGAAGCGGCGAGCGACCGCCTCGCCGATGCCCGGACCTGCGCCTACAACGGCGATGACGGGCTTCTTTGAAGTGTATTCCGACATGACTGACTGTGGGTTATCTGCTGAAAAGGCTCACGCTCACCAAGTGGAAGTGAAGCAGACCTAGATCGAAGTAAGGAGCAGGGGGACAGGCGGCATTAAGGCAGCACACTTCTTTGTGTTGTTTGTCGATATCGCTGAGAGTCGAGAAGACTTTAGCTTCTAGTTTCTCATCGAGGATCGGATAACTGATTCCACGATAGATGTTATAACGTCAACAGCCGACCGCCAGCTTGTTGTCCGGTGTGATCCTTGAAGCTCGTGTTCGTAATGGCAGCATCAGTAATCTGGAGACTCAGGGACCTCGGCAGCAGTCCTGCAAGCGCTAACACTCAGTTTCTCATTTCATCTTCTACTACACCGGCGGGGAATAGTAAACACACTCTGTCTCGTGGCCTGGAAATCAAGATGGCATGGACATTTTTGAGCGCCGGACCATGATTTTACGGCAGTAAACGGCGACAATCGTGATGCAGTAAGTAACGGGCAACATGTAAGGCTACCAAGCATCTAGCCAATCAGATATCACAAGGCTGAGCATTTCGCTCCATAGTATCTGCCCCATCTGTCGTCGGCTCTTCATATATTATATTACTTGAGCGCCAGATATTGGATTTGGAGTGATCTCTTTCTCAGATAGTGTTTGCCAACCCAAGATCAATCACCACCCGCTGACTTCATCCTCGCCCTCCAGCGTCCTGCGCTGTAGACCTTTCGCGATTTCATCCGCTGTTTTCCAGACCCTCAAAAGATTTCCACCCGCAACCTTAGAGGCATTCTCATCACTTACGCCCAGGTTTAACAGCTCGGCAATCAGGTCAGGGTACTTGTCTACCCCTTCGAGACCTCTGGGCGTCAGCTCACCCATGCCATCGAAGTCACTGCCTAGTCCGACATAATCGTAGCCAATCTTCTCACCAACATACATAATATGGCGAGCCACTTGATGCAGTGTGTTGTTCTTTTCGAAAAACTCGGGGAGCACGCTCGAGTTCGGGGGCGGTAGACAAGAAATGAAAGCAGGTGAGAAGTTGATCATCACCAGGCTCTGGGTTTCTTTCACGAGATCCAGGATATCATCGTGGACATTTCGGGGATGCGGGCATAGAGCGAAGGCCGACGAGTGTGAGAAAATGACTGGGGCCGCAGAGGTTTTGTTGCTCAGAACCGCTTTCTGTGTCCAATAAGATGTATGGGAGATATCGATGAGCATTCCGAGACGATTCATTTCCCTCACGACTTCTCTTCCCGCTGCTGTCAGACCACCCCTATGGTAGGGCGCAACTGCTGTCTCTCCCTTTGATGTGATTAATGCAGCATCGGCAAAAGCATTGTGGCAGTTCCATGTAAGTGTGGCAGCGCGAACACCCAGAGCATAGTACAAGCGAAGAGTCGATAGAGGGGCAGTTTGTGGAATTTGATGTAACCCTTCGATGCTGATTGGAGAGATCAGCGATCTCGAAGCATGAAAATTGGACAGAGCTTCTGACAGAGGGGCTGTTGCAGAGGTAAAGTTGTCGGGATAATGACTTTGGAGCCGACGTATCAAGTCTATTTGGGAGAGGGTATGTGCCACGGCGCTCGAATAGGTCTCATCGGAGAAATCGTCGCTGGCATCATCTGGGCAAACCACAAAGGCGCTCCAAAAAGCGCCTCCATTTTGCCCTCTTCCCAGCCGCGGAAGATCGACGTTGAAGCCCATACCTCCATGTTCAAATTTGTCTTTGAACTCGTCCGAGTATAGTTTATTCTGGTATGCACCTCGAATGAAAATGGCGAGATCATTGTGCCCATCAATCAACGGCGTTCCCTTCAGAATAGCAGAAACGCGGTCAGCGACTGTTGATGGCGGCTTGTTTGGTAAGGGTATAGGGTTATTGTCTTGCAGGGAGGGTCCCAACAGAGTTATCACGAAGCCCATGAAAACCACGATGGTGAATATCGAGGCGATGGTGCTCAAGGCTGATCTGGCGGATGTGAATGGCGCCGCGTGGGCATCGTCTTCCTCGCTGTCATCTTTCCAGTCCCCGCCAACAGAGGTCTGCGACTCGGACGACTTTACATCGTGATATTGTCCAGTGCTTGAATATCCATAACCTTGTATCTCTGGAGCGGGTTCGTTTCGAGGAAGCAGAGGATCGAGCTCGGTCTTGGAAGACATGCTAGGGAATGGTGGCGGTGATACAATGCAAACAGGCTACCCGTTTTGTCAAAAGGTACTTGGGTATCAGTGCAGATGTTGTACCTGACGTGTAGCCAAGTATTGTAAATGGTATGCAAGATGCCGTCTGTCTTGTCCTACTACATACTCTGTCCGCAGCAGACGAGCCTCCGCAGGCTGCATCCATCGGTCGTCAATGGCTCTTATCGTTGATTGAATCCAATTCGGACGGCGGAGATAAGCATATCATCACGTGTCCAAATGCGGAGGTGATTACATAAGGTGTCCCTGAACGGCAGATGCAGAGCTGCACAGCGGCGTCTCTTTGTGTGCAACTGTCAACAATCCCGACGCGCTGCTGGTCCCAACTTGAATCGACTTGGACCACTTCCATTGCATAGCACAAGGACGGGCACGCACAGAGTCAACTGGTCCTGAACGTCAAGCAGCTCCAGGCCAAGCTTGGGTGTAAGTAACCCGCACTGGCAGGCGTGTGAAGTGAAACGCGTCTCAAATTTCCCTGCTCGCCGTGTGCACGCGAGACCCCAGATCCACCTTGATTCTAGTCTTGACTGTCATCCGGTTTGCCAGAAGATGGAGCCTCTGATTCTGAAATCGGGCACCGGTGATGAATGACTACTTCCCTCCTCCTCCGTCACAGCTACTTCCTGCAGAAAAGCTAGTTGCTGATCGCTGCTGCATCTATCAGTCATGTCTGCCAACTCTGGAAGCGGCGGAGTACGAAACCTTCGGGCCATGTTCGAGAACAAAGCCAGCGATCAATCAACATCTCCCCCGAGTCGAGGCCGATCTCCGAATCCTTCAGAGCTTTCCAACAATAGCAGGCCTATCAGCAAGGTCCGGGCGAGCTTCGTTGCGGTAGAAAGAAACGGGGAAACCGCAGGAGCACCCATTCTCGGCCTTCGACGGCTGAACAGTGAACTCAGCAGTCAGGGCAACCCGACAGAGAACCATACAATGGACGTCGGCAACTTTGATAATGCACTGGTCGAGACGCAGGCGCCTATATTAGCAGACACCACACATGAGCCTGAAAATTCACAACCGACAGCCAGCGACACGGTCGAAGGCGGGTTGGGCAGCATACTGAAAGGATCCGCCTTTGAAGAGGACACGCCAGCCAAAGACACTTCCGAGGCGAGGAAGCTAGGCGAAGCCCTCTCTTCTGGACGGCCACAGGGCAAGATCGCCAAATCGCCATCGACCCCGAAAGATGAGGCAAAGGCTGCGGAGATGGTTCAAAAGATGGAAGCTGGTAAGAGAAACAAGTCGGGGCCTCCCCCAACCACTTTACTTCAGACGACGAAAAGCGCTCAGCCAGTCAAACCTCCTGCTACAAGACAGCCCACCGCAAAGCCCGTACCCAAATCTCCCGTCACTTCTAGGCCCTCGCCAAAGACGCAGACGTCGCCCATGGCACATATAAGAGGAGGTCCAGCGAAAATAAGAGGGGTTATGGAGTCCGCAAAGGCGGCGCAGAGAGCAAGAGAAGTGCCTCAGCAGGACGCCGTAAAATCAGACAAGAGGAAATCAGACGCACACAAGTTGGACACGCAATCCAAACCGAAACCCACCACAGAAAGCGTCAAGAAGGAACGGACTCCAACGTCACCCAAGGCCGCCCGATCACTGGGACCCGTGAAGCCCAGATCACCAACTGTACCCACCAAGCTTCCTCCTGTTGCTACAGCATCGACGGCAGCTTCGGCGGCCCGAAGTGATGCTCACCACTCCCCAACCGAGCCGAACTACCGCAAGCCTGTTGCCAGAAAGCCATCTGCCACAGCTGTCCGACCGCCTCGAGCTAGTATCTCGTCCACTACATCTACGTTGGCGAAGAAAGCATCGCGCGCGTCTTTGACAAATGGTCATGACAGACCGCAGTCTCGTGTGAGCACGAGCAAAGCTGATGACGGGTTTCTCGCAAGAATGATGAGACCAACCGCGAGCAGTGCACAGAAAGTCCATGAAAAAGTCCTGATTAATAGTCCACCGAGATCGAAGGTTCCATCATCTCACAAAGCCAAAGATGTCACGAAGCACAAACCGCCGCCGAAGATGCACCTGCATCCTTCCAAGGATCATGAAAGCGAAAATAAAGAGAATGGAATTGCTGTTGACCAGAGAGCATGGCCGGAAGCAGCAGCAATCTCTCCTCTTGCCGTGGTCAACGAAGATACGCCGCCCAACACCGAGAATCAAGCATCTGCCCCTGCATCGACAGAGGCGACGGATAAGGTGAATGGAGAAGGAATAGCAGCTTAGTGGAGGAGGATCAACTTTGGTCCCCAGGATTCTCTCTACCACCGGTTTACATGATTTTGCATCACAGCGATTTAGCGACGGATTCTGACAACAGTCTCTTAGCGGACATCGGGAATGTCATTGACATTCTTCTACTCCTATTCTGGCCACTGATCGTCTTGTGCCTGGCTTGTTGCCTCAGATTTTGGCCGCTGGACGAGGCTGTTGCTGTGGCCCAAAGTGGTAAGGCGACATACTTTGCCCCTATTCAAACCCATTTGCGGCGTTGAGACTCTATTCAAGTCGACATTGGGTCTAGCTTTCTCTATTCAGGTCGAGATCGAGTATAGCCCGTCTTCATGTTTCATTATTCCATTCTGCGCTCTGCCGGCCATCGACTTTGTCTCTGCTATTCATCTCTCTTTACAGCCTCTGTTCTTTGCAGTTCTCTTTCTTCGCTCAGCACCACAACGATGGGGATCTCGGTGATGTTGCGGCATCTGGGCTCTGTCTACCTCCCGCTTTTCTTTGTGTGACAATTTTCAAAGCGACTTTCCGAGCTCTGCAGTGGCAGCGTATAAAGTACATGGACCGGTCATGTTCCCCAGTCATTCACCTCGTATACACACTCACAAAACTCTTACAATACCAAAAAAAAGCCGGAAAAGAAAATACTTATGATGCAGTTAACAGCTTCAACAGTTGCAGCCATCCTGGCCTTCACTGTAGCCCAGGTTGGTGCCCTGCCTTCCCCTCAACAAACTACCACCGGCGACTCAGTGGCCGCGACCCAGACACCCCCTCCCCCGTCCGCTCCCGAGTCTGTCCCGGTCTACTATCCCGAGGAGGAATTCTACATCGAGAAGCGCTGGACGCCCTCGAACCATCCGGGCCAGGGTGAAGGTCATGGTCAAGGAAATGGCATGCCACCCAAGTGGCAAGGTGGTGTCCAAGGTAACGGCGGCACCGATCGCCATCCATATCAGGGCCAACACGGCGGCCCCAGTGGTATGGGCTTTGGTTCTCACGGCTTCCACGGGCCCATGCCCGACTCCGACGAGTACGACGGCTACGATGATGACGTCCAGGTTGCACGTGGGGCCCGTCGCGCCATCAACCTCGACTTCTCGCCCGAGGACCACGATGACGTCGAGCCCGCCGTTCACCCGCTCGGCCGTCGTGCCATCAACATGAAGCAGTACAAATGGTACGAGTACCAGACCAGGAAGCCGTTCATGGGCTTGGTCGGCGGCAACCCCAATATCCGCAACCTCAACTTCAGGGACCAGAGTCGGACGCTGGGCATGGGCCTGCGTCGCCGTGACGCCGCTCCTCCCATGGCCCGTTCTCTCGTGCCCACTCGATACCGGGAGCCCATGGAACGCGGCCATTTCGGTCCCATGCCTGATGAGGTCGAGGGTGGTGACTTTTACTACTATCCATATGATGAGGAGAACTAGAGCTCAGATCTAGTTGTCTTGACCACCGGCGGGTGAGGAGAAAAGATTGCATGTTTCGAGCTCTCTGGAAAGGGCGCGGGGTTGAGTCTCGACTGCTAAGCAGGATATTGACGCTGGACGTCGGTCTCCTCTTTGGCTTGAGCAATTTGAGTATCTAACCTTCCATGCTTCTACCTTCCTGTCCTTAACTTCTACACAACTGTTCTGGCATGCTAAAAGCCTCCTCCTTTGTTCGTACGTTTGTTTCTTATGAGCTCACAGTTCCTTCATTCTGCCAAATTTCAATTCCTCGCATTCGGACTCGGTGCATCTGTCGCTCCTCCATCGGACCTGTGCTGCGTCCGCTCCTTAGGAATAATCGTCGATATGGGCTGCTTCCACCGATACCGGCACCAGGAACAGACTTCGAATCTGCAACAGTTCCGACAAAAATCAAGAAGAGAGAAGAGAGAAACGTACCAGAAAGAACGTGGGACCATGAATTCATCTATGGACGACGCATTCATACCTCATTGTTAGATTATGCTGTGGAAAAGGATCACGCATGCTGAGTGCAAGGGTCGATAAAGGGGATGTTCAGCCTCGCACGTGACCTGGAGGTTATGGCCATCGAACTTCGACCTAGGTGCCCTCACAAGCATGGATGGAAAGTGATTAAATAATGTCCCAAGGTGTAAGATGGATGAGGATTGCCATCTCGGTTTCCAGTTTCTCTTCTAGAGGAGCCTAATTCGAGACAATTGCTTTTCTTTTGAACCATCGACGCCAATCCATGCTGGAATCTGTACACACAAGCACAAGACGAAAAGCGGCACAGCAGAAATACCGCTTGCCTGCCCAAAATGGTGGAATGCAGGCTTTTGACAGATCAAGGTCTTTTTTGACAAGATGTAGAACCCCCGCCCAAGCCAACATCGACTCCCTTTTTTTCCTAGTGTGCAACACCGCCCCCACCCCAAGGGGCTGCTTTTTTTTCCCGTCAGTCATGAAAAACCCCATCAACCAATCGAGTACGCAGTTCGTCATCATCGTCGTTGTCGTCGTCATCAGGCATGTCCATTTCCAGTGCCGTTCACTGTGGCCGCGGTGCCGTTGACGAGTTTGCCGCCGAGCTTTTCTCGGCGTTTTCGCACGGCCGAGGCCAGCATCTCGAGCACCTCTTCTGTGTCTTCCCAGCCGATGCATGCGTCGGTGATGGACACGCCGTATTTCAGACCTGATTTGCCCTCGGGTGGCACTTTTTGGTTGCCTAGATGTGATCACCCAATGTCAGCAATTGCGCGTTGTTCAACCAAAGGGGGATAGGTCCGGACGGAACCACTGTTGCGACGAGTCTTGAAGTGCTAGGTGACATGACAGGCCGGGCTTACCCTCGTTGATGTGACTTTCGATCATGACGCCCATGATACCTTCTTCCCCGTTCTCGATTTGGTCGGCCAAAACCCTGGCGACCTTGGGTTGGTTCTTATGCTGCTTCTCGCTGTTCCCGTGTGAACAATCCACCATGACTCTAGGGGGAAGACCTTTGGATGCCAGGCTCTCCTTCGCCTTGCGAATGCTTTCCTCGTCGTAGTTGGTGCCTGTGGTGCCGCCGCGCAGGATCACGAAGCAGTCTTCATTGCCTACCGTGCCCACGATGGCCACGACACCGGGCTTGGTGACGGACAAGAAGTGGTGAGGATGTCGAACAGCGCCGATGGCGTCGATGGCGACGCCTAACGTGCCGTCCGTGCCGTTCTTGAAGCCTACGGGGAAAGACAGACCCGAGGCCAATTCCCGGTGGAGTTGTGACTCGGTGGTCCTGGCCCCCACGGCGCCGATACTCAGCAAGTCGGCCAGGAATTGAGGAGAGATGGTATCCAGCATCTCACTGGCGAGGGGCATACCCTTGTCCGTCAGGTCGACGAACAACTGTCGACTTAGCCTCAGCCCCTTGTTGATCTTGAAACTGCCATCGATCTCCGGGTCATTGATGAGTCCCTTCCAACCAACCGTGGTGCGAGGCTTTTCTAGGTACGACCGCATCACGATGACAAGGTCATCCTGGTGTTTCTCCTTCAGCTTCAGGAGCCGGTCGCAGTAGTCGAGCGCGGATACCGGGTCGTGGATGGAGCAAGGGCCAACAATGACAAGCAGGCGGCGATTGGGGTCTTTATCTTGGATCACGGCAACGCAGTCATCGCGCCCTTTGAGGACGGTGGCTTTAGAGGTGGCTGTCTGGGGGATTTCATGTTGCAGTAGGTCTGGTGGTGTGAGAGGATTGTAACCGCGGACTATGCGAGATTCAGTCAGAGACAACGAGGCATTCGAGTCAAGCGTAAAGAGAAACGTACTCCGCCAGTCTTCAGAGCTCTCTCTATTACCGACGTTGGGGTTGGTAATGTAGTAGGACTGTATCCGCAAGAGTGTCAGTGAGTCACCCGTCGGAAAGTGTTCGACGGTGGTGGCTAGCACGGTAAATACTTACAGCCATTTTCTGTGTAAAGGGAACAACTCAAAGAGAAAAGAGATTTACCGCGAAAAGAGAACCAAGCACAAAGCGGGCAGAAAGATGTTCTCGTCGACTGGTGAGGATGCGCAAATGTTGAAGCTCGCGGCGGCGGCGGTGACGATGCGAAGCGGCCACCCGCAAAAAACATTAATTACACCACAAGTGGTGCGAATACCTACTGATACTTACTGATACTTGTTTCTCACTTTCTGGACCTAGTTTCTTCAAACTTACCGGTAACAGTCCGTCACAAAGGTCTCGACTGGGCCCAGAACTCAATGGCCTGATCACGTGATATAACGACGTGGAATAGCGAGTCTCTGATTGGCCAAGAGAGCCTTCAAACGCAGCCTTGCCATGCATTCCCTTACTATAGGTACGTACCTACTAGGTACTGCCATCTTGTACACGAGGCTTTCCCTTCCATACCTAGTGAGGCAAGTATTGATATTAATATTTGGTCCTGGTATTCAGGTCATCGAGGTCATCACTGGCGCGGCCTTTTGCTCTTTTCTGCCACCCTACCAAGTTCCACTCCCCAAACATCTACATCCCATGGCCAGTCTTCCTCTGGCCATCTGCCACCCAGACACAATGCATCCACAGCGATTCAGGAACTATTGCGTCACTTCAGTAGTCTATGCTCGTCGCCCCATTCACCTCCGTTTGCTGCACTTCGAGGGCTAGCGCTAATGCATCATGGAACAGATCAATCAAGCAACCCGCGGACCACGCCTGAGTGGGTGACTATACGAGAGTTAGCATCTCCAGTGTCATACAGGCTCTCGTTCAACAACATACCGAATCAGCGCAGAAGGTTCCATCCTTGTTGGTCAGTTCCGTCAGCCCTCTCCATGGGCTGTCCTTGACCGCTTGTTTACAACCGACCAGGCGCTGGGTTGCTTGTTGGTATGATTCCAACCGAGCCGCCGGAGTGTATCGCCGCATCAGATCAAACTTTAGCAGCGCTCGCAAGAAGAATCCAGTTGGCCACAACCATTCAGGTCCTTGGTGATAGTTCCTCCCTTTCGAGGTCGCAAAGTCCGCCGAATCTTCCGAATTGTTGTAGTAGGGGCGGTAGTTCAAGTCCGATGGGTCGAGCGTTGCCATCCCTGTTGGACCGCGTAGGACATCGTCGGCCGTCTTCAAGGCCGACAACGCCCTTTCAGGTGTGAACAGGTCGGCAGCCACCGCCATCGCGATGGGGAAGTTTGGCCGCAGTTGGTAGTCCTCGTACGGCTTTCCAGATCGATATAAGTCTTTGTAGATACCCCGACGATTGACAAGTTTAGGGTCAATGTCATGGTCAGCATCTTCCTTGCGGTCCGCAGGAACCCAATAACATCGCTCAAAGCTGGATTTGATGCGATCCGCCCACTCGGCAAACGAAATCTGGTCTCCTTGCTCGGTCTTCACTCCCGAGTACTGGTATTTTCCCTGCTTGTGAAGCTCGGAAACCCACCTCAAGGCACTGTAGGAAAGCCCGGTGATCTCCACAGCTGCCCCGTCTCGAGGCGTTCCAGGGACTCCTTTGCTACCAGCGCGTTCGCTCTCGCCCATCTTATCCATCCAAGTTCCGCAGTTGAATTGGTTGCCTCCAAATATAATCCCCGTCTCCCAATCCACGTGGACGTCAATCTGAAACCCTTCAGGTCGCATTTGCATGTCTAACTCGAGTCCAGCATTGTATTCTCGGAACGACAATCCAGACGCATGACGTTGCAAGATTTCTTGGATAATGTCTTCCACCGTGGACTCGGTCGAGTACGCACGGGGGTCGTCGTACGGGAACCATGTATCATCGTAAGGAAGGAATCGTCGGGGGACTTTTTCACGCAGGATCGACAGTCCGTCCGGAACAATCTTGGTGAAATCCTGGATGTTCTGGAGGAAAAACCAAGGGGAGTCTCGTGAGTTGTAGCGAGGAGCCGCACCGCTGCTCAACAAGTTGGGAATCAATCCATGCTTCAAGACGCTTCCAAAAGCTTTGATGTGCTCCTTGGCTTCTTCGAACTGACCAGTACACAAAAAGAGACCGCGCAACGAGATGAACACATCACGGCCCCAGCATCGGGCCCATTCCACGGAGAAGTGAGGTAAACCAGCCGCAAGGCTCGGCACACTCTTGGTTGGCCACAACGAGGCGGACTTGACGTATCCTTCCATTTGTATGCTCACCATGGCCAGACTCTGGAGGAAATCTTGTCCATGTTGAATATTCGGGTCCATCAAGTCCATTGCTCTCTTAAAAGCAGCGTTGTAGGCGACCTGAACAATCAAGGCAAAATAACGCGGTAAGAGGAAGCTTGGGATAATGCGCACTGCATCGAACCGCTCTTTGAACCATTCGGCGGGTTTCTTCAGCTGTGAATACCATTCGCGGTTGGAGATTTTCTCCGTCCGCCCGATAATGAAATCCAACGCCCATTGCCCTGCCCGAAGATGATTGCAAAGAGGGTGCGCGAGATCGTTCCGTCTGACAATACCCTCGAGAACACTCCACCAGCCTTGAAGCCCTGCATACACCAACGGACCGTAACCTGGTATGTGGTAGACTCCATCTTGGCCGGAGCTGGAGTCACGCTCTTCCGCCTCGCACCGGTAGAGCATGACATTCAGATCAGTGAGGCTGAGTTCACCGAATCCTTCCTCCGTCCCACTCGCAATGAACGTTCCCAGACCGAGAGAATGCTCCGCAGACGGAACCCACGTCTCGAAAAGAGCAATCGATCCAGGTGGGAAGAAATCCGCTACGGTGATTGTAGTGTTGCCGTCGCCAGACTCGATAGTGGCGCCTTGGATTTTTTTGACTCGGGAGGGCAACCCGACAAGATGATCTTTGTCACTCAAGGCGGCCTGCTTCGCTTCACTGCTTTGATCCACCTCCAGCGTCCAAGCTCCTAGCTGGCGTGCTTTGGTGCCAGCCAGATGAACAGGACTTAGGCCACCATTGCCATTACCCGAGCCAGGGAACGCGGTGTGAGCAATGAGGAAATAACCTTTGCGGGAGTCCGGATGTACCCGGTGTAGAGTGATGAGTTCACCTTCATGGTGCAAAAAGGTCTCGTCGTAGCCGTCTTTGCCCATCATGGTATGTATCTGATTCAGCACCTTCTTGACTCCGGCGATGCCGCCTTCACCCGCTCCCGAGCCAACTTCTCCTTCGGAGCTGGCTGACGTGTATGTACGGTGCTCGTGCACAATTTCAACCAGCTTTGGGTAAATCTCGTCGAATCCCATGACACTACCCGTTGCGCATGCACACATGTTGACGAGCGCGGCTGTGGGTAGGGTGTCTCTCGCATCACGTTTTTGAGCTGGCGTCTCGTTGTCATGGGTGCAATCCATAAACAGAGCATGCACTGGACTTTCTCTGATATGATTCACCACCTCCTGGGTCCTTGGGCCGGTCCCATTGGTAATGCCATTAGCCTGCTTCCTTGATCGTTGAGGGACGTTGATCTCAAAACTGCCGATTGGTCGACCGCAATGCCGATGTACGATTCTGCTCAGTTCTTGCGTGCTCCAAGCCTGCATGGCCTCCCGAATGAGGGCACTGAGACCTAGGCGCTTCACAAAGACGTAATCGGTCTCTTCATTGCCGGTAAACAGCTCTGCGAACACGGCCAAGTTCGGCTGGACCTTCCTGGCTTCATCAAGAAGATATTCTGCAACATGAATTGGAGTAGAGTGGCAATTGTCGATTCGGAAAGCCGTGAAGTATTTGGCCATTAGTCGAACGTATTGTGTCATGTGTTCCCACAGGTAAGGATTATCTTCTGGCCCGGTTCCGTACCGCAGCTTCACGCAGTCGCTCCATGGAATGAGCTCTCTTCTGAGATAAGGACGCCAGTCCGGACCTGCGTTGTCCTTCATGGCGTCTGCAGCCCAGATCCATCCATTCACTGCAAGGGACAAGCACCTAGGGTCGTGCTTCTTGGTTGTCTCGTTGAGCGGGAGTCGGGCAAAGTAGGTTTCGATCAAAGGGTTTTCCTTGGTGATAGGGCCCAATTTCGGGCCGTTTGGGTCCAGCCTTGTGTACTGTAACCTGCCTTTGACCTGATCGATAATCGTTGCGACATCCGCGTCATACTCCCGATAGAAGGGAAGGTTGAGCTCGTTCAAGATCGCGGTTATTGCAGCTTCGGCTGCACCTACATCGGCGTCGTCTTCGTACCGTCCATACAAGACCGTCAACACGGCCGAACCAATCTCAGGGTTGACTTTCCGAGAAAAGCGCCCGTCTATGCGCAGACCATTGAGCAAACCCTTCTCCTTGAGAAATTTTGCTTTCTCATACAGTGACCATAATTTCAACGAATCAAGCCCGCCACCAACAGAATCCTCGAAGCCTCCCGAGGGCAGCTTGGTGGCTCCCTTTCTCCAAGCGTCAATGACATCCTCTGTGTCGGACTTGACGTCGCAGACGAAATACTCCCATAAGCGCATTTTGTTGATAACGTGCTCCTTGATTCCATCGATCGTCCTATCTAGATCATTGGCGTTTTTGAAGATGGTTGGGAGGCCCAGTGACTCGAGCTGATCACTATATTCGAGGAGAGCGTTATCCAACTCCAATGCCGATTGGAGCCAGGGCGCAGTCACAGCATTGTAGCCAGCTTCTGGATGCTCCTCTAACCATTTGCTGTTATTGGCAGTGTGGTTGAAAACAACGTCAGTCAGACCTAGTAGCTGGTGCTCCTCTTCCATCGACTTGACCATTTTCGCGATGTCCTTTTCCCCGCCAGGAAACAGCTGCGCATCAAAAGCCAGCTGGTCGTATAGACTGTAAGGTGAATCTGACTCGCCCCTCTGTTGCAAGGGGGTGAAATGGACCATGTTGTAGCCTCTCCCACTGATACCTTTGAAGTGCCTGTCCCAATCCTCTGGGTACTTTCCCATGAACTTGGAAACGACAGAGAAAATACCCAAAGCGTCCAAGGGCAAGCTCGACCCGGCCAGACACAACCTTGGCTCGATGTCGACATAGTAGGTTTGGGTGCGAGTCGGTGGTGGTGTTTCGACATCTTCGAGGGAGAATATCGGTAGCGGAGTGTAGGTAGTGTAGAAGGCAAATGCTCCCGCGCAGGTAATGGGGATGTCAATTTCAAAGGTCTGATTGAAATCCGGATGCAACTTGTACTCGCGGAAGTGATGTCGGTCAAACATTTGGCCAGGTTCAGGGATATTCACCCAAAGACTTCCTTGACGGCATATTGAGCTTGCTCCCTCGATAGCGAACCTCAAGTAGTAGGCTGGGTCGGTAGGCGCAGGCAGGTAGATGTATTCATGAGGCACGTCTGGGGCGCCAGCATCGGTGAGAGGGAGGAGGTAGACCTGACGAGTACTCTGATGAGTCTTAGAAGGCATGATGCAGATGCAGCCCCGCAGAGGGAGTGTGACAGAGCTCGTTGCTGGAATTGAGGACGCAGAGCTATCTCATAGTTTGCTCGTCCAGGCCAACGCGGAACAGTCTCGAGGAGGGATCGAGGAGGTCTTGCGGGTAAAGGAGGGAGGTATGATTGACTAGAGATAGTGATACAGGGAGAAGGGGTAAGGATAAAGGAGAACAAGTTTGCTAGTCGACGCCGTTGTCGATAAGATCAATGGCAGTAAAGAATCAAGTCATGATGGTTGAGAAAAGTCTCGGTCGCCGTCGTTTACAGCAGGAAGCGTCGGCCGGCGCAGACAAGGATGGGAGAGTTCATCGGAGTGTCAGAGTACCTGCCTATCTGCCAATCTGCCAACCTACCTGCTAGGGACGGTAAGTGGCGTGCCCGGTTCCTGCATCCCACTCTTTTTGAGGGACGAATGGCGGGGGAAGCAGCAATGCGCGCGAATATATGATTAGGCAGCTGAGCCCCTATGGGCCTCTGAACCACCTTTAGCTTGCGGGCGGTCAATCGGTAAGCGGAGGCCTAAAATGCTTCTCAAGTCTCCAGGCATTGTTAGGGACCTACCTACCTACAGAATAGGTACCTAGACCGATCTCTGTCAGTCTCGTAGCCACAATGCGAAGCCCACTCCAGCGTCAGTGGCTTGTTGAGATTGTTGTTGAGATGATGGCAGTGGCACATTTTAGCAGTGTTGGAATCTCGTTAAGCAGCGGCCCACACTCAATACTAGTAATTCCTTGTTGTTCGCGTCATCATCTGGCAGCAGTACCTACGTACCTACCTAGGTAGTGTCGTAGCTGCGGTTGCAATCCCAAGTTGCTGGTACAAATGCTGCCACAATCGGAATGGGATAGTAGAGGCAAGGCGTAGAGCCCGGTCGAGCACTTGCAACATGTCAGCGATCAATGGGACTGTACAGCCCACTGAATAAGGCATGAAGCAAGTAAATACGGGGTACTAGTACAGCCATGATCAAACTTGAACTTGATGGTCATGGAAGCTTTCAGTGCAGTGCAGTGGTGTGGCAGAGGGATACGCAGATACCTTAGTACTAGAAGGTTAAAGTCTCGAACAACCTCGTGACTATTTGCACAGAAACGTTGCTAAAAAGCCCTCGGCTCTAATCTGTTCCATAAGGTAGTAGCTTACCTTGTAGCGGTGCTGTTGAGTAATACCTAGTACCTCCTGTCGAGTATCTTCATTGTTGAAGTAACTGCCCTACTACTACTTTCAGAGATACCAGCACCACGGGAAGACGGAGCCCTCCGCGAGTCGTTGCTTTCGCCGTTCGCCGCCGCGAGTACCTAATGCCCATACTACGTAATAAGGTCATAATGGCATCTTGGCCCGTTAAGTCTACAAATTGAAGTTCGAGTTTGCCAGTGCCAATGCGCGAGTCGGACAGACGTGATGTAAACCTGGACAAGCTAAACACATCAAAGATGCTGATTCTCTTACGTCTTTGCTTTCAATGTGGTCTGCCCAGTGCACATCATGATGCAAACTCTTCCAGCGACCGGCCCCAGGCTCTTTTCACTCCGCACGTGTGACCATCAAACCCTTTTTTCTTTGCACTGCCCACTGGCAGCCCAAGGCGCAATGATGCAAAAACTGCAGTGAGGGATGTAACACACGCGCCAGCCAAGATGAGTAGAAAAGATGTACACTACTAGTAGATCCTATAGATATCCCCCTTCCATCACCATTGTCCCATACATCTACTACCAGTATACAAGTAATTATCGACCGTTTGGCTCTGCACTCTCACCGCTGTTATCTCCTCGAACCTGTCTTCAAGCAGCACCACCGATTCATAGGTCATTTGTGTGCACACTCGCCTCTCGACATCATTGCCGAAGACTGTATCTAGTCGCTTCCCAATTCAGGAGAACTGTTTCGCAGACAGAGAATATACACACCCAACTTGATTGTTCTTGTGCTCTCTCGTCGGATCCGGGGTTGAAAATGTCCAAACCCGCACCGGCTGTCACCTACGGACGAGGTGGTGCAGGTAAGTCTTAGAACCATGGGAAGCTGGTTCGACAAGACCAGTCTGATGTGGATCTTCGCAGGCAATGTCACCATCAAGACCGCCGAGTCACCCAAATTTGAACCCGAAGGCACCCCTACCTTGAAATCCAAAAAGTACACCACTGGTCGTGGAGGGGCAGGCAATATAGCCAACAACGACTTTGAGCACCCGGAAGAAGCGCGACGCGCTCAGGACGTTGATGTCCCAGGCATAACTCTGCCTGAAGGGTCGTATCATACTGGGAGAGGTATGGGCAATCATGGATGCAGGAGGCAAACCCGACATTTGACTGATCATGGGCACCAGGTGGCGTTGCCAACAGATACACACCCTCCGAGAGCGAGCTTCATGCAGCAAAAGCCCACAACGAAAAAGTGCGCAAGGAATCCTTCCACCGGTCGGGATCTGCGGATCGAGGCACCATCCAAGCACTAGCGGACAAGGCCAAAGAAGCGGTGGCAGGAAAGCACGAAAGCGACAAGCAAGCATGAGCAGAAACATGCTCAAGTTGACTGTGCGAATCGGTGCACATGAATTGATATGGCAATTGGTTCTAGCTTATGCTGGCTCACAGCGGGATCGGACTGATGTGGATGTGTTTTTGGGGGTTCTTTTGGAATTTTCTTGACCAAGCGACGTATCCTGTTCACAAGCGGGCTGTCATGTAAAGGGTATGGTTTTGCGGTGCTGGCTTGTTTTGATATTTTGTCACATCGCTGTGTTGATGCGCTGAGCAACTCGGCGCAACGCAGCAGCTACCGAATCAAACTGGGGATATAACTGGGCGTTTTCCCTGTCCTCTAATTAGCACATGCAGTCTTGAGAACGTCTGTGACCCCTCGCCGTTTCCAAACGTCGCGGGCGAGGACCGAAGTACGTTGGATAGGTCTTCACGGTTCACCAAGACGGGATCAGGAGCTGGCAGAAAGACTCGAAACATGAAGTGACGGATAGGAGCATCTGCACTCCGAACAGCGTTGGGATGTTGCCACCCGGACGGTGCAGTGCATCTCTATGCTATGGCGCCCGAGGACAAAGTACAGACAACATCTCGCCGGCTGTTTGCCTCGAATGGTGCAGCCAACGAGGTCTCACGGAAAGGGAGGTCTATCGGTCAATATGAAGCGCCTTTAATTTTCGACTGGCTTAATGATTCGGTAGGAAGGAGAGGCTTGGATGGTCGAAGGTTTTTGTTGTGCATCAATATTAGTATCGGGGCCAGCCTGCACATGGCCAGAAAAGTGACACGTCGTATCCAAAAGTTGGCTCCTTGCTTGCCTTCCTGTCGACCATAGCCGACTGTTGATCTGACAGGAAACAGTTGGGGCAATTCGCGGAACGACAACCCGCAGGATGGCATGCGAGGTTCATGGAGTCGGTCACGGTGGGAGGAAAGGAATTTGAGGTCTGGCAGATTGTGCAGGCTACGCACGCACCGCATTGCTTGGCCGGCAGCATCATCCGTCTCTGATAGTGTTGCATCTCTCACCTTGGTGTGCCTACGGTACTTCATAGTGAGTAGGACGCTGCAGAAGCAAACAACAGTGATGCATTTGACACACGTGACTGGTGTGTAGTGGCATGCCATACTACTATCTACAGGTATCTTGCTCTCTACAGAGTGAGTATTGGAACCCTGCGGAATATTTTGCTGGAGGTTTTGGGCCAAAGTCCAGACAAAGCTCCGCAACTTGCTGTCAGAAACAGAGAACTGCAACATCATGCCGGCTAGTAGGTTAGGGGTGCCCGCTGGAAATATTGTGCAAACTAGGGCCAGGGCTTGGGCCAAAAGTGATCACCAGCCACTGGTCACTAGTCACTCACTGATCTCTTGACAGGTGGGACAAGGATGTGGTGGAAGGAGGAGCCTGGGGCACTGGCATCCGAGGAGAACAAATGACGGGTTATCCAGGATGCATTATTGCGGTATACTAGGACGATACAGCGTCGCATTATTTGCATTTCGTCCAGGAGAAAACTGCCACGTAAAGTGCCTAGGTGAGGAGGTCGGTGTCGGTATCCCACGTCCTAGTACTAGTAGTAGGATATGAGAAACCTGAAGGATAACGACAACGAAACAAACCGAGGCCACCAGTGCAGTACCTGGTAGTGCTAGCAATGCAAAGACCAGGATGCATTTTATGGTAACCAACAAGAAACACAGTTGATGGCTCAACAAACAAGGGGGATCCTTCAACTCGGGTGAGGGCCCGGGCTGAGCGGGGGCTTCATCAGGACCTAAGGAGCCTAATGTTAGTGATTGTTTAGTTACCTGCCTAAGGTCATATGTAGTAGTGAGGGTGCATATCCCGGTCGACTATATCGGTTTTCCGAGGGGCCTGAGGTGCGAACACTGGAGTTTGAGGTGCCCGAAAACCCCCAAGGTTAACGTAGGTGAGTACGTAGTAGCTATCTTGCCGAGGAGATATACCAGAGGTAGGTAGGTAGGTGCCTACGGTACCTACTCTTCGCGACTATCGGCTTTCCGAGGATTCTGTTTCCATCCTACCACTACTACGCTGTAGAGGACCCAGACGCCCGGGCCCCCTGGACGGTTGCAGTTGATCTATTTCACACGACTAGTCCAGAACAAGAGAAGCGGTACGTGGTAGTGTTCTATTAGGGTGCCTCGATTATTGACCTGGCGCAGATACTAGCAGTGGACGGAAAGCTTACTGTACCAGAGTGCAGAAATTCTGGAGGACCATGGAGGATGCTTGCGAGAAGGCTGCGAATTGCCTGGCAGCGGGGATGCTAAACTTTCGGGCTTTTGGAGACGCCGCCGCCGTCGCCGCCGCCGCCGCTGCCATCATGATCATCCTTTTCTTGGCAGCTTCGCATAGACTCCGAGTCTGGAGTGGAAGACCTGCAGAACTTGAACCTTGAACTGCACACTGGCACTGGCAGGGCGCTGCAACCGGCAACTACCACAGACTTCCTCAAACTGCCAGCGTCTCGTCAAGTGCAGCTGAGTGTTCGGTTATTATTAGCGGTACACGTGCCTGCAGTATCATCAGGTCCCTCCCAAAGATACCGGGCTATCTACCTGCGGTGGTACCTACCTACCTTAAAGTGTACACTGTACACTGTACACCATCAGCACCGCCGCCACCAAAAAACCTATCCTCTTTTCTATTCCGCTCTGTCCAGCACCAACCATCGCCTCCCTCCGTTTCGTGCATTGAAACACGGATTTCGCCATCTCATCCCCAATTGATCGTCAGATCCACGCCACTCATTATCCATCTTCAGACCCTGCCGATACTCCTCTACTCCTCTGTCCTACACGGTACAACGACAGCCACCATCCGAGACTTCTCCATCCCCACCAAGTCTCCGGTCTACTAGTACAACTGTAGCCACCAGTAATACCGCTGCAGCGCCGTTCAAGTGTTCACCCCTCGCTTCCTCGAATCAGCTCGTCCTCCGCTTCCACCGACTTCACATTGGTACATGACTTACTCGGCTTTGAAGACTCTCATCCTTCCAACGACCCTCCTCTACCTGTTCTGAACATAACCACGAGCTCGACTGCGACTGCGAACGCGAACCATACCCGTACACAAACCTACTCCGGGCATTCAGCGCCCTATTCGATTTCTTGTCCGCTTCCGACGGTTCGGTCCACAGTGCGACGCCCTGTTGTGTTGTGCTCTTCGTTTGAGCAGGGACCGACGGCTTGCGAAACCAGAACCTCCCATGGCGGTGCAAATCACTGACAACCCTGGCACTATCTTTGGTAGTACACCCCAGTCGTCTCCCCAGCCTTGTTGTCACGCTTTCTGAGTTCCCGCCCGCGTCAATCGATCTGCGTGTCCGCGTTTGGGTCAACCGGGGTACGCCATAACCTTCACGCCTTGCCGACACAATAACACATCTCATCCATTTTCCGGGCCTGTAAAGGTTCTCTCAACTCCTCAACCGATCTTGATAGTGTTAGCCCTAAAAGAGGGGACCTGTCAAAACCTGTCAAAGATCGTGGTTGTCGCTGTCATATCAACCCGACTCTTCAACCCTCAGCCAACAAATACAGCGCATTACTCCCGCCACAACCCTCTGCTTTCCTCTTGCATCGACCAAGATCCGGCCCTCAACAACCCTTCATCACCTGTTCTTTTGCATCTGTGTATGACTCCGACCATCATCCCCGCTTACGCCCATCGATGGTTCGAGTCTAGGACAGAATTCTGCGTCCTGAGTCGAGGTCCACACCACACTTTCTGTGGCACAGAGTGGGAACCACCAAATACTTCAGATAACAGTCATACACGATGAAGATCTGAAGATACTGGAACTGCTACCATACTGAAACCCCACTGGCATTTTCCGGTGCCCCTGCCTGTCGTTACTGAACACACGTTGTGGAAGAAACATTGCGGCGGAAAGGGCTAACAAGCACCCGAGCCACCTCAGCAGCTTCTTGGACGTCGATCCAAGCATATATCGCGGCGCTCGCTCGCTCGCGCTTTTCCTTCCTCTCTTCAACATCACAGATCTATCTTCACTGACAGATGTATCCCACACACCCGCATAACTACCAGCAGAGGCCCCCGGGTCAGCAACCTGTGCCACCACCTCTCTCTGTTCCTGTGCAGTCCCCCACTCAGAACGGAGCTCCTTATCCCTCTTTCAACATGTCGGCTAATGCGCCGCCGCCGAGTCCAAGTCAAAGTAGCGAAGCGAACGACGAAGCGAATTTTAATCTGCAAGGACCTCCCCCGGTCTCGCGGATATGGGAAGGTCGAGCTTGGGCGCTGGAGGTCGTTCAGCAGCCGATTCGCGCTCGCATGTGTGGATTTGGTGACAAGGTACTAGACTCGCCGCGTTCAACGCCGAAACCCCTCACTAACATACTACCAGGATCGCCGTCCCATATCGCCTCCGCCATGTATCAGACTGATAATATTCGATCCGAGGACAGGGGAGGAGATTGACTATGCGTACGCTCGTGCCAGCCCCGTTTCTCAGATGCATGCTAACAATCGTGCAGGAAAGTCTCTGATCTGTCGAGGCTCGTCTTGAACGTTGATTTGTGGAATCTCCAGGGCTCACGAGAGGATAACTGTGTGAAGCATAACACCACCTCGCCATCCATTTCATCAGTCGTCACAACCGTATATCCCCCAACCGTCACGGGGCCTACACCTGCCACGGCCGCACCACTCCCAACTTACAACGTCGCAAATCTTCCAGCGTACGCATCTCAAACATATGCTTCGCCAACGACGAGCGCTCCTCCCTCCTCTTCATCAGCATTCAATAACGAAGATCCCCGGGGATATAGCAATGGCGGGTCCAGCTTCGGCCAGAGAAATCCGTCTTACCCGCCATATCCGCAGTATCAGAACGGGTATGACCCGACCTACAACTCGCGTGCTTCCACGGGTGGTTCGATCTCTTCTGGAAGCCAGCTACGCTCTGCCCGCTCCTCCCAAGACCTGTCCGGACCTAAAGACACTCAGATCGCCAAGAACCTCATCGGCAGCGCGTCATCAAGTGCCTTCAGGTTGGTTGACAACAAGGGAAAGGTCGGCCTGTGGTTTGTTCTTCAAGACCTCAGCGTCCGCACCGAAGGCTGGTTCCGGTTGAAGATGAACTTCTTCAACCTGTCGGAGTTCTGTCTCACCGAAGGGGACAGCAATGGCAGTCTCCAGAACCCTGAGCTTTTCAGCGAGGCGCCGTGTCTGGCAACGGCTTTCAGTCGGCCCTTCAAGGTTTACAGTGCCAAGAAGTTTCCCGGCGTGATCGAAACCACCGATCTGAACCGACAGTTCGCCAAACAAGGCATTAAAATCCCCATCCGAAAGGTCGATGGAAACAGTAGCAAGAAGAGAAAGGGTGGCGGTGACGATGACGATGAAGACGGCTTGGATGAGGAAGACTAGTGTACTTTATCATCCAGCCACCGGAGCAGCATCGCCTGAGGGAATCGCCGGTCTATCAAGAACAACTACTTACTTAGTGGTGCAACGCATTTCCGCACCTATTAGAAGGGAGCGGTCAATCATCTAGTTGAGGTGATCGGACTGAGCAATGAGCTAGACAATTATTGATACCCAGATACACCGCATCCTGATTCTCGTCTCTCTCTTGTTCTCTTCTGTCCCTCATGGTCTTGCAAGTCGTTCTCTCGCAGATCGCAATGAGTGCTGCTTTAGCTCTACGACGGCGCGTCGATCCGACCAGGCGTATTTGTATTTCCCATGGTAGACTTGGTCCTTGTCATTATTAGTACGTACTCCAGAGTCATGATAGATTTGTCTACGGCTGGCGAGCAATTAGCAGTATAAGTTGGGTGGTGTCATCAAACATCCCTACCGAGCTACCATGTACGATTAAAGCAGCAAGAGCCTCCAACTGGGGATCCAGGCACAACGTCTCCGTTCTCCATGAGGTACCTAGGTATCTAAAGATAGGTATCTAAGATACTCCCTAGACCACTTTGTTGCTCTCCCAAGATACTCGTCCCCTCGACAACACCAGTTGCTTACTCTCGACTTCTCCACGAGGGGCATGCGATAACGCCGATATGACCACAGTCCTGGGTCGTCCGGAGCTTCGTCAAGAATGGTACGGCTCTAAGAGAGCCAGTTGATTGACCTAGTAGACGCGGTCAAGATCATCACATCATGTCGAGACCCAAGAAGAGTTCAGCCACGAACAAGGCGCCGCGGAGAGATCCCTTGGCTTCCTTGAAGCTGGCCGATATTGTCATATCAAAACCAATTCTCCCCGCAGGTAGTGGCTTTCCATGATTCACTGCGTCGTCTCGGTGACTAAAGCATTCTAGAGATTCTGGCTACTATCGTTGATTACCTCGATGTCCCTGATCTATTACGGTTCGCTCGGGTGTCGCGTCGGATGCATGAGATGGTCTACGATGACGCCAGATGGATCAAGAGATTGAGGAGAATGGGCTGTTGGAACGATGCAGAAGCGAGGACGAGAGCCGAGCCGCCCAAAATACCAGCGACTTCGGGCCGCAGACAAAGCATGCTCGATCGCGGTCTTGTGAATGGAAAAGGCAGGCCGGAAGTACTTTTTGAGGTCGACTCCTCCCCCACTCCACGGCGGCGCCCGTCCAACTTGCTCTCACCTCTACGAGCCCGACCGGCTGCGACTGATGGATTTGATGTGGCAGAATTGGCAAACATTAGGGCGGGTGCGGCTACAGAACGGTCGGTTGACCGCGATGCCGCTCTGTCCGTGTTTGAACACGTCAGATCCATCCGAGGACAGGCTAGACAAGAATACGGTAAGATATACAAGCTACTGGCCCCCTACTACATCGACCTGCTTTCCTCCTCCAACCCCATGAACAGCCGGATCTTCGGGGATTTTGGTGCGCCGGAGCAACAGGCACAACTTCTGGCCCATGTCCGAAGGTTTTCTGCAAGCGATTTCTCTCCCGGCTCTGATTATCGAGAAAAGCGACTGGCGGAAGCGGTCGAAATGTTCGATACAGCAGCTTTGCTTGAATTCCGGCGAGGTTATGAATACAAGGATATCCAAAGCAAGATGCGGCTATACGCCAGAGTTATGTACATCCTAAACGGTGGCAAAAGTGGTGTCGACCTTTTCTTAACCGACAACGATCTCATGACTCGGAAAGCAGCGCTCGGCACCGTTTCGGACTGTGTCGATTACGCTTCAGGCCATGGTCAACTTTCCCTGGAGAAGGTGCAGGCCTTCTTTGAGAGACTGGGAGATGCATTCAGCCGCGAGAAGGGCATTATCGAGGCCGTATTTCCAAATGCGAAAGATGTCGCCCTGCTCTTCCTCGAGCAGGTGGCCAAGGATGTTCTCTTGCCATTTTTGTCTTCTTTGTTCGCAGATGCACAGGTTCGTGGGACGTCTGTTTATCTCCGCATCGTGTCCGGAACTTTTGCTGCTACCAGGCAGTTCATTGAGACTGTGGCGTTGCCCAGCGGTGTTGACGACGAGGCTTTATCTCGATCGACCACCGTCCTGGGCGAGCTTTTCGGTCCTCATCTCGAAACTTACCTTGCTGAAGAGTTGAACTCCTTCCGCCGCAAGGCAGATTCGGAGGTCGAACAATGGGATCGAGCATTATCAGAACAAGCAGCTTCCACCGAGAGTTTCCTCATGTCCAACGTCAATCGCCAAGCTGACAAGAAAGATTTCATGTCCTCATTCAAAAAGGTAGTCATGATGCCCGTCAATATCCTGCCCAGTTTTTCGGGTCCTTCCAACAATAAGACTGCGGCGAAAGCGCTCGTGAACGGCGACGTTGTCGTGCCATCACGGCCTTCTACCCCTAGTCTACGAGATTCATGGACCGCAACCTCCTCCCTGCCGGCCGAAGCACCCACCACCGAATTGGCGGCCAAAGCTGCTCTCATGGCTACTAGGCTGGAGAACATACGATCTCTTTTCTCCATCGAAGTGGCGCTGAATCTTGTTCATGCGGCCAAGGCTGCTCTCGAACGGACCGCTCAATTCATTTCCTTGGGCGGCGAAGTAGGTGATTCAGCACGCAATCAATGTTCTGCCATTTTCATCACGCTCCTCCATGCGGTCGGTGTCCGTCACGTCAAAGCCGGATTCGACAAGGCCATTGAGCATCTTTCGCTCTACAATCCACGAGAAGCAAACCCCGACGCCGAGTCGACGTCGCGAGTGCAAGTGGCGCCTTTGGTCACTTTCCTCGAACTGGTGAACGTGGGCGACCTGATCCAGCAAATGCTTGACGTCTTCTACGAGTCGGAGCTGGTGCGTCTGCGCATCTCCAACCGCGACGACTTCCTCGACGTCAATGTGAAGGAGAAGAAGAAATTCGAAGCCATGCTCGACGAACGCGTGGCTGCAGGTATGGGCAAAGGCATTGATGTCCTCATGGATGAAGTGGAATTCATCTGCGCGACAACGCAACTTCCGACCGACTTCTATCCCGAACTCGCCAGCGCCGGTGGTGCGGACGGAGGTGCGACAGGGGGAGCCAATCCAATGGTTTTCGACTTCTCCGGCCAACCCACGGCGACGGCGTCTCGTGTGATACAGCTTGTGTCACAGCATACAAGCATGCTCACGGGCGCGACCGAGAAGACGCTGCTGGACGTCTTCACCACCGAGGTGGGCCTCCGGCTCTTCACCACGTTGACCAAACACATCAAACGGCAACGGATTTCGACGCTGGGTGCTCTGCCGCTCCTCTCTGACTTGACCGCGTATGCGAATTTCGTGGCCGGGTTCAAGAACAACGACCTGACGTCGTATTTCTCGGCACTACGCGAGGTGGCGCAGATCTACCTGATTGGAGGCAAGAGCGAGCGGGACGTCGCGGAGATGGCGACCATCATCTCAGATGGCGAGCGATACAAGGGCGTCTTCACCGTAGAGGAGGTGGTCGAGTTTGCCGAGAGACGGAGCGACTGGCTGTTGGTCAGGAGCAGGGTTGAAGGCAAGGTTAGAGGCGAGGGGTGCGTCCTCATGTGATATGTCGTCTTATGCTCGTCAAGTCGTTTGAGGCTGGGGCGGGCTTTGACTACAAGAAGAGGGTGGTATGTCTGGCAAGATAGTGGCCTCCGAGCGCAAATCTGTGCATAAGAAACGAGAAACAGTGGCCGACTAGCTCCTGTTCGATTCACTCTTCTGTTGGGCCTCGTGGCTCACGTTCTATTTACAAGACGAACTCCTCGCTCTCTCGGTCCTCCTCGATCTCCTCGACGAACCCGGTCTCAGGCTGCTCGCCGGCATCATTGTCGTCGGTCCCCACGCTCCTCCACTCCAACCAGGCCGGCGGGTCCTCGTAGAACTTTGCCAGAACCTCCCTGCCCTCGACGATCCGACTCTGCAGGAAGAGTCTCTTCTTGTTGTGGTTTGCCAGCTCCTCGTAAAGATCCGGGCTAGGAGTCTGCTTTCTTGTCAAGGGCAGCCTGTCAAGTGAAAAAATAGGCGTTCGGATGTCTTGGAGCGCCCAAAACTCTCTCCACACCGGCTCGATCTTGATGTATTCGTCCTCGAGCAGCTTGAGCCAGTTGGCATGCTTGACCACCTTGTCCATCATGCCTGCAGACATGCCGATCCAGTAGAGCATCCAGTCGCGGTGGTTGCACAGGATCTGTTCATTGAGTGTCCAGTTTCCCGACTTGATCATGTGGCTGCGCAGCAGGAGTTTAGGGACGATGGTGCGTTTGAAGACGGACAGGTACGCGAGACGAGAAAGGAGACCCTTGTGATGGATTCGCGACGACTGGAGAGCGGCCATATGTGTTTCCTGCCATACCCACTTGGTTGGGAAGACGGCCAGAATGGATTCACGCGTCAACTCGGTCGTGTTGAAGTCGTAGAATTGGTCGGGCAACTTGCTGCTTTCTGTCTTCCGATCTTTGTTTCTGGCGTGCAACTTGCTGTTCTCTGTCTTCCAATCTTTGAGTTTGGCGAGGAACTCTTCGCGTCCTATCCTATTGTTGAGATTTCTGTCGATCTCGGTCCTGGACGAGGGCCTCTCAGGAGAGTCGGGGAGTTTGGGGAGACGGCGGAGGGTTCGGTTTGTTGGTACATTCGTCCAGGCTACATTTTTGTGTCTGTCTGAGCCTGTGCCTGCGCCTCGTGGAAGTCGGATTCTAAAAACGTCCCTGAATTTTGGGAGAGATGTATCTGCTGAAGATCCGGTCATGGCTTGATCAGTCGCAGTCGCAGTCGCAGTCGCAGTCGCAGCCGTGTCGTTCATCTTGCTTTTGTCCAGGTCTGTGGATTCAGTGGTTGGCTTGTAGGGAGAAGACATCGCGACAGATGTCCAAGATCGGTTTGGAGAGTAGGTATGTGCGACAGAAAGATTTGATCGCGACAAGTAGAAAGAGAGAAAGGAAGTGAGTGCGAGCAAGAAGAGTTGTGATACAGACGAGGTCTATATATGCACAGTGTGTGTGTGGAAAGTGAAAGGAAGGAAGTGAAGTGAAATAAAGTGAAGTGAAGTGAAGTAGGTGCAAATACTGTCTCAGCCTTGTGTTGACTTTCAGCTCACTTAGACACGTCCAACACAAGCATAGCAGAAAAGACCAGCTCAACGACGGGGATGGAATCATATATGTTGGACCTCAGCAGTCCCATTAGTTTGTTCCAGAGTTGTGTGTTTGCTATATCTTTTTTTTGCCTACCGCGGCTCATTATCATCCGGCGGCTTGCTACAGGCTCCTACTACTCATTCTTTGTCTTCTAGGTCACTCACCGTTCATTTCCTGACCTTTGCATCAAACCACGGCTGAAGGGGATCCGTTGGCAGTCCAGTTCAGTTCATTGTCTGCTCCAACAGCCTTGCCACGATCTACCCTTTCTGCAGAGGCAGTCTCCCAGGCGGTGTTTGAAAAGACTCCTCTTTCCCGTGAAGCAGACACTTCTAAATTCAATAACTTCATGAACAATTGATAGTCGTTTTCCTTCGCCCGTTGAAAACCGCATCTGCCGCCAAAGCCGCGATCTGAATTCCAACTGTCTGAATCGTCTCGACTGCCCACTGCTCGCCACATATGGCGCCCTTAATGATCGCCTGCATCAGTACCTGGAGGAGCTGCTTTACGCCCACAATGTCGAAGACTGCCCAGTAGTCTGACACCGGCAGGTAACAGGTTGTAGAATCCATTGTCCATGTAGCACTTGGCTTGTGGGTTGGTCGTGAGAGGACATTTGTAAACACTCCCACACCAGAGGATTGTCGTTTGCATCAAGCACCAATACTGGCATGGTATATAATATATTGTCGCTCAGCTGGAAAGGGTTGAGGAGTACTGCATGCAACCCCGGCCGTAAGTCCATTTGGATTGCGAGGCGCATTATCCCGTATCTAACAATAAATGTTAGCCATAGAGTTGACCGGTGGCTGCTGGCTTATGGTTGTGATTGTTGTGGTAAGCTTGTGAAGATTTGGTGGTCAGGGGCAAGGCTGAAGAATTCAGGGGGCGAGAGGGGGTGAGCATCAAACACACCAAATCCTTTCGCTTCATAACATCTTATTCGAGGAAGACCACATTCCTGGAGATGATAGATGATCAGGGATCTCTTTTATGTCCTGGGTGCCTGAACTTTACCGATATGTCGTCCATGGATGCGCAAACACTAAAAAGGTATTACTCAGTCTTTGAGGACCTCAAGATCAAGGTGAAGCATAAAAATCTCCCCCTTGTCACGACTCCTGTTTGGTATATCCTATCTACCACAACCACCTCTCTAACATCAACCTCAAAACCTATGCAAAAACCCATGGCCGGGGTTCTCCTTCACCTTCCCTGTGAAGTTCGGGACCTGGTTTATGCCGAGTGTGTCCAAGTTCGTGCGTTGGGACTTCTATGCACGAACCAACAGATCTACACCGAATTTATTCCTTTCCTGCGAGAAAAGTTTGTCCTCGCCTTCCGGGTCAACCCCTCGGCCTCGTCCACTGTCATCGAACTCCTGAACCACGACAATTCCCCATGGGGGAACACATGTACTATTGATGTCGCCGGGACACACGCAGACTTTGGCATGGTGGACAAGATGCCGGTCGATCGATTCAGAGGGGTCCGGATCCTTGTCGAGCCCCCAGATGTGAGCGACCCTGGTCAGGTTGTTCGAGGTTTCCTACAATCCAGCGGGCTCGTCAAGGCTTTCTTGCCTCGATGGGCCAATCCAGACCATGCGCCTAGCAGCGAAGCCAAGGTTCTGAATCCTCCAGCAAGATCAACAAAGCGCCTCCCACCACTGACCATCCAAGTGCGAGAAGGAAAGTTCAGGAAATGGCATACTGATGGCCAGTGGAACCACAGCATTCCCGACCCTGTGTCATGGGGCTCTGTCACGAAAGAGCCTTCCCTCATCCACGAAGGCAAAGGCTCTGGTATCAAAGTCATCCTAACACCATTCTTACGCATTAGGTATGCCGAAGCCGTCACGATCGCGCTTCCATCTGACGCACCTTCGGACAAAGCCATACATAAGATCCAGAACTCCCTCGTCAAGTCGTGTACCCAGCGGCGCTCGTTTGGCCTGAATCTCTGTGTGGAAGACGACTTGAATGACGACGACGCCCTCGGCTTTGAAGACATGCTTCACCTTTGGCTTGATTACCTTCTTGACAACATGAAGGGCACCACGGCATCGCTTCTCCGACGGATCGATTCAAATTCTGGTGTTCAGCCTACGAATTCCAGATGGGAAGGCGTTTTCACGGCGTCCGGACTCCCCATATCCACGGCGTCCACGTTCACGACAAATATATGGGCACTCCTTTCGGCTACGGGACGGATGAGCTCATTCAACACATGATGCGAACCTTTCACGACCGATTTATGAGTGCCCGAGAACACGTCGTCGCGGCCTACAGCAACGCCGTAAGGAGACATTGGAGCAAGGACAAAGAGCATCCTGCCAACTGCTACTGCCGCGAGGAAAAGGCTTGAAACAGACACCAACTCGGGTACCAGTGAGATTGACCATACATTTTGGGAGACATTCTATCCTGATGGCATTGATCGCCAATCTCAGAATGACTATTGGCATGACACGGCACAAGAATATATGCTGTATCGTTTGATGCCTCCTGAGATTTCGGACGCAATGGCAAGCTGGATCTATCCCGCGCATGTTGGAAGATGCAGACTTTGTGATCAGGAGTCGCTACAGTTGCGGATGATATTCCGATCTCAGGAGGACGTCCGTGATGGCCTGGCCAAGTACAATCCACGATATTCCAGATTGTCGCGCCCAATCCAGTTTCAATAGCTAGCCATGTCGTGTGCTCAGAGGGATATAGAACCACGCCTTCCTCAACTAGATACAGAGTACAGGGGTCTCTAGGGTCCAGCCTGATCCCGAGTCGGACGGGGATTTCGAAGCGCATCAGTGGTCGTGGAAGACTCGGAGTCGGCCAACCGAGCTCAGTTCCGCGGCGGACACGGAGTCATCCAGTAAAGGATCGTAGGTCTGTCGGTCTATTTTTACCACGCCCTTCAACCCTGGCCACTTGCTGCTTACAAGCATGAAGGACGGCGAGACGGACAGTTCAGATGCGATGAATCAAAGCGTTCGACTGGAGAAGAATGAAAACGCCCGGAATCCGGCCACAACAATGACGTCGCAGGCTGACGGGCCGTGAGGTGCGGGCGCAGTTGGAAGTCGAGAAACAACACCAACACCAACATGAACATGAACAGACCGTCAACATTCATTGCTTGATGGGTTCCCTGTCTCTCAGAAGATGGTCCGCCGAGATACATACCTAAGTATTCCACAATCGTTTCCACCAAGGATGCAATTGCCATCCATCCTCCGTCTCTGTCATCTGTGACCACATCTCGAAGACTCGGAATCCCCGGCACGCGGCATTCTTACGCTACATACCTACAGTCTTGGACACGCACGACATGCATTATTCCCTCAATAGACATTGCTAGGACTTCTACACCCATCCTTGACCTCATCAACAGTATGCTGTTATAGACAAGCTGAAGAAGACCAAAAGGAGGAAGTAACAGGAACTGGGGAAGAACAAGACCATCACACAGCTATATAAGAAAACCACCAAGATGCACTACACACTGTTCCGCTGCTGCCTTTGCCTGGCAACCCTTGCGCTATATCCCTGGCCAGCGGCGTCTCAGCAGACTCAGACGGTGGAGGTCGTCGCCACAACCGTCACGAACTACTATACCGCCGCGGCGTCCACAACATCCCTGTCACCGCAATACAACAACTCGCTAGATTTCCGAACGTCGGTCCTCAACTCGACCAATTTCTACCGCTACGAACACAACGCCTCGTACATCTACTGGAACGAGACCCTGGCCAGATACGCCCAGTCCTACTCGGAGAAGTGTGTGTGGGAGCACTCGCACGGGCGCTACGGCGAGAACCTGGCCCAGGGATTCGGCAACGTGACGGCCGCGGTGGAAGCATGGGGCAACGAACGGAAAGACTACGATTTCAGCAACAGCAATCCTACCGGCTTCACCGAGGAGACCGGCCACTTCACGCAGCTGGTGTGGAAGAGCACGCAGGCCACGGGCTGTGGATGGACCGACTGCGACGGGAAGAACAATGTCAGCGGCGTCTTCCTGGTCTGCGAGTACTGGCCTCCGGGCAATGTCGTCGGCCAGAACAACTACTGGTTCAAGCAGAATGTCGATGCTGAAAGAAAGAACGGCGACGACGGCTTCAGCGAGCTGGACGCCACCAGGGGTGCCACGGGCGGAGTCCCCAGTTCGACCAGTGCCTCCGCTTCTCCCAGTGCGACCGGCAAGTCTTCGGGCAGTCCGAGTGTCGAAGTCGATCGGGGCCGACTGTTTGCGGCGGTCTGTGTTACGGCGGCTGCTGTTCTGTTGGGTCTTGGCATGTCATGATATGCATTCGGCTGTGCAATTTGTGTCTTGGGTTATACTGAACTAATGAATGATGCATGAGCGAGATGGCGAGATGGATGACTATTTGGTCAGGAGAAACCATGATCTACAGTACAGGTCATATCATGCATAGCACAGGATGCGAAGGTTTGTTTGTTGTTCATATGTTATGAGATACCATCAAGTTGTTCGAGATACAGAAAATACTACCTACACACATCGTACACAGATCATACACCCAGACAGAGCAGATCCCCCATGCAAGTCACAGAGACATCATTTCACCGCCACTGACCACATCTAGTATCCGTCCACCCTAGGGCGAACGGTAAAATAACTAAGAAGACATCCACTCTTTTCATTTCTTTTCTCTGGCCAGTCGTCGCAGAGCAATATTCCCCAAAGTCCTACCCTCTCCCTCCACGCCAGGCCCACTATACAGCGCTCGACTCTCGTCCACCGCCATCTCAACCAGCACCCTCCCCAACTCCTCCGTCGGACTATGCCAGCTACGAGCCAGCCCAGCCCAACTCGCCCAGCGGATGGGTGGCAGGGCAGAGGAAACCAGCATGCGCTGGGACCAGGAGCGGTGGTGGTTGAGGATGTCCCGCCACAGCCACGGCTGGTTATGCCCGTCCACGGCGGCCGGGCGGACGGAATACACGGCGAGAGTAGAAGCGAAGGGTTGTGTTTTGGAGAGCGCGAGCAGCGCCGCTTCCGTCTCGCCCTTGACGCGGCCGAAGATGGGCGTCCATGCTCTGGGATGCAGCGTGGCGCCCTCGCCCGAGACGTAGATGAACTTGAATTTCTCGTCTGCGTCTCTTTGTCCTTCCTCGCCGCCACTAGCCGTCGTTGTCGTTGTCGTTGCCGTTCTCTGCTTTAAAGAATCATTCCCGTTCGCGCCGTCCATCTCGCTCCCACCCGCCACGGCACTACTATCAGTAGTCTTTGTCGGTTTCGACTTCGACGATCTCAGCTCCGAAAACGCCTTAGCCGCCTCCAGCGCAAAGTCGCGCGTCACGCGCACATACGTGTCCGCGTCCACGTCGCTCTGACTGACCCCCAACGCCCAGATACAGGCATCGGCGCCCTGCAGCCGCTCCAGCAGCTCGGGCGGATACGCGGAGAAGTCGGCGTGTTGGATGACCTCGATGCGCGTGGTCTGGTTGGCCCGCGGCGTCCCCGGCGGCGGCGTGCTCGCGAGTAGGGGGATCGTCGGGTTGCGCGTCAAGATGCTCAGACGGGTGATGTTGCCGCCGCTGGGGAGCGACAGGATGTGCGAGAGGATGCTGGACCCGATGAGGCCCGTGGCGCCGGTGAGGATCAGATGGACCATTTTTCGTGGCTTGGCCGGCGCGCTCAGCGAGCCGTCTTGTCTACCTTCTCCGAGTCTTGAAACTCACGACCGTATATCCCCGCCCGGCTTCAAGATAGATATCCGATGTCTAACGGCAGGAGGACAGGTCAGATGTGTCTCGCGCACGAGTTGAGTCTCGAGTCTCTGAGATATGCAATTCCCTATATCTGCTATGGATGGCGGTTTTATCGAGGTAGAAGGCGTGGAGAGAGAGAGAGAGAGAGAATATGTGTGCGTGTATATATCTGTCGGTCTCCTTTTGAGTAGAAAAACAACAGTACTGAGGCACCTCTTGCCTTGCTTACATCCCATGAGTAAGACGTTCGTTCGTCCGCGTTTCTGGTCATCAGATCTATATTGACAGCCTAACATCCGAGACGTTCATTAGCCGGCATTATCATTATCTCCGTCTTTCGCTCGCACCCTGCATGTAGTTCTGCTCAGGCGCCAGTGAAAACCATGTGGACCGCGAAATTGACAGTGAGATTTACAGAGTACGAAAAGGTAGATGGATGGCCAGAGAGAGCAGACTGAGGTCCACTCTCTGTCTACTCTCTGTCTACTCTCTGTCTACTCTGTACATATTTGTCCGTGAGTCGGTCGATGTTGACGATTCGGCCGAGTTCGCACCAAAAAAAGGGGGAGTTTCCAAACCCTCAATTAATATGATGTTTTGAGGCCATAGAGACCATAGAGGCCTTGCAGTTGAACTTGCTGATGGGATGATGCTGTTACTTTTGACTACTAGGTAGCTACGTACCCTAGGCAGAGATTCCAGGCTTCTCTGCGGCCGGTTTCCATATCACAGATGCCTGGAGTGGCTATACAAGTTATACAATCCAGATGTAGTCAATGTATCAGCATCAGCACCAGCATCGAAAAGAAATTGAAGGGGTCAATAGATACAGGGATTGTACAATGCCATTTTCGGATCGGATTGATCCTAGTCTCGTTGCATGCTCGTCATGTCATGTCATGATCTTGTGCCATCCCGTACATCAGAGCGAGGATTACAAAGGAGAGGGACACAGCGGAAAAGGAGAGCTCTCTATACACAATGCCCAGTTTCCCAGCACCGACCATTCCCCAAAAACATGTGAATATGTGATCGCTGAACAACACAAAGTACCACCAGAGCGCAATGTCTCGGACGTGGCAGAGAAGAAATTCAATCACAAGAGAACAAAGTCTCCAAACTCCTCAGGGTGCATCAAAATTCATCATCTGTCATGACACGTCGTCGATTAAGAGTTGCCAATCCAGAAAACCGTCTGTACAAATCCCTGTACGGCTTCGTAATGACTGTTCAGTTGCCCGCATAGTCCAGAGTGCCTGCAAGCCGGACTTCTTCCATGAACCTATCTTCGCCCCCCAAGGCCTGAAGATCCCAATGGCCAGACTGGGGCTGCCGATTGAATGGTCCCCACCCAAGCGTTTCTTGGATGTTGCGCTTTTTCAGAGTGACATCGCCCTGGATCTCGAACAATTGAGGCTGCAAGCTGCCGAGGATGGCCACCGCCGCCGGGACCAGGGTGCGGTCCCCTTCGAAGACCCAGACGTCCCAGACACGGCACAGTCGGTCAACATCCAGCCCGTTGGAAAAGATGGTTCGGAGCATCGGTTCGAATACTTCTTCCGCGGTGAAGCCGAGACCCCCGTGTTCCATTGAGCCAAACAGATATTCATGAAGACGGGGATACTTAGTGGCCAGAGTCGAAACGGCATGATGATAGGTGCGACCAGTCGCTAGGGTGTCGTTGATCTGGAACGCCAGTGGTACCGGGCGATTCAAACAGTTGGCCAACAGAACAAAAGCGTCCGCGGGGCTGGGTAGTTGCAGCAACAGCAACGCCGCGATGAGTTGAATTCCATAAATATATCCCACATCGCTTCGGTAACATGCGTAAGCCTCGCAGAGGTCGACGAGATCTTGCCAGAGCAGCCCATTCCGTTGAAATAGCTGCAGTTCTGGGAAAGCCGTCTCGGCGTCCCTCTCAATGTCCACGAACCACCGCTCCATGCCCTTATCATCACGGCCAAGCTCTTCACTAGGCCGCTTCTTGATCTCTCTGGCTCGCCGAAGCGCACTTTCGTAGCTTTGACGGGTGAGGCCAAGCGGATTTCCTAGGGCTCTCTGCCAGACCTTTCCCCGGAGGCTGGGACTGATCCCGCGCCAACAGAGGTTGTTGACTCGTTGGTCAATCGTGGCCAGATCGGTCGAGTCCGCCACGTAATACTGCCAAATTCGATGCAACGAATCCCGTGTGCCATCCTTTTCGCATTCCTCCGTCTGCAGTTTCGCGCGATGCTTCTTCTCCGTACCCATTGATGCTGCCATCATACGTCTGTATTCTCTCAGGTGCCGACGTTCTTCCTTGGGGTCTTTCGGCGGCAACCACGACGGTCGTGTCCGGGACAGCACGGCCTCCTTTTCTTTGGAGATGGGCATGAAATCCAAAGTGCTTTTTTGGATGGGCGGCAACTGTATCGAAGATGTTCTTGAAGTGGAATCGATTAATGTCGGCAGACTCTCTCGCGAAGAGCCTCCTCGCAGGCTTTCCCGCGCTTCCTGTCCTCGGGCTTCAGCGTAATACTCTAACGCCTCCGAAATAATCCTGGCTTCTTCACTCAGATCCGCCATGGCGAAGTTCCACGACTTCGTCCTCCCCAGAGGTATACGATCAGCTCTGCGCGGTGACGAAGGATTCGACCTGGCCTGTTTGTACGAGGTGGCCTTTGACGTATGGCTCCTCTGCTTTGGTAATGTCTGGGAACGAAGAGTCGCTCGAGGGGGAGTTTCCGGCGCTGTTTTGGCATGTGCGAGAGGTATCGGGCGAGGGCTGTGACTGACATGATCTCTTTCCGGGCTACCACGAAGGCTGGACCGGTTTGACCGGTTAGCCGGTGTAAAGGGCGATACAGGGACGTTCCAAAGGCTAGCATCCTCCGGCAACTCGTCGTCCGAGTCATGGTATTCGGCCTCAAGCTCCTGCACAGTCTTTCGCTGCGGTTGCCATGACGCCCGACGCTCCGGTACGCCAAAGGAGGACGCGGATCGGTGAGGAACTGGTCGTAGACCTCCAGCGCTGAGGGATGCGGTCGAGACCGACGCGAGCACTCGTCGGTCCCGCGGAGAGGAGGACCTTGTCCTCGTGCTAATCAACGCCTCCTGACTTGTGAGGCCACGTTTTATGAGCATCGTTCTTGGACCGCATGTCCGGAGTGGTGTCGAGTCATGCGTCCAGCCCACTGCTCTTCCGTGTGTTTGTAACTGTGAAAGGGCCGCTTTATTTCCCACCGTCTCCGCCACTTTTGTTCGCATGGGCTCTTGTGGTGAACCAAAGGACTGCCCCAAATCATCACGCGAATGGCTGCTCTGGGTGGCCTGGTGTCGTTCATCGTCAAGCCCAATCTCCTCGAAGTTTGTGGTGTCCGAATCCAAGCCATCGGGGCTGGAAAAGGTGGAGGAATAAGACGAGCCTTTGGAGGACCGGTCTTCTGCCAAGTCAGGAGGTGATCCTGGGGCACTGGCGGTCGTCGTGGTCATATTGCCAATGTGCGCATTGAACAGGGAAGTCAGAGAGCGATTCTCAAGGTGCAAGCCTTGTGGTGGCTTTAGATACAATTCATTGACAGTGTCGTCGTCGTGCCGGTGCTGCGGAAAGATGCTGACTTGCTTCGACGACAAAGGTGGAAACCCAATTTCCGGGGAACGAGAGTTGTTGTTGGTGGTGGTGCCAGTGCGAGGGTCGGTGCGTAAGTTGGGTCTCAATGCTGCAGATTGCTCTAGATCTGAAGATATTGAAGAAACGAGTGTCGGTATGCACCAGAGGCTATGTTCATAGTCGAGGACGACTTGGTCTTCAGTCAACTTGAGAGTTGAAGCTGTTTGGTAATAGCCAAGAAGGAAGGCCTCGAAAGGTGCCAATGGACCAACCCCTGGAGGAGATGCCGCCACGATTGGCGGATTCGAAAATGGTGGTGACGGCTTGCATGATGATGGCACGGCTCCAGTCTGCAGATTATACCGCAGATAGGGCAGGATATTGGGGGCAGGTTGGATGACCGGATCCTCCATTGCCAATGACGGGTTGACATGTGCTGAACGAGTCCGGGCCTCGCTGGAGCACCTCCACCACCTTGGGCCCGGGGCCTACCAATGGCGGGTGGAAAAACTTGGTGATTGAAGGGGCTGGCAAGTTCGGGTCTGATGAGACAACCTCTTCGATTGGGAAAGGTTTCAGGGATGTTGACAGCACTTCTGGGTCGACCCACTGTTCGTCCAGAGTTGTGGATTTTTCCAACTCTTGTTTCCGACAGTCTTCCCAGTGTGGGCAGTCTCTTGATGTTAATAAAGATGACTCTGAAATGCTTGTGTACAACAGCTGTTGCTTGATCCGGTCGCGGAAGGGTTTCAGAAGAACAGGAGATGTCGCAAGCGGGACAAAGAACAGCAGGGTAGGTGTCAGAGGCCAAATCAGAGACCAGATCGTGTTGTGACGCAGTGAAGGCGTTTCAGAACGAACAAATGGAAGGGTCTGAAGAGAATCCGGGGATGTAAGGCGGGCGTTCGAGGTAAGTTTGGTGCTGGTTTCTGATGAACTGGCTTGTCATCGACCGAGCAGAAGCTGAAAATGGCGAAAGAGAGAGAGAGACGGCGAGCAATGGAAGAGAAGGATTGGTATGCTCCGAGGCAGGTGCCTTCATGGCATTAAATTACCTTTCGCTGGCTGTTGAAGCAGACGTCGATGCGCAGAAGCATTGATGCCGTCCAAGTAAAATGGGAAGACTGGGAGATGGGATTGTTGGTGGCTGGTAGAAATGGAGATGGATAGTAGATGGAGTGTGATGGACGTCCGTGCAAACTGCGCAGGCCAACTCCCTCTATGTACACAATACGCACCCAGAGAGGTATCTACTCGCTACCTACAGGTACCTATAGGTACCTCTACTTCTACTACTTCTACTAATATAGAATAAGTACCGTTAGGTACCCAACACACTGGCACTGCCTGCCACCTTCAATCCGCAGCCAAAACTGCCCCCAAAGCCCTTCATCCATGGTTCCAGACTACATTCCATGGCTTTGGCGTTCGTTTCCATGGTCACACACAAGTACAATCATTGGCCTGGCTGGTATGTCATTTGGCTACCCAATGTTCCATGTTATAATGTATGTGTTTGGTGTCGCGTTGTCGCTGCCTCGCATACGCAGCTTCAAAGTCAACAGCTGGGGCAACGGGTTCAATACACGTATCCACGAAACGCCTTTTCGGTCTGCTGCAGCATCTCTTCCAGTGTGACCGGCGGCAAGTTCATCCTTGGGGCATTTCTTCCACTCAATGACCTCAACCAAACCAGAAGCTCTCGGTACTGACTTTGTTTGCGCATCAACACTCGCTCGAATGTAGAGGCCGCAATCCAATACATTTGAGACTTGCTGATGTGTTCCTTGTTGCTGTTCTTCACCCGACAAAGCTTTGTGCTCGTTGACACCAAGTCGTCCACCAAGTTTCTCATCATGTCTTGCGAAGGTCGCTTGTGTCGTGGTAGACTGGCGATGTATCGATGCAATTTCATGCCTGCCTCCGTGAAATTCCCCAGTAGAGTCGCGATGACTTGTTGGCGACTGTTTAAAGACATGTCCAACAGCATGCTGTGCATCTGCAGCTTCAAAGAGCCGAGAATCTTTCGCCTCAATGTTGCTCCAGGTCTCGCACAGGTCTCCACGGTCAATGCGTTACTGATATATGCATCCTTCTTCTCCCGGTCCTTGCCCATCTCCAGTGTCCTCATCTCGATGCCCATCCCGCAGTAAGGGAAAAAACTGCTGCCATGGATCCGAGGGACTTTCCGACCGTGTATTGAGATGTCAAAATTGGCGAGTGATTTCTCGGCATTGACCATTATGCCATATGTTTCGTTGCCTCGAGCCATCACATCAAGGAACTGTCGCGCAACCCCTTCTTCGGTCGTGACAAGGAGAAAGTCGTCAATGAGCCGCAAGAGCAAACTGGATCGCGCATCCAGAAAGCTCAGTTCGTTTCTTTCAAAAGCCCCATAGAAGTAGCTGCACAGCAGGCTGCTCAGTACGGAACCTTGGGGAATGCCTGCTGTCTGTCTGAAGTGCTTTTTGCCAATCTTCACTATGTTGTTGCTCACATGCTCTTGCAGAAGCTGCAACAGTGATCGCCGGAGCGAGATCCTGTGGTTGCCTGTATCTGCAAACACGGCTTTGCGTTTCCTAAGAGCGATATCAGCAGCTACAGATTCGGAAAATACTGCACCCCCGTCAGTGGGCCGGGCTGCCCCAATATACCGACGTCTGAGTCGATTCTTGTCATTGCGGCCTCCATCATCCACATGTTTCACCTCGGTGTATTTCGTCGTCCTGTACGACGGTTCTCCAAGTAGACATCGTGCAATTTTCAGCAAATGTCCCTGTGGTATGCTGTCAAAACAAGATTTGATATCGACCTTGGTGAAGTACAGCCGCGCACCTGTGGGAATCGTGCTCTTGAACCGTACTAGTCGGTCATGAAGATCGCCAACCGAGAGCAGAGCGGACCCCAGCGGCGAGGCATCGCGCACGCGCTCGAAACTCAGGACGCTGAACAAGGTACTAAGTTGAGCATTGATACTGCTGCCTAAAACCCTTTTTCCCGAAACTAACTTTGGTTGTCGACGTTTGAGATTCGTGATGGGTCTCGAACCCGCAGCCTTGGGAAGAAGTCGCAGGTGGCTATAAGCCAAGCTCCTTGATCGTAGTGTTTGGCGCACTTGGCTGGGATTGACTGCGATGTACATATTGGATTTCAGAGTCGCAAAACTGGGACCCGATAGTTTTCGCCAGACATCGTGCCGAAAATAAAACAAGCGGTTTCGGTCCGTCGAACTTTCCGTCACATAGAAGTTGTTCCGAATCAATGGGATCAGCAGAGAGTCGAAGATGTAATAAACAAATTCGTACAATATTTCGAGACGCTTGCTATGATCCAATCTAGACATCTTCTGGTCGAGCTTTCCAGGCAGTGAAAGCCAGCTGATCGGCTTGAGACGGATACCTTGAACAACGTTATGTAGCGTCATACTTTCGAATCGTCGCATTTGAATGAACTCGTCGAATTTTGCCATGATCACATCATAATTGTGGCGCCCTTCTGGCCCTGCCCCAAAGGCATCTCTGGGTAGTATTTGCGCAAGCACTGATCGGCAGAACGCTGACACTATTGCCGCTGGAGTGGCATAAGGGAGGAACGAGGTTTCAGACTCGCCCTGAACAATTTGAGACCGACGGCCCTTCTCCGACGAGCCCGAGAAGGGAGCTTGAGTTACCAGTCGCAGGGGGCTAGATGTAGGATGTCGGAACTGATTCAACATCGATCTCCGTGGGACTGCTATCGGCGCATGACCGATTGAACAGTAATACCTGAGATGTTGGTCATACGAACAACGATTTTGACGCCGTTGGATCTTCTGAACAAGCTGAAAAGCCTCGCCACGCAATCTCCTCGGGACCCATGTAGAGGACGGTTTCTGCTGGGCGTGAATTTCCTGTTCCCGAAAAGTGTAGTCTTTGAATGGCTGCGCAGTCTCAGTTGAGTCGACTCTTGAGGTGAAAACGTTGTGTAAATGGCATTGACGTGGGAAGATGTACTTTAGGACGTGGACAGTGTGATCTCGTCGTGCGGCATCGGGATATCTCTGAAGGACATGAGCGTGAGGCAAGCCGACCTTCACTTTTCCATCGCAATTCAAGGAGGGTTTTGCATAGAGTATGCGATTCCTCACAAATCGAACGCTTGAAGGCTGGAGGTTCTGCTTCTGGGTGGCCGGAGTCGAGAGGACAAAGCTTGGTCGCGAGGAACGAGGTGATGGCAACTCCGAGATGGGAATTCCACTGAGCTGAAAGTAGCTGTCTTTGCCAGAGGGCAGCCGTGTGAAGACACCACAGTCCAGAAGCAAACTTGAAATTATGACTTCACCATCTTCGCCCAAAAGTGGTAGAATATCGGACCAAGGGCTGGATCTCAGCTGCTCCAGATTAGCGTTAGGATGATGTCGAACAATTCCGGGAAGCAAAGTGGTCTCAATTCCCTCGATTCCTGGGGCTTGGGCCGCAGTAGCTCGTTGCAGGCCATGGCACAGAATATGGTGAGGCCTGGTACCAGCAGTTGACCGGCCCTTGAACAGCGACCAAATGACAAAGTCGATAATCTGCATCGAAGTTAGAGAATGATTCGATGTGAAGGGAGCAGGTTCGCATATACTTCGCTCATACAGCATAGCTGTGCTCGGCCAGTACCGGTGCCTGTGGCTCGGTGTTGGGTCTGAGTGAATGTAGCGAAGTCGGTTTTACGCGACTTCTTGATTTCTATTGAAGCTTCTTTCAAGACACCCACCAAGCAAGTATCAAGGAGGTGATTTGCTTCGTCTCGCCCAAAACAAGTCACCTTCCGCCGCCGAACACGGGATGTAGCTGGAAGACTCTTCAGAAGGAACTGTCTGAATGGAAGGACTTTAGGGTATAAGGAAGATAAGACACCATGACAGATGATAGAGCCGTTGGGTGCGGCTGTATCGTTAGGATGAAACTTCTGGTCTGCGGCTCGTTGGCGTTTGACAGGACGATCTGGCAAGTCGCCACCAGGTTTTCTTTTCGTGGTCATGGCTACAACGCGACAAGTCGTCGCCTGTAGCACAAGATAGTTGCAGAAGATGCTCGAAATCAGCGCTCATAACCGGTTGGCTGTTGCTTCAAGATAACACATTGTCAACAATCCATGCAATCCTGCAATCGAACAGCCTTTGGGCGGCTGCGCGAAGTGCTAGCAGGAGCAGGGCCGATGCTAGTCTGCTCGAACGACTGCTTGGCCTGGGGGGTCCAAATTCATTTCAGACCAGCAGAACATGCGTCAAGCGCCATGGACGACCCCGGGAGTTATGGTGTCGAGACTGGGGTGGAATACAAACGCGTGGTGTAGAGGTCAAGTCGAAGGAGAGGCGACACGCGACGCGTTCGGACGGAAGTCACAACAGGCAGCAGAGCGGGTGGGGAGTGTATGGGTGCAGGGAGAGAGAGGACCAGGTATACGATAGACAGAGCATCGACGGAGATTTCGACAAGGTGCATCGAGGCTTGAAGGAGGGATCTATCGTTGTTGGCTGTTGGCATGGCATACGGTGGCTGACATGGTATAGAATAGTAGTACAGCGCAGTCTACATGGAGGTTGTGGTTCGTTCAAGTTGTGAGCCTGAATTGATTAACGAGAGCAAGTATGATTGGTAGGTCCCACGACGGCTAGGAATTAGTAGTAGCACTACTGTTAGTACCTGAACATGGGGGAGTTTAGGCGCAGGGTGCAATAATGATGGGATTCCAAGTAAGGTGTCGAGGTGTCTACGCTTATAATCCAGGCCATGGGAGCCTAGGGAACCCCTAGTTGTTAGCGAACGGAAGTGACCTAGTAGCGGATTCTTTTCGATTCATTCATTGTTTAATATTGAGGTTCAGAGCTGCAAACAATGGGCGTTGTTGCTCTACGGTACTAGAGCGTAGTCACGAAATCTCCTCTGCTCGTCAATGTTGCAGAGTACAACAGAGTACTCTCTGTACGTCTGTAGTGTGTTGTATGCTTGCAAATCAAGTTGGTGGAGCGTCAAGCGAGCCCCTACTAAAGGTACAGTACCTATAGAGTTAGTATTGCACAACCCTGTAGAAAAAGTCCCCCATGCCTGGAGATTGATTGATTGCCCGCGGCGGCCATCTTTGTGTGCTGGTTGGGCAACAACTCACTAACTGCAACCGCATCTCCTCCTGTCATCCACCCACCACTGCCACTGGCACTGGCACTCGCTTGATTCCCGGCATCCGTTCCAGACACCCAAACACCAAACAACCGGACCGCATCGTGACGAGACATCCGCAGCCTAACATCTGCAGACATCCAAACACTTCAACATATCCTCTCAACCACACCTGATACGACGCTGTATCTTGACCTTCTGTCGCCATCCCTCCTGTGGTCAGTCATAGTGGACTTCAGGTCCCCTAAAAGTACCACACTTGTACCCTGAACCATCATATGCACGCATCAGACGGCTTCAATCGACTGCGCCCGTCGTCGTTGTCCAACACCTACCTCCCCAGTACAGATCGGCTGGGCTTGGAGACCCTGCCATCCTCAATCATCTAAGATTTGGTCCATGCTCACTCGAAGTCGATCTGCTGTGCCTTCCTACCGATCTAACCGAACTTGCCAGAAGACCCCGGACTTTGGTGTCACTGCTGTCAACTGTCTGCCTTTCAAGGCTTGACCCTTTACAAAAGAGAAGGACTACCGGAATACACCTGTGATAGGTCTGAGCGCGATAACCGAACCGTCAGGGAAGCAAGTGATGTCGGGCCTGGGCCATGCATTTGCACAATAGACATCATCGTCCAAGAAGGAAGGCCTCTGCGTGACTTGGGCCTGGGCTAACACCCAAACCCATTGTCCTCTCGACGACATGCCTTCCGTGGTATCTAAGCAGGACACATATTATGCCTCTCATCACCGCAGACAATCGTCGCGGTCACAGACAAATCTCACAGATCTGAGCAAAACCGCCCTGTCGCAGGTACAGTCTCCCAACGGATCCGTGGTGCTTCTACCTTCGACGGTATATACACAGCCGCAGTCCGCTACTCAGCACTCTCAACCGCCGACCTTACCCTCTACCGCAGTTCCGACCGCCAGATCCGACGGCACTGGGGGTGAAGACGCATCCATCGACCCAGATGAGTTTTACAGGCAGTACCAGGATCCCTTCACGAGTTCGCCCCCAGCTGCCCTGCATCAAGACGCCATTCGTACGACAGCTTTTGATCTTGAAGGCGAGCCATCAGCCACTAGACGAAAGTCTAGCTTCGCCTCCGGGCAATCAAACAATAACAATGATAAAGCTCCGCGCTCAGATAGGAACTCTGTGAATTCACGCAAATCGTCCTTGAACGCTTTGAATCCAGTGAATGGGGGCTGGAACAACGACCACGCAAAGTCGTCTCGAGATGCGACAGGTGCTTTCAGGTCGAGGAACGCATACATCAAGGGCATGGTGGCACGCTTTGATGCGTCTCCCGAAGAAATCCCACCTTTGCCCACTCACCACGTTCTCCATCCGCATGTCAGAACTGCAAGTCCTTTGCCGTATGGGTCCGTTGGAACAGCGCACCCATATGGAAGTGGCCTCACGCAGCCTAAGCGAACTGGAACGAAGATGTCAGATTTCTGGAAGGCTGGAAATGGCTCGGCTGCGGGGAGTAGAGATCTAATCAAGAACGAAAATGGCGGCGTTAGGAATGCTAACACTGGTCGCTTGACCCAAGTCACGAGCAACCCGGAAGTGCCAGCGGGCGACCAGAAATTGCTGTTCGGAGAAATTCCGCAGACGGCTTCCACCTTTTCTTCAGCAGGATATGGTATATCCAATTTCCGTCGAAGACGGGGCTCAGAGGGATCTCCAATGCACAGTCCGAATGCAATGTTTCCTGCAACTCAGGCACCTCCGACGCATCGCGAGACCGGGTTCTCCGCTAGCTTGCCCTGGCAATCTCGAGAACAGCCCCATGTTGGACGGCCTCAAGCGTCTCGCGGTCATGAGCATAAACACCACCGGGCCAACAGCGATTTCGCAGGGCCGCCGTCGAGAGCTTTGCTGTCAGCGACTCAAAGTCCATCTCCAGCAGGCCTCGCCGGCGCACAGGCGTACCACGTGGAGCCTTCGGCAAAATCAAGCGGACAATCTCGAATTCCGGTAAGCAGACGGCATCATCGTACGGCTTCCGATTCGGCTGCGTCGTCGCCCATCGACCGTGAGCCAATCGCCCCCCAATTGCCACTGCACTTACCAAAGTCCAGGCATCCGCTGCCCGATCCTTCCTCATCAAAGGATCGCAAGCCGGCTAGCCCGCGGCGTGGTGCCCGCTCACCCATGAAGATTAAAAGTCCAGGGAAACGAGGTAGAGATCTTCATGCCGCCACTGGGGAGAAGAGTGCTGCTCTCCGAGCGAACATCATCGCCCCTCCACCAAAGATCTCGCCGCCCCTGAGAAGCTCGAGGCCACGGCAGCCGGTTTCTGCTGCTACTACAGCAGCCTCTCGTGCAAAGATGGCCGCCAAATTTGAAACAATGGCCAAGCAGCAAAACGAGAAGAATGCGGTCCGACGCCAGAGGCCGCCGGAGCTTACTGACATTGATCTGAAAGCACGACGACTCAAGATTACTCAGGCACTGAGTCGATCGAAAGATGGACAAGATCTGAAGGTTGAAGGGGACGGACCTTGCGGCAGCTCAGCTAGCCGGACCAACAGCATAACTGCTTCCGCTGATGATGCTGGGGACATCGGTCAGGATGCTGTAGGACATGAGATTCCGGCCGTTGTTGTGGACGAACCAGGTATGGACACTTCCGAGGAGCGATCCTTTTACACCACTGGAAATGGTCCTGCACAAGACCAACGAGCTTTCACCCTCAACGCCTTGAAAGTTGTCGAAGGCAACACTCCGCAATCTGGTGGAGACGAGGATTCCCCGACACTGGGCCGCGTCAAATCATCCCTCGAAAACATACCCTTCTCCTTGAACACGCAATTGCTGCCTGGACAATCGGAGCAAGATCCTTTCTCCGCAGTTACGGCTGGGACCGAGAGGACGGAGGCCACTGAAGTGACCATGATCGACATGGAGTCGGAAAATGATGAGACACGACTTCAAGGTCCGGGACAATCCTTGCTGAATCAAATAAGAGCCCTGCGCAGTCATAGCTCAGATTCACCGTTGTCATCGACTGATCATGGTGACGAGGTATCTGTCCGCCTAATGCTTCGAGAAACAACATACCTTGACGACGAAGAGGCTGTCGAGAAGGGCTATCGTCCATTTGTCCCAACGATTGTGTCTGGGTCGATGCGTCCCGGAGGTCATGCGAGAAGCTCTTGGACCTCATCCGTCGAGAATCAGGGCGAACCTGAGGTGGGTAGGATATTCGCAGCTGGTGCTGATCCGATAGCTTCGCGAGATCCAGGAGAGAAGGTAGCAGATCCGGAAACTGCCTCACTGTCCGACCGTTCCAGTATCGGTGACGACTCTGACGGAGACACGGACGCGAATGACACTTATACGATAGTGAATATCGTTCTGCAGCAACAGACGCCTTCTGGAGTTGTCGACCAACAACTTGTAGACAACATTTACCATCGCATCATCCAGATTTCGCCGGACCTTGCTGATGCAGAGCATGTGGATGAGGGAAAAGTGAAGCGCTTATGTTTGCAGGAGCTTGAAGCATACGACAGTCACTGGGATCACGCCAAATCCTCTCACCCTCATTCGGAGCAGAATCTTCACTCTAAGATATCCGATGGTCTCAAACGTGACAATGGTAGCCGGAATGGTGACAACCCCAGGAAACCGACCGAGGCTACAGAGACTCCAAGTCATGCAGTTCATGATCGTCAACACCCGCCACAAAGCTATCGAAGTCACAGGTACAAGTCCAGCTTGGATAGTGCGGAGGACTGGACGGAGACGTCACCATCGGTTGGAGACTGGTTACAGTTTGCTGCACATTCACCTATAGAAAGTCAGTCGGGACCGCAAACCACTTCTCTGAATCAGGCAACGTACCGGACGGAGGAAGCCGATCGAAAAGAGGCACATTCAGATCGAGAAGCCCAGGAACACGGCCATGTTAGTGAGACGAGCGGTGATCTGCCAGGAAGAGCCGACCTTGAGGTTCCAAAACCTCCTTCTCATTCTCCCCCGCCGCCTCCGATTGCCAAAATGGCTTCGATCGATCAGTTCTCTAGGCCTCGTCCATATGGCATCATGTCACCAGGACAGGCAGCATTGTCAGTTGCGAGACCACTTACTGCAATGTCTCAGGTGTCTCAGGTGTCTGCAAGATCAAGCGTGGAACATCCAGCAATGCCGTCTAGCTCCAGCACCACGAGGCCCTCTGTGGACGTGCAGACCCCTGAACAACGCCGTTTGACCAAACGTCGACATGTGCTCAAAGAACTCGTCGATACGGAGTATACATACGAGAGAGACATGAGAGTGCTGTGCGACATTTACAAACAGACTGCTGTTGCGGCCATAAGCGACGAAGACGCCAAGATCATCTTTGGCAACGTGGAACAAGTGCAACAATTCTCGAAAGACTTCCTTGGGCTTCTGAAACAGGTGGTGAAACCAGCCTATGTGATGGAAAAGAACGATCGGCGGAAAGATACTAATCTTCGAGCGTCGACACTGCAAAGTTCGAGCGCATCGGTCCACAGCGTGACAGATGTAGCCGAGGCCGAGAAGGACGTGCTCACAAGGATCGGGCATGCATTCGAAGCTTCGATGGGTGATATGGAGAAGGTGTATACCGAGTACATTCGGACACGCCATGCGGCCAACAAGAGACTGGAGGCGCTGCAGTCGTCATCTGCGGTAAGGGAATGGCTAAAGGAGTGCAGCGAAAATTCGACCGATATCACCAATGCTTGGAGCTTGGATGCACTCCTAGTCAAGCCGATTCAACGGATCACGAAATATCCCTTATTGCTGAACCAGCTCCTAGAGGCGACCCCTGATACACACCCGGATGCCGTTTTTCTCCGCAGAGCGACTGTTGAGGTGACTGAGATCAATATGCGCATCAACGAAGTCAAGAAGCACACTGAGCTGGTCGACCAGGTGCTCAACAGGAAGCGAAAGGAGTCGGACGTTCGCAATGGCCTCACCAAGGCGTTTGGGCGGCGTGCCGAAAAACTGAGGCAACACGTGGGTATCAACGGCATGCATGTGGACGATGAGTATGACGCGCTCAAGGTCAGCTACGATAACAACGCGGCGCAGCTGTACCTGGTGGAGAAGGATTGTGAGGGATACATCGACGAAGTCAAAGCGTGGATCGGCCGAATGTGCGAGATTGCTGCAGCCGCCGAAGCTTGGGTCGATGTCGGGCACACCAGCCATCCACAAGCTGAGAGCAGGCTACGCCAGCTTGCCATTGTCATCCGCGGAATCAACTCAATAGCACTTCCCAAGCACGGTGATGAGGTAATGAAGCGAGTTGTGGGCCCAATGACGGAGGCTAGACTCCTTCTGACGGCTTTTAAGAACGATCCCAAAGGATTGATTCACAAACGGGAGAAGAGGCTTCTTGACTACAATCAATTCAAGAACAAGAAGGAACGAGGCGACAGGCTCGACAAGAAAATGATCGAGAGAATGGAGCAATGGGAAGCCCTCAACCTTGAGGCGAAAGAGAGAATGAGACGGCTGCTCCGGTGCACGGGGGAAGTGGTGAGGCTGTGCCAGGCGACTCTTGTTGAACTTCACCTCCATTGGTATTCGATATGCAATGAGAAGTTCTCAGCGGCCATGGGAATCCCTCTGAAGGATCTCGATCGAGTCGACATCGTCAAGGACTGGCAGGAGGATTTCGATTATCAGGAGGCCGCGGCTTTGGCCCTGAGTATCTGCAATGGCTCCTTGCTGGCTGAGGCGGTGAACATGTTATCGTTTTTGACACCGGGATCAACACTGGCCAGTGATGACTCCCCTCGGCAGGCATCGTGGAACAGTGTCACGAAGAGATCGGTCTCGGCAAATGAAGAGGGACACATGTTCTCGCTTGCAGAACAATATCACCGCAACAGTGGAGGGCCGCTCAGTTCCCAGACGGACGACCCCAGTGATCGGAGTTCCTTCACATTTGCCAGCGGTCGATTCCGTGCGGCATCCGGGGCATCCGGGAGGGTACCAAAGACCCCAGAGACAGGTCATCGCGGATTGCCGGCGTCCATCCATACCGTCAACAGCACCAATATCTCTCGACCTGGGACCAGCCGTGGCCAGTCGGAAGACTATCCCCGGTCAACCCCCCGGCTAAGTTTAGAAGCACCGTCGCCGTCCCTTTCTCTTGGTCCTTTAGTCGCAGACTCCCCCACAGCCGTCAAGCACGCATCCACCTCTACCTTCTATTCAGCGACTCTTGGGCCGAGTCAGTCCCAGCCCAATCTACCGCTGACACGTGGAGGAGGCGCTCTCTCTTTCTCTCCTGAACTCCCGAGGGATCACGACGAGGACGAGGGAGGACAGCGGGAAGTCGATCTCCAATCAGAACCAGGGGTGTTGTTTACCGCAGCCAGCGTCTATGAGTTCAACATTGACCGATCGAGACAACAAGGCGGATTCCGCTATCTGACCTACGTCACAGGGGAAATATTTGACGTGATCGCCGAGCAAGGAGAACTCTGGCTAGCCATTAATCAAGACGACGCGACCAGAGAGATTGGCTGGATCTGGAACAAACATTTCACGAAACTCACTGACTAGGACTGACGGGACGGATTCTTGCATACACGCCCAGACAAAGCATGGATGGGTCAAGGTCCGGCTTGACTTGTGCCCAGAGGCGTTCTTCCAGGATCTCTTGGATATGCAACGGGGTCTCTGTTGGTATCTTGGAACGCAGCCGGTTTTCACGATTCAGGACTTGCACATGATGATGAGCAATACACAGAGGCGGAATAAGACACGGCGAAGGACTTGGTTGGGGATCAGGAATCAGGAATCAGGAATCAGCTTCAAGCATTTCAGCGAGGGGTTCGAAGGCAGGCGTTACGCGGATTGGGATTGTACAAAGCAGACAATCAGGAAAAAGGACGATGATGCAGTGTACAATAATACAAGACCAGCTCTTGAGAGACGACGCTGGGAGCAGCTGGGAGCAGGGAGCTCTTGCACCGCCGCATATGAAGAGAACAAGCAAGCATAAAACGGTCTTCATCCCACCTGTATTCCTGCGTAGAGATCCTCCGACTGTGCCATATCTTTTGGCCCGTGGTCCTTGTAGGCGTAAGGTATGGAGGGGTGACGGTGGGCTGGAGAGTTGTCGGCGTCGAGTAGATGCGCAGATATAGATGCGGATCAGGGAATTGCAGTTTTGCCAGTCAGCAGGGAAGAGATGCAGTGGAAGATGTCATGTCAAGTCGAGATCGTATTGAATTCGCGGTCGCATTCGCAGTAATCAACAACCAAAAGGGGCATGATCCAGTAATATATAGAAAGAGAGATAAAGAAATACAACGCGTCCGCGGTCGTGGTAGACGAGATATGATTCCAGCCACACTCATCTCATCTCATCTCACTCGCCAGTTGTCAATCAATTGTTTATAAATACTTACATCACTGAGCCAGATATCTTCATCCCCGAACCAGTCTCTTCAACTGCTACCACGTCACTGACTCCCAATACGTAAGGTATTTGCACACTGCACTTCACTGCCAGTGCTGTGACTTCACCTCAGATTGCTGGCCCTGCAGTGTCTATAAGTTACGGCCATGCCAGACCTTCATCCCTTCGGAGGTCGAATAAGTCGACATCTGGGCAGATCGGTACGTGCGTGCGCTTTATCCTCCTGACGTGCGTCGTTCGAGTTGTGTCTGTCTCTCGTTCGCTCAAAGTCTCCCGGATCTCTCTTCTTTGTGCTCAAAAGGCCTTAAGAGACACGCGGTCACGGCCACGATCCTACTAATCTCCTGCTCACAACATCACCACCACCTTTTTGTCGAGCAAGTCCTAGACTAATCACCATGGCTCGAAAGCTCGCCCCAGAAGACGCATATCTGAGTTGTACGTGTATCCCCCTTGAACTTGTCCTGTCTGTCCCTACTAACCATAATCATGCACAGACTATGATGTCCGATGTCGGTAATCCCTCGACTTTAGGCACCCCTACCAATACCCCTGCTGAGACCCGAGATAGTGACAAGAGAAGACATATCGGTGCTGAAGAATGACTGGCTCACAGACAATGTTGGTTTGGCCCGCTGGCATGCAACGAGAGGACAAGAGACTGACTGACGAGGACACAGGTCATTGCATTTTGGGAAGAGTATGACATCCCCCAAAACTGGAAGAACTGGACAAGGAAGGCATAATGAAAATGAAGCGAAACAAGAAGAACAAACAAGAGACCTGACAGAAGATGCGCGACAGATACCTGGAACGCGAATACCTCTCCAAATACAAACACTCCCACATTGTCCTGCTGCGACCGACTATGTCGTTCATGCTCATGCAGACGCCCGATCCTCATACAATCAAGGTAAGGGCGGTTCTGTTTGTTTCCCTCTCTCCCTCGATCTCCTTGGTCTGGCTCTGAACGCTTCGGACCTCGAGCCTGACTTCTCTTTTCCGCAGGATGCTCTGCCAGACTTCACCAACGTCACGCACATCTTCCTCCCGATCAACGACAATAACTCAGTCACGACGGCCGAAGGCGGCACACACTGGTCACTCCTGCTCGTGTCGATCGTCGACGGCTTTGCCTTCCACTACGACTCCATGCCGCCCGGGAACCAGAATGAAGCGCACTTTGTCACCCAGAAGCTGTCCAAGCTGATCAGCAGGCCGCTGCGCTTCATCCAACTCAACGACAGCCCTCTGCAGGACAACTCCTCGGATTGCGGGGTTTTTGTCTGCCTGAATATGCGACATCTCTTGCTGAAGCGACTGCTGATGGTGCGGACGCATGAGAAAGTCAGCATGAGTTTGGGTGACCGGACCGTCGATGCCAGTGCTGGCCGGAAAGAGATGTTGCGCATCATCGACGAGTTCAGAAGAGAAGGCGAGAGAAGACGATCGTGAGTGGCTTTCTCCCCTTGCTCCCAACAACCCTCTCGGGGCGTCTCGTTTTTCCTGTCTCTCTTTCTCTTGACCCGGTGGTCTTTTAAGTGCTGCTATGCAAACGTTCTGAAGATGGACCAAGTACTGACGCTATCTGCCTATGACAGACATAGCCATTCACCTCATCCCGGCCGAAAATCTAGAAGTCCGCCGAGGATAGATTCGCCAACTGGCTAGACTTCGCAATGCATGTTTACTATGGAGATGGTGCTGGTCATTTGGGTTGCGCGCATTCTCGTGCCTCTTTCCATGAGACACACGAAGATGGATGTGCACATGAAGCAATGAAAGAAATGATTTCAGCGCGGCGTTCTTCTCGTTTCTCGTCCAGATTTTCCAGAAAGCTTCTGGACTAGGGAGAGCTCTGTCAATGTACTTTACATGGGGGGCAATCTCCAGGTATTCAGTCGGTACCGAGCTCATATCTTGGAGGAGAGGATGTGACATGGCGGAATCGCAGACAGAGGAATGCAATCAGAGAACGACTATAGGGGCTTTCGAGCCTGACCTAGGTACCTAGGTATTTATCATACTAGTACTGGTAGTACAAGGTCAATCCCAAGTGTACCAAGTAGTACATTCCTGCTTCATGCTATACAGTTCATTGTTGCCTCCTTTCTCTCAAGATATGAAGGTACGAAGACATGAAGGCATGACTGTGATCTAGAATTGCGAGCTCAAGTGCCTCTGAGAATAAACAAGATAGGGTATCACAAATACAAAATCTCCCGGGAACTCAGCTTGTTCCCGTCTTAATATCCCATCCTCACGGTCAGCATGATTGCGTTCGACCATCATCTTCTGCTCCCTCAGGGTCATCAACTCGATGGCGAACTCGATTGCGACCACTTCTTTATCGCGACAAATCCGCCCTTCACGTCGCCTACCCATCCCCATCGCTGGCTGGCTGCGCTGTCGCCTGCAAGCTGGTCCATGAGCTTCTGAGCAGCGATTTGGCTGTCATTCCCCCGTTCGCAGACGAAATACACCGCAGGCGGCGGCCCGTGACTCTGAGTTTCTCGGTGTCCGTCCAATCCATTCGCCAGCAACGGCGTGTTCATTCCGCTATGGGAAGAGTCGACCCGCCCAGGCCCATCGTCGTGACCGTTGATGGCCTTCGGGGGCGTCGTCCGAACATGCGACTCGTTGCCCATCGGCCCTCTTCTCTCCGCGTCAGCCCCAAGGCCGAGCTCGTCAAAAGCACCACCACCGAGTCTCAGTATGCGTGATATCGGCATGTTAATGCTGCCGGCCACCTTCGTGCCGAGCTCGTACTCATGCTCTTCACGCACGTCGATGACAATTCTCTTTTGCTCCTCTCTTTCCAGATCATTCTCTGTCGGATTTTCGCTGGGTGTTGTCAGCGTTTCCAGAAACTCTTTGGCACCGACCCTCCTTTCATCGTCTAGTAAGTTGACATCCTCGAATACGCCACAGAAGGCCTGATAGTCCAGACGGCCCTGGCTGATCGTGTCTGCTGTGATCCGACTCAGCCCCTTTTGTGCTAAAGCATCGTCATCCCCGCACGCGAGACAGTCTTTTCTTCGACCTCGCAGCCCTATCGTACGGAACATCCCCCGCGGATCGGCGGCGTAGGTATTGTAGAGGAGCATGGTATGCTGATGTTGTTTCTGGGCTGGCTTCCGCATTTGATCCGTTTGTGAGGATGCAGGTGAAGACAGGGACGAACCGTTGTTCAGCCGTTCAGCCTCAGCCTCAGCCTCAGCCTCTGGAGTAGTTGTGGGAGAAGGAGGAAGATGTCCTCCAGCGGCAATGATTTTGATCGCCTCGCCGGCCATCATGGTCCCGATCAAGCCAACTACGGGTCCTAGAATCCCGATCTCGCTACATCCACGCACCATTTCTGGCGGCGGCGGACGTGGAAATACGCATCTGTAGCAGGGACCCTTGTCTTGACCTCCTTGTCCACCGTCGGCGGACAGAGGAGACGGTGGTGAGTTCAAGACCACGAGCATCCCTTCGCCCCTCTGGGCCGCACCGCTGACCAAGACCTTGCCCAGGAGTACGCACGCATCTGAGATCAGATACCGCGTTGCGGGATTATCCGTGCAGTCGAGAACGACATTATACTGCGCAATGGCACCGAGGATGTTGTCTGCGCTGGCGCGCTCTTCGTGCAGCACGTAGCGGATCTCGGAATTGAGTGCCTTGCACCGCGCCGCGGCGGAGCGTACTTTCGACAGACCTTCTCGTGCCGCTGATTCTGTGTGTGCGATCTGCCGGTGCAGGTTGCCTAGCTCCACCGTATCGCCGTCCATCAGGCCCAGAGTCCCGACGCCCGCGCCCGCCAAATACAGCGACGCCGGAGATCCGAGGCCCCCAAGCCCGATGATCAGCACCTTGGAGTTTAACAAGCGTTCTTGCCCTCGCAGCCGGAGCTGTGGTAGGAGAAGTTGTCGGTTGTATCTGCTCGATGCGAGGGGCGGGGCTGGCTCAAGGGGAGACCGCGATGTCGTGGTGTTTGACTGTCTTTCGTTGTCCCCAAGTGGAGAAGTCGTAGGACAGTGTGGCTGCGTCCCGGCTACCGTCTGCTGTTCGGGGTTTGTTGATGATGTGGATTGCGGCGGAATGGGAAGGGATGAAGACTGCGTTGGCTTCGAAGCAGATGTGTCGGTTGCCCTATCTACGCTTCAGTCAATGATACGTTGTACAGAAAACAGAGCAAACAGGCGGGAGATGAGCAAAATGAGATTCGTTCATTTCATTGATGAGGACTGCTTCTGCATGTGTTCATGAGTCTTCTCGTACATCCCCCAACATTGGGGCGAAGTCCATCCTCAGAAGAGTTTCCCAAGCACTCGTAAAGTCATCCGTATGTCTAGCCCTGTGGATGGCATGCATCAGGCTGACAAACAATCGTCGTAATTCACCCGGTATGTCAAGCGAATCTGGGGTGATGCGGCAAATCCAACCTCAAGGGTGAAAAGCAAGAAACAAGACCAGGAATGTTTGTGTCCAACTTACTCGTTGTTGTCGATCAAGTCTGGCAGTTTCTCCGCCTTCTCATTCCCCTTGAGAATGTTGTACACCGCCGTGAAAAGAGGAAAGTCCTTCTCCATGCCTAGACTTTTCAAGAACGTGTGGACCTCAACCGCCGTCAAAGCTCCTTGAAGCTTTTGTCCGTTCAGCTCTCTGGCTTCAATTTCCTCAATGGATTTTCCTTCTCGAATGCTGAGCATGGCGCACTTGTGATTTCGGCCACCAGAGCAAGTTGTGATCAAATCTGCAACTCCGGCGGACTCAACGGTAAAAGTATCCGGGTGGACGGTATTAGGGAAGAATCTGTTTCCGAACTCTCGCATCTCCAGTAATCCTACTCTCATCACGGCTGCTTTGGCATTGTCACCCCATCCCAGACCATCAACCCAGCCAGCAGCCACAGCTACGATGTTCTTCAAAGCGCCGCCCAGAGAAACTCCAGCAACATCGGAGACAACTCGAACGTGGAAGTATTTTCGGTGAAAGAGTTTCTTGATGGTGACATGATCAAAAGGGTAATATTCAGACGGAAGCGGTCGAAGTGTAACCTTGGAAGGTCGTCCCGAGACATCCTTATGAACCAATTTCGTCAGATCCACATGGCTGGAGACTGGACTAGAGCCTTGAGAGGTCGCCGGTGTGGGAGCCTGTGAATCCATGGGCGGCGGGTCGTAAGCAATGGTGGTTTCGGAAAACTTTTCTTGGGCGACCTCGTTGGCAATGTTGGCACCTGACAAGGCACCGCAGTAAATCCCCAACTCTTCGCCGATTGTCTCGGAAAACAGGCTGATGGAGGCCTCGTGAACATTGACTCCTTTGATACAGGAGATACCCCGCGCAAAGGGGAGGATATGACCTCGAAGTTGTTTGCAAAGATTGAGAATGAACTGGTGAGGGAGATTGAAAATGAGGACGGAGGAGTTTTTGACTGCATCGGTGAGGGAAGGGTTGGCAATGACATTGTAGGGGAGAGCAATGCCGGGAAGATATTTGACGTTCTCGTGAAAGGTGTTTATGAGCTTGGTGAGATTTTGTGGTCCTTTGCTGAGCTCTGAAGATTCGTCATAGTGCTTTGATTTCTTGTCAAGCTGAACCTCCTCTTCGTACACCCACATCTGGACATCTCGCTCGAAGAGTTCGGGGTGCTCAGCAGTGTTTTCTGCGACGAGTTTCGCAATGGTCGAGCCCCTGTATCGTCGTTAGCAAGGACATTTGTGCCAAGTATGACGAATATACCAATTGCCAGATCCAATGACTGTAACCTTGTGCTTCTTTGTGAACGGCGTCAGAGAAGACATTTTGGCTCGGAGCCCGTCCATGATGACGGGACGGGCGGGTTTAGGGCGACAAGCTCCCCGACAAGAGCAACGAGATAGCTTAAAGAACTGAGGACTGAATTTAGGACGGGCAGAGAAAAGCATCAAGTGCACCAAGAGACAATAAAAAGGATTGATAGTAGTATTATAGTAGTACCTAGGTAGGGTAGGAAAATGGTGGGTTGGACCAAAGGAACAGGACAAAATGTTGGTTGTTGAACTGCCCGCGTGACGCAGGTACCAAACGTAAGAGGAAAAGGACGGCCGGTGTCAATGATCCAGCGTAGCACCAAGTGCAGCCACATCCCCCGCCTTTCAGCCGACAGCCTCGTGCTGTGCCACACCGAGGCTGTTGTTCGCTCTCTTCGCACATGCTTATCGATAACAGCCTGCGCCAGCTCAACATCAGTTTGTTGACGGCTGCTTCAATCTCTTCCACCTTGATTCTCGTGACTCTTCGTCAATAAGCCGAGGGCCTTCGATATTCTTGGTATGCTCCAGCCGCAGTCTCATGCTATCTGTCGTGCCCCGCCAGTACCTCGGTCACGATGACTTGGGCAATCTGCACGATTATAGCCTCGACACTGGCCCTGCTTGAGTGTACACGTCTGGCACTCGACATCCATGATATGCCACGGCCCATAGGACATCCGGAGGGATAACACGAAATATATCACTATCTCGGTTGGCCTTGGGCGTCGTATATTGTCTGCTACACCTTTCCCCAACATGTGCGCAGTGATGGTCTCACCGTCGCCAAACACCCATCCAGTTGTGACACCGCTCGTTTGCCAAAGTAGGTACATATAATCTCAATAATCGTGAGCTCAATTTCAGCATGATTTCTGATTCCAATGCACTCCTATTCTGATCTCCATCCCTGGCCTGACGACCATTCAACAATCACAAAACCGGAACCCTTGATCCAAACAGAGTCAACCAGCAGCAGACATATTCCAGAGGAATTTATTCCCGGAAATTCCTCATGAGGGCAAAATACCTTCTGATGATCGCCAGCCTTGAGATTGTTGGCGCCCAGTGGACAGGTTGGGGTCTCCTGCCAGCTTGTGCGCAGCAATGCTTCAGCGATGCACTGCTGAGCGGTGCCGGCAACTGCGGCAGGACCTACATGAACAAATCCCAGCTGCGAGCCTGCATCTGCACAGATTGCTCTTATAGCGAGACTTTGAGAAATTGCTTTGAGTCTTCACCCGACTGTGGGGGAAACTCTAGTGTCGCAGATGTGTCGAGATTGAACGACGACTACTACTGCAACGGCTCTGTGGGAGCCGAAGTGAGATTGTGGGCTGGTAACCTCATTTGGGACATTGGCTCAACACACACGAAGCCTGCCAATATCACATCATTTCAGCTTCCGAGCACATGTGACACCCCTCCTGCAACGACAACAGAGAGCAATACCTCATCAGAGTAGGTCGACAGCTTACGGCCCATGACAGTGGCATGGCCCTCTCGTCTTTTGCCGGCCTTTCACGCCTCGAGGATATTACACTCGGTCACGACTCAGCCAGATCGACTCCTTTGTGCTGACAGCTCGCTTGAATCACTGCTGCCTCTGCCCGAGTCCCGACGAGGATACACACCTAAATTTGGCCCACCGCTACGAAGTCTTAGCTGCTGCTTTCTCAATATCGATTACTTTTCGCTAAATTGGCATCTGATAGAAGTGCCTCTTATGAATAACTACTACTATGTAAATTGTACAAGTAGAATGATAAGTACTTAGGGCGCAGGATAGGAGTTTGGTTGTTTTCTCCTATTAGAAATACCTCTCGAAGTACCGCCTACTGTACGATCTGACACGATCTAAGTGTTCACGGAGTTTTGTCACCGGCGTAATCCTGTCATAAGCTCCCGCCTCGCTGATTTAGAGAGTCGATTGCGGAGAGGTGTGATCTGTACTCGGCAAGGCTGTACAAGGCTGCACAAGGCTGCTACTGCAGTGCTTCAATCGATACCCAGCCTTGGCGCGCACGGGTGCACTCCAACTCCAACTTCGGATCTCTCCATCATCTCGAACCCATCCATATGTTCTTATTACGCTGGTAGTCTTTCACGGCCGCCTCACCACATGCTAACGTCCTCTACCCAGCGCTACGTACTTGTGTGCGCGCCAACGTAGCCATGGCATGCGGTGGCAGGTATCACCACTGTTTCCTCGCAAAGTCACCCTGATTAAAGTCCTAATTGACGATTGGGACACAAAGTATTTCTGCTAGCCTAACACAATGGGCGACAAAAGTGAGCAAATCGACGGCGACCCATATCTTGGTGTGGCTCAACAAGCTCCCACGGCGCAAGAGTCCACAAAAACCAAACTGCAGCGCCCGCTTTCGCTGTATGATGTCGTTGCAGGGAAGGCTGGGCCGAACGGGTTCCTTACCGAGGAAGAAGCACAGTCGCAAAACATACTCTCACTAGCGCCAGAAGAGGTTCTTCTACGGAAGACGACTATTCCGGCCGAATACATTCTCGACTCATATGATGCAGTGGGAAAGCTGCCGAATGGTGTCAGACTGCCAGACTCCGAAATGCTCAAAGCGATGCACGCCTATGCGTCCGACTTCTACAACAATGCGACCCCAGATGAAGGCGCATATGACTTCCGTTCCTTGGATGAAACAGCGCTCATTGCCATGGGCATTTTGCTGGAAGAAGCCGTAAGAGGGGCATTGGGAGAGAACGGCGACATGGTATTTGTGGAGCCGGAGGGACTGGATCAAGGACCGGGAGAAAGCAAGATGACCCGATATCAAGTGCAGGGCAAGGTGAAGCCAAAGACCAGACTGGAGGATGCTTCTGACCAAGAGAGTGTGCAAGACGACGACGAGGAGTTACCAGCGAAACGACGTAGACATCGATGAAATGTCACATACCCTGAGAGACACACTTCCATAGACATATCTTTAGCGTGCGGTCTCGAACAGAATTGGCCTCCCGAGCCGATGTCAAAGCTGTTGCTGTGTGGACGATTGTCGGGGACAGTACCCAAGAAGGAAACTTGGGGGCTTTGGGGGCTTATAGGCTACTAGTACTACTGGTAGTATGGAACTAAGGAAGCTTAAGGTTGGGGTTTAGGGGGCACTCTAGAATCCTTAGGCTCCTCTGCACCCCATCAGAGGTACCACATCATTATTGACAGAGTACTAGGACCGAGTTAATCCCAGGCCCATCAGGTTCACCGCCACCGCTTCCTTCAATATGACCGCAGTCTACAGTACTCTGAATAACCCTAGTAGGTACCTATAGGTAGGTATAGAACACCTACCTACAGTAGTAGTACCATGTGCACTGTACAGAGACAATGTGCAGCTGGTTACTGTGTTACAAGCATCTGCGGTCAATCTATGCTACATGCTGGCCAACCCCCTAGGCAAATCACCATAACCTGCAGTGTACCGAAAAGACATCCATGACTGACTGACTGATTGATTGTTTTTATCTCGCGCTTCTCGCAGGAGTATGACACATGATTGCTGTATTGTGTAGGTAATAGTAAATGAATTCTGTTACGTATTACCTTACTATGAGGCTTCAGCCACTCCGAGGACTCTCCGTCTCCTCCAGACTCCGGCAAGCCGCGTTCAAATCCCACTGGCACTGGCAGGCTTCGAACTGCCAAGGGTCGAAGCTTGAACACCGAGACAAGCCTTCGTCGCATCCCTCCCACTGGCATCAATGACTGGCATCTCCATTGATTCCATCACCGATCCAGTGGTTCACGGCCAGGGGTGGTAAGTGCTCCCTTACCTTCAAGATATCGCATATCGCATATCGCATATCACCTTCACCAAAGCTTGGCCTTGATACTCGAGATCATATCGAACTACTGCAACATCATCGGCTGTCTGTCTCGTATCCAATTCACAGCCTCAAGGCTACGCTCTGTCCCTCCCGGGAACCTCCCACCGTCGCCGAAGCTGCCCTCAGGCGTAATCGTCTCCTCATCGCGCGTCGCTCTCACGAAACCTCCTTCCGCAGTGCCCCGTCTGACGCGGCACCTTCGACACTGCGAGACTGCGACGACCTGCTGCGAGGTATGCGCTGACACCTCAGCTCCTCCGTCGCATATTCAACACGACTGACTTATGCCGTTGCGGCCGACTCTTGCCTCTGATGACCGAGCTGACTGGGTGTTCCCAGCCGCGCCATCATTCGCCATCATACCTCTAAGCCACATTACATGTCCACCGCCGTCCTTGTCCGATCCAGCTTGCTCCTCCGTCGATCCTAGCCCTACCGTGGAGCCGAGTCAACGATGCTCTGGACCATACCACCATTATAGCGTTGAATGGCTCGAGGCTTGACGGCGATGCCTCTCGAGTCACTGCTCACAAACCCCAACCCGACCGTGCCTCGGCCACGTTCGATCCTCTCCTACTTCTCCGGCTCGTTGGGCCGACATGCTCGCAACATGTTCGACCTAGTTATCGAGCCGGAAGATCCCTTTCGCGTCTATTCGCCGGGCCAGACTGTCAAGGGTCATGTTGTTCTCTCGGTTTCAAAAGGCTTCGACTTGACACATTTGGTGATTGCGCTTCATGGCTATGCTAAAGTCTTCAAGCACCAGATTGCCCCAGGCGAAGGATTCCCAGCTCCGGAAGGTCTTATAAGTGGCAAAGGCACGAGGGGGTTTCAATATCATGGCAGCGGGTTGGCTTCTCTCTTCCAGCAGGAGCAAGTGCTCTGTGGGAGCGGCTTTCTCAAGAAACATGTGTACAAGTTCGCGTTCGAAATTCCTTTTCCGAACAGAAGCCTACCCAGTACCATTGATGTGGGTTGACTTGCTCCATTGTGTTGGTTGTGGTGCTGACTTTCATTGCAGTTCGAGCGAGGCACCATCTCTTATATGCTTACCGCCACCCTCACCCGGCCGACGACGATCAGCCCGACGGTGACACGCAGCACTAAGGTTAAATTTCAGGATCGCATTGACATCGAGTCGATGTACACTCCGAAATCTCGAGTCATCACATTGGAGCCAGTCTCCAAGCGTGGCAAAGTGAAAGTCGTCAACTCAGCCTCGTATCTCACCACTCAGACCACCGCCAGCGCTGGCGATGGCCCTCTTATTACCCGAAACAACACACAGAACAGCACGGCCAGTCGCAGCACCAATTCTATCGGTAATCCTCCACTCAGCCCGGCACCAAGCGAAGACACTGTACAGACAAACACTACAGCCCCCAGCACTCACAGTTCCCAGGCAGCGAGCGCAGAATCACCGACAAAAAGGCCGAGTCCTCAGACCAGTGACTCGCGAAGCAATGCCACGTCTTCATCAGCCCAAACCATCACTGCCACTACTGAACTTCCCCGCCACGGAGCCCTTCCAGGAGACACAATCCCCATCCGCGTCTCTGTCGCCCATACCAAGTCCAATGTGCGGGGCATGGTAATTGCAACCTTATACCGGCAGGGGAGGGTGGACATGCACCCGGCCATTCCCCTGGGAAAGACCGGCAAGGATCAGAAGGCTGAGTATGAAGACGTGTACCCGAAGTCACGGACGGGTCTGGGTGGCTTGTACTTTGCGAATGCTTCGCCAAGTAGCGTATTCCGAAAGGATCTGGCTCAATCTTCCACCATGATGATTGTCAACCCAGCCACAATGACCGCGGATATCACCACTTCTCTCAGAATCCCCGACACTGCCTTTCCGACAATTGCCAACGTACCGGGCGGTATGATCTCATTCACCTATCACATCGAGGTCGTTGTCGATCTGTTTGGGAGGCTGGGGGAGACGCGGATATTGCCCCGTTTAACGTCCAGTGACCCGATCTTCTCGCACAATTCGGAACATGGCCACCAGTTGACGAATGATTGGTCGCAGACTATCCTGGACACGACACAGCTACGGCGGACGAAGAGCGTCGTCACGTTCGAGATGTCGCTTGTGGTTGGGACCCACGACAGTGGGAGAAAGAACAGACAAGCAAAGCAAGCAGAATATCCCGTACCCGAAGCTGTGGCGCCATGGACGCCAAACGGTTTCGCTGAACAGAACCCGCAAAATGGTGGAAACGGGGCTGACGGTGGGTTTGACGACCAGTACTACGATCAGACGGGTCATCCATATTATCAGGCTTACGACCATGATTATGGCTATGATTATGGCTATGACTATGACTATATGAACGATCCCGGTTTCCATCCTCACTACGCCACGCTTGGTCACGAAACCATCCCGCCTCCAGAAGCGCATGAAGCTATGGATGAGAAAGCACGGCTCCGCAGGCAGGAAGAACTGTTGTTTCCGAGCCACCCTCCGCAAATTGATGGGGCCTCCAGCAGCAACGCCGCTCCATATGAGGCCTCTGCGCCGGTGATTACCGAGAGCTCTCTGCAAGAGAGGAACGACGGCCACCCGGAGGGCAATGTGACACCCTCCACCCTGCACACAACCGCCTCGGCCACATCGGCACGATCTGGCGACACCATTCGACCTTACTCCACGCCTCCCCCATCAGCGCCACCTCCCAATGGCGAGATCCAGGCCACCGACGACAAGCATGAGTTAGAGCGGCAGCGGCTCCTCGCACAGGCGAGTGCACCGCCTACGGAAGGCGAAGATCAGGCCTCGAGCAGTGCCGCGCCGCCGGGATCAGTACCAAGCGCGCCAACAATACACGAGCAGGATGAATATAGTGTACACACCTTGTATCATGCTGATATTGGAGCGGCGTTGCCGCAGTATGAACGTTGACAGGGGGATTCTCCTTGGTATTTATGTGTTTTCTGTTTTGGGTTTTGACGACAGCGACGGCGCTGGAGGACCACTTTGAATTGTTGCTTGTGGAAGCGATGGGTATAGAGCTGAAAATCGGCATTGATCTCTGCACCATGTGTGAGCATGGCAGCGGCTCCGAGCGTGGATCAGGATCATAGTACGAGGTGCCATGTGTGTTGATGATTATCCACGCTTTGAGATTTGATGACTTAGAGATACCAATTGTTGACGGCTGCGGACAATATCAAACTGCACAACAGGAAGCGTATTGAATCCATATCCAAGTGAGGACGACCACTGAATCCCATTACGGTAGTTATGGCGCCGCCAAAAAAAAGGATTCAAATTCGATGCCCTTACAAAGTCGGAGCAGGAGACGTCAGCCTCCTCTCCTCTCCGCCTCCTTCTTCTTCTAGAAGGAAGACATGAGACCATGCCAACAACCACTGCACTGGAAATGCTCACCGTCAATCTCTGATTTGCACCCCTTAGCCAGTCTACGGGCTTGGCAAATTGCGATGGTAACACTGCACTGCAGTAGGTAACACCACTCTGTACCGAAACCTGAGGTGAACTACCAGGTAACAACTACCTACGCAGGGAGTCTATCGCCGTCTACCCAACAAGGTAGGTACAAACCACCAGGTATCTTAGGTAGCTACCTAACCTCCACCCCGTACCGATGACCACACGGCGCCAACGCATCAACCAAAGTTCATTCCATGGCGACCGTCTTCTACACTCTGCGACCTCTCGACTCTTGCGTGACTTCTCCTGCCTCGGCCGCCCCCCACGACCCCGCGACCCTGGTATCGAACCGGCCAGCCTCCCAAGCCCTTCTGGTTCCTCTGTTGTTTACAGACACCAATTAAAATTGAAGAAAAGCTTGAAGCTGCAACTGTCTGTCTATAGAGGCTGAATGGGTATCAGCTCGATTGCGTTCGGGCCAGCCTTCCATTTTCCTGCGCCGTCCACAGCGGGATGGTAAAATCCTAGATAAGTCACGATCTACGACGCGGCGGAGATGGAGGCAGGGAGTTCAGCCGTGTGCTCTCAGGCGTGGTCGTGACGTTCCTCCACGACCTCAAGAGACCGTCTCAAATGTCCACGAGCATGACATCGCCTTCACTGTTCGAAGACGGGTAGGTGGCCCAAGCAGGGGAATGTACAAAGCCACCGATCTTATCTCTCCGATCGTCGATTGGTGAGTACCCTCCCCAGCAACCTCTGCCTTATCTTGAACTTCAGCCACCGTCTCTGTGCGGAAGGAGATCCCAAACGACAACAACTACTTGGCTATGCTTCCTGCTATCGCAGACGCCACCAAGGAGGATGGCCATCGTTCTACTGGACAATTGCCTTAGGACGACAAGGGAGCAGATGATTTACTCTGCTTCAAACAGCTATCTTGGCCTTGGCGGCTTGGTTGTCTTGTCCATCTAAGATGATGCTGTAAACGCCTGGCGTGGCATGGCGTGGCATGGCAAAGAGCTTGCCCGCGCGATGATGTCGCTGATTGCCTCTCCTACAAGGTAAGAAAGCAGGGCAGCAATGCTTGGAGCGGCTTGGGACCCCTTGATTTCACTTGGCTTGCGGCTTCCTTCATAAAGGGGAAATACTCCCACTCGACTTTGAGACCTCTACGTGATATCACCTTCAGATTGCCCAGCATGGTCGACACTGCTTATGGAGATAAGCTGCCTGAGAAGTCGCATGAGGCGACGGCCTCGCCTTCTGTGATCCCTGATGTTGAAGAAGGAACCCAGCACTCCACCAAACTGTCCCGCGGTCTTCAAGGCCGCCATATGCAGATGATAGCCATCGGTAACATCCCATGCTCATGACCACGACCCCCGTCATGCTAACGTGCTGAACAGGAGGATCCATCGGTGCTGGTCTCTTCGTCGGCTCTGGTTCGGCCTTACAGTCTGGAGGGCCGGCCTCGCTCGTGATCGGATTCATCATCATCGGCTGCATGTTGCTCTGTACTGTGCAGGCCTTGGGTGAGTTGGCAGTCTTGTATCCCGTCAATGGTGCTTTCTATGTCTACGGCGTGCGCTTCATTGACCCAGCCTGGTACGTGTCCCCCATGTCTCTAATCTCCGACGTCAAGCCAACCAGTTGTCCACCACAGGGGTTTCGCCATGGGCTGGCAGTACGCCATTGGATGGTTGATCACCTTGCCTTTTGAAATCACAGCCGCCGGGATCACAATCGACTATTGGCATCATTATAATATTGGCATTTGGATCGCTGTCTTCCTCACCTCCCTCATCATTGTCCAATTCTTTGGTGTCAAGGGGTATGGTGAAGGTACACATTGAGTCCTGTCTGTCTGATAAAGTAATTGCTGACCTGCCACGGCAGTGGAATTCGTCCTCGGCATCATCAAGATCGTTGCCGTCATTGGCTTTTGTATCTTCGGCATCGTTGTCAACTGTGGGGGCGTTCCAACCGACGATCGTGGATATATTGGCTTCCGGTACTGGAACGACGCCGAGCACGGCAATCGGGCTTTCCGTAATGGTAGGACTTCGCCTCCCAGCTTTTCGTCTTAGCGGGAGTTAACAGACACTGACGTGTATCAGGTTTCAAGGGATTCTGCTCCGTCTTTGTCACGGCGGCTTTTGCGTTTGGAGGCACGGAACTCGTTGGTCTCGCCGCCGCCGAAGCCGCCAACCCGAGAAAATCCCTACCAAAGGCCACCAAGCAGGTGTTTTGGCGGATTTCGGGCTTCTACGTCGTCTCGCTCTTGATCATGGGCATCATCGTGCCCAACAGCTCGCCCGATCTCCTCAACGCGTCAGGTGCCAATACCAAAGCCTCACCGTTCGTCCTCGCCATCAAGTACGCCGGCGTTAAGGGTCTGCCTTCGGTCTTCAACGCCGTCATCACGATTTCAGTCATGTCGGTCGCCAATTCATGCACGTACGGGTCGACGCGGACGATGCAAGCGCTCGCCCAGGGCGGTATGGGGCCGAAGCTCCTCGCGTGGGTCGACAAAAAGGGTCGCCCCGTGTGGCCCGTCATCATCCAAATGACGTTCGGCTTGTTGGCATTCATCAACGAAGCCGAAACCGGCTCCACGGTCTTCAATTGGCTGCTGTCCTTGACCGGTCTGTCGTCCTTCTTTGTCTGGGGCTCCATCTGCCTGAGTCACATTCGCTTCCGACATGCTTGGAAAGCCGCGGGCCGAAGCCTGGACGAACTCCCCTTCAAGTCGCAGCTGGGCGTCTACGGCTCGTACGTCGGCTGTACGCTCGTCGTCCTCTGTCTCATGGCCACCTTCTACATCTCGCTCTTCCCCATCGGCGGCTCTCCCAACGCCGAGTCCTTCTTCTCCGGCTACATTGCCGCCCCGGTCATTTTGGTGCTGTATCTCGGCTACAAGGTCTGCATGCGCGACACCACCACTTGGGTCAAGATCAGGGACATGGATCTTGACACCGGCCGCCGCGAGTTCGAGGACTTCCCTGACTCTGAGCCGGACGAGCCCGAGAGGAGAGCGAGCGTTGGCCGCAAGTTGAGCAGGGCCATCTTTTAGCCATAGTACAGACCGTGTGCAGAAGTTCTTCTCGACGTGGCTTGCTGATGTGCTTCTCCTGGGACTGTATTGTGCTGGGTCAAGACATGGCTGGCACAGGTTGGGGGGCAGCTTTGGGTAGACAGTTGTTATTGTAGTTGGTAGACGATCCGAGATTTGGAACTCTCAAACTTATATATGTCTCTAGGTCCACAGCTTCCATTATCTACAAATTGATGTATGTATACCTGTCTGTGGAGCATAACTGTCTCTGGTTTTCCCCCACGTGCACCATGTCTCCAGAGACTTGGTCGTTGATCGACTCTTGTCCATATGATGGAAGAATCGACCCGGACTTGAATGAGCTCAGCATGGGTCTGGGTCAGTCCCAGGGAACGGAGAAAGAATCTACATCTAAAAGTATAGCGTAAGGAGCCCGTTGCATAAGGCAGGCATAGATGCGCCGAGGTGTCATTTTGCAGTTGGAAGGGGCTCGCCGGGACAAGTGTCCTGGTCATGTCAATCCTGCTGGAGTCCGAAGAGCATGTCTTGATCTGTCTTGATCACGTTTCCATTGTCTACAGGTATGGATTCTATCACTCAAAGCCCCCTCGGGGGCGTGGCCAGGGATCAACCGAAATCTCTAGCATGCGGATTCGATTTGCCCCCGTGCTGCTACATCAGATCGAGAAACCTGGCGCAACAACAGATGTCATGAAGCAAAGGACAGCCGTGCCGGCATATGTCTGGGCCAATGGTTGGAGCTCTATCAATCAGACACCAAAGATCTCCTTGACCTGCTTCATGGTGTCTTCCGGCGAGGTGACGGCATGACCGATGGTTCGTGGATCACTGTAGATCTCCCAGTCGTTGCCGCCGGGGAAGGCCTTGTCGCCGAAAAAGTGGATGTGCTTGTAGTGGATGCCCGAGAGGTTCTTGGACGGGTCGGCCTCGGCCTCAATGTGCTGCAAGCAATATCTCTTGTCCCAGCCATCCGGGAAGACGTCAAACGAGATCTGGCCGCCAATGGAATATCTGTTTTATCCGTCACCCCGAGTCAGTATGTTCTTGTTTCTGCCGACGGTATGATCCCCGCCATATCATTCCAGGAGAAGCGAGGGGAGAGGGGACAATCCTTACGTGAGTCCCAGATGCGGGAATTCGGCCTGAATGGCCTTGATCAGCTTCTCTCTGCAGCCGGACTTCTTGTCCCAAGCCTCGAACTCGTCTCGCTCGGCTTGACTGGCGTTACGACCGACGGGGCTGACGTTGATCATGCCATTTCGGAACTCGATGAAGGTCCCGCGCATCTTGGGGATGTCCTCGATGCCGGCAATGTACTTCAACAAAAACCGCACCAGTTTCTGGTACTTCTCTTCCCCAAGCCATTGGATGAACGAGTTGCCGGGCAGGGCCTGGCCCAGGCGGAAGGCGGTCAGACCGTTCTCGGGGAAACAGAAGTCGAAGAGCGACTGGACGGGGAGGGACGGCGTGCCGAGTTGTTCCTGTTGCTTGACGAGATCGGAGCCGCCGACCTGTTTATGGGAGAAGAAGAGTCAATGTCTTGTCTTGTCTTGTAGGCAGAGGTGATATGCCCTTGAGGCCCCAAATTGAGGATTCCGCGTGGACTCACATAGCCAATTGCAACTTTCTGTCTCAGGCGCGACAGCATCTGCAGCATCTCAGCTGAGACGGTCCGTCTGGCCGGGGTGAGTGTGCCGTCCACATCGAAGAGGACAATAGTTTCTTTGATCGGACGGTCCTTGAGATCGGGGTAGAGTTCGGCCATGGTGGATTGATTAGGGGCACTGAGGAGTGAGGAGTGAGGAGCGAGATAGGACGGAGGGGTCACGGAAGGTGAATGCCAGGTGCTGCTTCGTTGCAAGTGTCTAAGCCTAGGGCCTTTTGTAGCTCGTACTAGGAGGAAAGGAACGGCAATGATGGGGTGTTCAGAAAGAAACAGTCGTAAATAGAGACATAGGATTGAGAAAAGGACAGTTCAACGTGCGTGTCCCTTTTTTTCTAGGAGTGAAGGTGGCTTGTTTGACAGACCGGGAGGAAGGTTGACAGCGCGCCCGCAGGCTTGAAGTGCAGTGCATTGTCGGTGCACAAGCGTGACTGGCGCCCACAGCACCGTGTGGCTCAGGGCGCAGATTGACCGCGTTTATCAGTTTAGTTATCAGTTATCAGTTATCAGTCCTGTGATATCACGTGCAGCCCTTATCGCTCTGATTTCCTCCCCTGGAAAAAGGGGCTGATGCCAGACAAGGCTGCTTACTAACATCAAGATGCCGACTGTGGAGTCAGCTGCAGTATGTGGCAACGACTCGTTGAGGTATACATATATCTCTTCAAGAGCTCAGTTGTGCGAGACAATTGGAGCTTGTTGACAGTGAGTGATTCAGAGATAAGAGGCGAATCAGACCCACCACTGAAATGTACCAAATAACTGTATCGGTGCCGCCATTGCCATATGGGTCGGTGAATGATGGCAAGGTCAAGACATACCTCAAGATGACTGTCCAGCTATGCTTCGATCAGCGGTGGACGACGTCTTGCAACGGTAAGGCTTACATGTGGACACGTCTTGCTGACTCTTATCACTGCCTACGATTGGCGACTATGCTCGATCGGTATTATACACCAATCTCACCCCAGTCTGCTCTATCGCGTCTCGATCATGTTTAGTAAGTCTCGACCCGTGCTGACAATCTTTGATGACATCGACGCCTCTACCACCTTTTCATAGGTAGAATCAGCTTCTACTCTCTCTCGCAAGCAGAAAAGTCACTTTTGAAGGCCGGTGTCCGTCCCGAGATTATACAAGAGAGCCAATACTGATATCAAACCGAGACTCAACAACACAGCTCATCGAGAACTGTATACTCTCATCTAACATCTATCGTCTCTTCTACAAATCCCAGCTTATACAATGCTCTCCTTTCTCCGCGGATCAGGTCCTCCCGTGCGCACCACCAATGCAGCAAACAACCCCATCTTCTACGAACACGGCCGCTCGAGACTCGAATTTCACGCCCCCAACTCTCCATTTCTCATGACCAACGCCATCCCGCCGACGACACCCGCGCAAGGCGCATCGATCATGCAACCGCCGTTGCATTTCCACATTCACCAGACCGAGAAATTCCACGTCCGTTCCGGCACGGCCACGTTCTGGAAAGGAAGTGGAGCTGACCCGTGGCTCATGCTCTCCTCGGAACCAGGACAGCCTTCGACAGCGACAGTTCCGCCCGGCACCTGCCATCGCTTCGAGAACGCTTCCATGACAGAGGACCTGGTCGTCGACGTGCAGCTGGATCCGGAGGACTATGAGGCCGAGCAGCGCTTCTTCCGCAACTTCTTTGGATATTTGGATGATTGTCGGAAGGCGAATGTTGAGCCTACTCTGTTTCAGTTGATGGTTTTCTTGGATAGTGCGGATACGCCGTTGGCATTGTCGCTGCCGCTGGTGAACAATGAATGGCTGGGTGGATGGGTTAGTAGGCTGTTTTTGACGGTGATGGCTTTCTGGGGGAGGTGGCTACTCGGGTATCAGACATCTTATTCGGAGTATTATGAGCCAGGGAAATCAAGGTAAGGTAGTCTGGTCAGTGGGAGTGAAAGAAATGCTTTACTCTTCCAATAGAGGAAGATGAAAATGTCGGTAATGGTGCTGGTCACCGGAACGTGTATTACTGGTCTACACCCCTATCTCTATACATATAGATGGACCTCTCAACCAGCTGACATATAAGGTACGAGAGTATATATACATCTAGAAATCTAACTCACAGGTCCACTCCACCATAAGACAAGATTTTGTGGCTAACCGTGTGGATTACATCCCGTGATATTCTTGTATTCATCCCTCTATCTGTATACAATGTCAACTCCAGACTTGCCATTGGGCTCAGAGCGGCTAAGATTCTCGTGTAATTTAATGCTTTCCCTTCATACCACTGCTGGCTCTAAAATAAGACTACGAAACCAATCAAACCTCACGCTCAATGGCTGGAAAACAGTCTTTCCCAATCATCTAAGGGTGTCAGAAGCTGGATTAAAGAGGAGGGATTCATTGCTCCATCTTTCTCATCACTATGCACAAAGGCCACCACAAGTGATCCATCTCGTAATATCAACACCTGTGATGCATGTTCGAAACAAGATATGAGACCTGATACCAGCGCCCATCGCTTGGGGAAATCTAACTTCAACGATCAATGTAACATGCACAACCAAGAGTGATCATACCAACGGACACACTTGTCCAAAATGTCCAGGTCATCTGACGGACACGCGCCCACCAAACCAGACAAAAATGCCTCCTAGGCAGCAACGGCGCCAGCCTTCATCCCCTTGACCGACTTCCACTCGACAAAGACGGCCCCAATTGCGGTCATACAAGCCATGGCCACGGCAATGTACCATGTATTCGTGAGAGCCGTATTGTAAGCCTCCTGAACACCGGCCAGAGACCCGGCGGGGATTTGTTCTTTCAGCGACGTGGCACCCACATGGAGGATGATGGAGGGATCCAATCCAGGGACATATTTGGGGATCTCGGTGATGAGACGGTTGTTGAAGATGTTCTGACCGACGGATACGAACAGGGCGCCTCCAAACGTCTGCATAAACATCACCAAAGCAGTGCCTGTGGGGACATCCTTGAGTGGCAAAACAGCCTGCACGGTGATCAAGGCCTGCTGCATGCCAAAGCCCACCCCGAATCCGTAGATGATCTGATATCCAATCCACTTCTCGTGCCCGGTGCTGGTTTGGAACGTGGTGAGAAGACCCGCACCGACGGCCGAGAAAATGACGCTCACATAATAGAATGGCGTGTAGTATCCGATGGCGGTGGTACCGACACCAGTCAGGATATTGGCGACGACCAGGGCCAAGACCATGGGCAGACACATGATGCCAGATTTAAATGCCGAGGCGCCCTTGATGGCTTGGAACCAGATGGGAACCCAGTAGACGAGAAGGAAGAAAGCCCCGCCCAGCGAAAAGGCGAACCAACATGCAGCAGCGACACTGCGTTGGGAGATGATGTTGAAAGGAATGGTGGCGAATTCTTTCATGTAGTACTGAACAATCACGAAGACGACAGTCAGCACGCCGAAGAACGTCAGGCACAGAACGATGCGCCAATTGGACCAGGGGTAGGTAGATCCACCCCATTGAAGAGCCAGCAGACAGACGACGATGTCGACGATGAAAAGCGCGGTCCCGCCCAGGTCGAGTTGAAATGCCCGCTCCCTAACGGATACCTTCTTCTCAGCCTTTCTCTTGGGGGACTGGAAGTAGAAGAAAATGACGACCAGGGTCACAGCACCAAGAGGAAGGTTGATGTAGACTGGGAGCCATTAGCTTGAGTATGCGCGGCCATGAGACCAAATCAGAACTTACAGCACCAACGCCAGCCGGGCCCGTCGGTGAAGGCGCCACCCAGCAGAGGCCCGGCGATCGAGGCAATGCCGTACATGGCACCGATGATGCCGGTGTAGATAGGACGTTTCACCAGCGGCACCGTGTAGGCGATGATGACCAAAGCGCCGGAGAAGATACCGGCAGACCCGACACCTGCTATGGCACGACCAACAATGAGGGCATCAGAAGTTGGGGCGCCGCCACAGACGGCAGATCCGACTTCGAAGATGACGATAGACGTCAAGTACACATTCTTGATGGAGAAGAAGGTATACAATCTAGGCGGGTCAGTAAGTGCTCCCCTAGTTCTTGCTCGGCGAGGTACTCACTTTCCAAAGAACAATTGCAATGCGCAGGTCGTGAGAAGATAGGACGAGCCGTACCAGCCCACGTCGCCGAGAGATTTGAAGTGATCGGTGATCTTGGGAATGGCCGTGGCGATGATGGTATTGTCCAGGGCCACCAAGAAGACGGAGAGACAGAGGGCGAGGGTGATGAGAGCCAGCTTGAGTCCACTTGGATATAAAGCCTCGTCGTCTTCGGGTGAGGGAATGGCACCGTCTGCATGTTTCTCCTCGTTTTGGATTTCCACCTCGGACGACTCTTTGCCCGGCAACGTCTCCTCTAGGACCGTCTTTTCCTGCAGTTGCTCAGCCTGGGGGACCCGATCGGTGTCTGCCATAGACGACTCCAGTCGGGGATGTTTCTCGAGATCTGTGTGGGACACATTTTGGCTTGGTACCACCGTGGTGGCCTCGGATTTGGCATTGGCAGTCTCGGAGCCAGACCAACTTGGCTTCTTGATGGAGAAGCCCATTGAATATGGTTGTGGTCTGTGTCGGCGCGCCTTGTCTCAGCAATGCTTGGGGCGTTGGGCGTGAATGGGGAAGGGTTCTGTCCTTGAGGGGGTTCGAGTTTGAGAGAACTGGTATTAGAAGGTGAGCAGCTATGCCTTGCAGCTGAGGATATTAGGATGGCTGGGTGGTTGTTCGAGCATTGGAATGAGAAAGGCAGGAAGGCGATACTGGTGATAGAATGCTGGTGTGGTTGGGCTGATGATATTTGCACGTGTTAAAGTACACGGTATCCAAGGGCGGGAGGTTGGAGGTGATCCAACAATCAGAGCATATCACAACGGCCACAGTACTTGAAGATGAACGTAGATGAACGAAGAAGGATGAAGGACAGGCAGAAGTGAAAAGAAGACTATCCGAAGTAAGTCAAGGGAGCCAGCTGAAAGTATATTCTTTGTTTTCGAGGAGGAAGCCCAGGCTACATGCAGTGTGGGTACAAGGGGGAGGGGGAGAATGTCCGGGGTGCCTGGAGAGCTTAGGGAGCTGCCGTTACGGGGTTACTACTTACAACTTGGATACCTACCAGGTACTGCACAGTTGTACAGTGGTAGCCTGTAGGTACCTAGTAGGTAGTGGTGGTGAATGCTCACTGCGTGTCGAGAAAGACGGTGGATGCCGCAGTGGGTCGATTACGACCTGTTGATCGATCGCCTGCGCTCCTCCTTTCCCTGTTTTCCCACTTTGTCCCTGGTCCTTTTGCTCGCTCGCCCGTCGCCCGTCGCCCAGATCGGACGAAGAGGAATGGACGGGAATTGACTTATTCCTGTCTAGTAAGTAGTACCTACCGCGAGACTTACAGAGATACAAAAGTGGAATCTGAAATCTGGAGTTTGGGGCATTATATTGGGTCCAGCTGCCCGCCTAAGGAGCCCGCTACTACTAGGTAGATAAAAGGACAACTAATTAATTAGATGCCCCGGTTAATAGTGGACATATGCTGTTCCTGATCATTTACTTTATTGTTACTGCGTGCCTACCACTGGCATGGGTACTTCTGTAGTACAAACCATAATGTATTCTCTTGATTACCTAGGTATCTTAGATAGACACCTACAAACTACTCCCCAAAAAGGTCTGTGGTGAATCCCCATACCCTCTACTGCTGCATCGTCCTCTTCGACCAGGCAGCAATAAATAGTCCCCTGTCCTCCTCGTCTCCGAGCCCCGTCATCGCTTCCAGCCGTGGTCGCAGTCCAATCAAGACGAGAATGGTGACGCGATGATATGCTCGACAGGGGGTGGCTAGGGTTTCGATCGGGAGCAATGTACTCTTTCGACACAATACCCGGCGACTGCTCGAGCCGTAAAAGCCTTGTTGTGACAAGAGTCGGACGAAATATCACGCCGGCGACGGGGCCTCAGATCCATTGGCTCCAATCAAATCATCAGGAGAATACGATAAGATAGAAAATACGAACACAGAAAGACAGGCAACAACGAATAGTCGGGGATCATCTTTCCTTAAGCGAGACTTCTCGCTGTCTTGTGGTTCCGAGCTCCGAGTCCGATTCAAGTCACCGAATACTAAGGTAGGTAAGTACCTAGGTAACTGTGATACAGCATCAACGCAAATACCGTCTGGCTCGACTAGAAAAATGAAGATTGATATTCTTCAGTGTTAAGAATAGGGGCGCCCTGCCCGGGTCACCACAGAGGGATAGACAAACACACCCATGACCCATATTCAACCTCTCCATAAACTCCATCCATTACTGCGCCTCGGCAGAGCCTTGCATTGCTTGAGACCCTTGCCGCGTTGACATTGGTGTATTATATACATTTCTATCGGTTCTCCAACCACAACAGCGCCGCTTATTTTTCACTCTTTGTCGTCCTCTTCTCAAACTCCACCACCGCGGGGGCAATGGGTCGGGAGAACAAACTTGAATAGTCGGTCGGCACTAGATCCTTGCCAGGCTGATTGCGGAACTTGACCAAGCGGATCATGGTCGCCAACACCGTCCCCAGTTGAACATAGGCGAACTGCTCTCCGATGCATCGATGTCTACCCGCGCCAAACGGGAGGTACGGTGACGAGGCTCCCTTGCTGATCATGCCGAACCCATAGTCCTCAAACTCCTCCGTCTCCGTTCCCATCCGACTGTAGGACAGTTTGTGCCCGTCGTCCCATCGATGCGGCTCCCACAGCATCGGTTCGGGGAAATATTCCGACTCTCGAGATGTGACCCCAGGCGCCGACATGAGCGTGTGAGTGGTGGGAATTTGATACGTTTTGGTCGTGGTCGCAGTGTCGGCGACAATGGTCAGGGGCGACTTGACCTTGCGCATGATGCTGTGGATGGGAGAGTGCAGCCGCAGCGTCTCCTTGACCACTTTGCTGTGCAGCGTCAACTTCTGCAACGACTCGTATGTCAGAGGCGGCAGGTCTTCGCCCAGCACTCGCTTCTGTTCTTCGAGTAGCTCCTCCTGGATGTCGGGGCGTGTGGCCAGTCGCAAGAGGATCCAGCTCGAGGTGGATGACGACGAATGCTGCCCGGCCATGAGCAGGGCAATCATCATGTGTGCCACCTCGGTGTCCGGAATGGGCGTGCCGTCCTTGTAGGCACAACTCATCAAGTTCCAAATCATGTCCTCTTCGCCTTCGCCCCGCTTTCCGCCTGCAGCTCGTCGTTGCTTGATGATTTCCATGTACGTCTCGGTCATCTTCTTCTGCGCTCGATCTCGCTTGCGGTTGTGAGGCAGGGGTGCCCAAGGCAGCATGAAATTGATGGGTGCAAACCCCATGTCAAGGTCATGGTAGAGGTCGGCAAATGTCGAGTCGAACTTCTCCCGCACTTCTTTGCCCTGGAGCGATCGGGATGCGGTGTAGATGGTCAACTCTGCCATGGCTGGGATTATGTCAATCGTGCCAGACGAGCCCTTGAACGCGGCCGAATTCTCGACAAACAGTTTGGTCTCGGCAGAGATCAGATCAACGTAGGACTTGAAGGCATCTAGGGTCAGACCGAACTTGACGAACTTCTTCTGCTCCATCAACTTGGAGTTCTCGCAGTCATACTGTGCCATTTTGTCAGCCCATGTTCTCTGCCGTGTGTTATTTTCGTTCAACCTACCACCACACCGGCCCCAAAGACTGGGGTGGTCAGCCCACTATAGACTTCCTCCGCATTGACATCCTTTAGCTTTCCGTTCAGAATGAATTCGTTCCCTTTTGTGCCCAAGCAGACTGTGACTTTTCTTCCGAGGAGGATGAACGTGAAAACGTCGCCGTATTTCTGCTTGCAGGAGAAGAAGAAGTCGAAAGGGTCCATGCCATACCATATCCTGGAGACAGCAGTTAGCAAAAACTTTGTCCTCAACGGCCATCTTGCAATAAAATCGTGCAAATGTGCAGTCTTTCCATATGGGCCACGTACGTGCTACCGATTAGCGGAAACCAGGAAAACACTTCTGGCGGCGCATTCTTGTCCTTGAACAACACTTGTCTCGTGACATGGAAGACCACCGCCAGGCCTATGAAGGCGGCGAAGCCGAGCAGGACGACTTGATAGAGAGGAAGGGTCTGGACGAGTCTCTCGACGGGTACCGCGACCGTGGCAAGGAGACCCATGGTTGGAAGGGTTGTCGCAAGGATCACTGATGCCGAGTCGGATTGCACCCAGGCCACGCGAGGTGTGAAAGGAGCGACAAGGTTAGGGACAAAGCGTATGGTGTGGCAAGGACTGTGTTCGATGTAGGTATACCGTTGGAAATGGTGTCAGGGTCAACTCTGTAAACGTTGAGAGATAGAGGATCGAGGTGGGTGGGACTCGAGCGGCGCAGCTATGGGGATACCAGGCAATTTAAGGTCAAGTTGAAAATGAGAGGATGGCCTGCTTGAGCGGGCTCGAGGCAAGCTATCTATGTGTACAGAATTCCTGAGGCGACTTCCCGGTGCCTCACTCGGTGTATTCTGTATGTATCGTGGCTATTCTCTTGTAGACAGGAGGGATGTTGAGCGCAGAGGGGCCGAAAAATAAATTATTATTGTTCCCATCAGAGTTGTAGCAACGGAGCAGTAACAACGATGCACCGTACAGAGAGGAGAGAGGAGAGAATTCCCAGGTACGCAGAGAGCACGATTGGCGGGTTTCTTTGGTGTCGAGCTCGAGCTGCAGCTTGAAAGTGCTGCCACTGGCACTGATGCCTTAGATCCCCGAAGGTATTGATGCCTATTGGTGCCTGCGGGTGCCGGTGGACGCCACTGTCAGTTTGGATGCTGCGATCCGAATCGAGCCACCATCCCATTATCCCATTCCATCCCATCACCACCACTGCAACTGATGATAAGTGGATACTCGATACTGAATACTGGATACTCTTCATCATCACTCCTATCAAATGCTGCTACTGCTACTGGCTACGATCCGTACACCCTTGGGAATCAGCAATCGACATCAGTCCACGTACCAGCTATCCAGGTAATCTGGACTCATTTATTACTGCCACCGCTTCCAGCTGACACCACCAAGTGAGAATTCTCCCTTTGCCTCCGTACCATCGTCCAACGCGATCCCAGATCAGTTTCCCCCTCTCGTTCAGCATGGACCTGCGCTTAAGATATGAAGGAAAGTGGATGGGAAAACAAAGCATGAGTGTCGCTTCCGAATTCACTTCTACTGAGTTAGGTCGGAAACCTGCTACGTACTTCTACATAAGCCGCATCCTCTACCTGGGTAGTAATACAATCAGGCAGTATCTAGAACCAGCTTGTCTACTGTGTAGTAGACGACCTCATCTTGCCATCTTTCCCGGTCTGCGTCCACCTACAACCGCCCCTTTTCCAGATATCCATTCTCCTTGAGCCATCCTAGCACATCATCCCCATCCCGTGCCAGCCAATTGGACTTGGCCTTGATGCTGTCGAGGCTTTGCTGGAGACTGCGGTCAAAGCCCTTCTTGTCCTTGTCCTGGAAAAACTGCTCGACCTTACTCATTTGGTCTGCCTTCGTGAATCCTGCCACGCAGATGCTGACCACGCTGCTGAGCATGGTCATGCTGGGCGGCAGCTTCTCCACCAACGTATCCCAGTTCTTGCACATCCATTCCCAACGTTTCTCAATGCCCTCCGCCGTTGTTCCGAGCCCACCGATCGGCATGTAGATGTCTTGCATCTTGACCTCTCCACTCAGAGCCAGATCCAACGTCTTCTTGATCAGCTCGGGGCTCCTGGCGCGACCTAAGCTGCGCAGACAAGTGTTCCTTTCGTCCGCCGTCGGCGCCGAATGATAGCGGGCCAGCACCGCTTCCCATTCTTTCACGCCCCCATCGCGCAGGACCATGGCGAAGACTGACGCCCGTAGATTCGGGTGAATGGCATTGTAGTCTCCCTTCAAGAATTTGCCGAACATTTCCTTCGCTGCCGCTTGTATCTTCTGATCCCCAGCAAGGCCCGCAGAACCGAACATCAGACTCTTAAACTGGCTGAGAATATGATCTTCATTCTCGGAGAATTCCCAACCCAGTTCATGCGCCTTTGTCGAGCACAGATGCAACTGGAAGGCTTTGAGAGCATCCTTGACGGAGTCGTCCTCGAAGATCCACGTGTTGCGGACGGCGTTGATCCGTGTAAGGATTTCATTCCACACCACAAAGTTGGCCTCGGTGTTGAACGACTGCAGGAGGCTAAGGATGCCGGACGTCCTGCCATAACCACTTGCTGCCAGAGCACCGGCGTCGGCAATCATGCCAGCTCGGTCTTCCACGGATAGCAGTCCCTTTTGAGCCGCTTCTCCAAGCTTCGTCAAGCGATCCGGGGTGTAGCTTGTCCGGTAGAATGCGGAATGGTCGGTGTTCAACTTGTAGAACTCCAAGCCACCCCTGATCTTGTACGTCTGTTCCCGCTCAGTAAGCAACAGACTCTCATCGACGCCTTCCTTGGTTTTAAGACCGAGCATCACAGGGTAGAGAACCTGATCCTCTTCAGGCTTGACATCACCCGTCCGCAAGAATCGGTTCTGCTTGACGGTGATCGTGGACTCCTTCTCGTTTTCAGTGACTGTCACTACCGGGTACCCAATGTTCTTGGTCCAGATGTCCATGACGTGTGCGACGTCCTTCCCGCTGGCATCTCCCAGGGCAGCCCACAAATCACTAGTCTTCGTATTGCCCCACGCGTGTTTCTTGATGTACCTTCTGATTCCGTCAATGAAGGTGTCTTCACCAAGATACTTCGAAATCATCCTCAAGACAGCCGAGCCCTTCGAATAGGATATTGCGTCGAAGATTTGGTTGATGTCCTCTGCACGATGGACCGGCACCTCGATTGGGTGGGAGCTTCGGAGACCATCCAAGCCCAGGGCTCCCTGCAGAGTGTCGATGACAAAGGTCTGCCAGACTTTCCACTCCGGGTAAAATTCATTGCAGCTGTACCAACTCATCCAGGTGGCAAATCCTTCGTTCAGCCACAGTCCGTCCCAGAAATCCATGGTCACCAGGTTACCGAACCATTGGTGAGCCAGCTCGTGCTGCACAACCTCCGCCACCCGTTCCTTGGTGGCCGCGCCGGCCGACTTCTGATCAAAAAGAAGATCCACCACGCGGTAGGTAACAAGGCCCCAATTCTCCATGGCACCGGCCGCGAAATCCGGAATGGCCACCATGTCCATCTTTGGCAAAGGATACGGTGCCTGGAACGCCTTTTCGTAGAATGCAAGAGTCTTTGCGGCGACATCAAGGGCAAACTTTCCGTCCTCCTCGTTCTGTTCGGGGGTCATCCATACTTTGATAGGTAATCTAAATTTGTCCGTGGAGATAGACTTCAGCTCTGCTATGATGAACGCCAGTAGGTAGGTCGACATGCGCGGAGAACGGCTGAATGTCACTGCCTTCCTCTTTCCACCTGTGATCTTGGAGTCCACAACTTTGGTAGAAGCCACGTCCATGTTGGACAAACAGGTCTTGTCCTCATCGGCGATCAGAGTGACCGTGAACTCGGCCTTCAAGGCGGGCTCGTCGAAGCAAGGCAACGCGCGTCGAGCATCGGTGGCTTCAAACTGCGTGACGGCAAGGTACTGCCCGTCCCTCCTCTTGGATCGGTAGAAGCCCGCCATCTTATCGTTCAACTGTCCAGTGTATGTATGCTTGAGTTGAACCTTCTGACCCTTTGTGATCGACTTGCCCAGCTCGACTGTCGTTGTTTGTGTGTCGGCATCGTAAGAGAGGGTAGGAGAAGACGTCACCAGGGTGCCATCGGCGTGGACAGTGGTTGTGTGGATATCCAGCTCCAACGTATTCAATGCGATGGAACTGCTGTCCTTTGCAACGTCCAGGTCAATGACCACGGTGCCTTCGAACGTGAACTTGTCGAAATCGACTTCAAGAGTGACGTCGTAGTGCTTGGGAATGACATTGTCCGGGAGCACGACTCGACCTTGGGTATTGACGGCGCCGGGGGCGTCAGACATGAATCGGCACATCTTGGGTCCGGTACGGCGCCAAAGGATTGAGGCTTGGTGTCGCTGAGGTGTAAAGGGCGAGGCCTTTGTTTGGAGCAGTGCAGAAGCAGAGATTCCTCGTCTGACGGTGGTGAGATGCACCCGAGAAGGAGGGACTCGTCGGAAGCTCTGTTGCAGGAAGGGCGTTTGGAGAATGCGAGATTCAGCAAGCCTTGACAGAGAGCGTCCCGAAGGCTTCATCTACCTCGACCCGGCAGGATGGTGGAAGGGGCCGTCAGGATGCCACAGATGATGTGTGATTTGGTAGCCGACAAGATCCAAAAGGAGTGGAATGGAATGCCCAGATGAGATGAAAGGGTCTCGTGCACACCTGTCACAACTGTGTACCTATCTCCGTCTGCTTGGCTGAGGGCTGTAACACATTGGCATTGCAGTACGAGGCCGACAATAGTACATCACCACCTGGATGTTAGTATGCGGCCGAATGAGGAAAGTGCGGCGAGTTGCATCCTGGCAATTCAAGTTCTGCTTTGTTCAATTCTCTTTCTCCTTCGACTTCTTCCCTTCATCAAGCCTCAAACTCTTAAACCTGAAGTTGGGTTAGGACTTCGTCGTGCTCAATACCAATGATGTCTTTGTCCAGCACTTGACCTGCTCAATGATCTCGGACTCGATGCCCGAAGCCGCCCTTCTGATGAGTAAATCTTCACGCATTTCCGATCTACTTCAATCCATGTATAGCCTCACGCGAGAATGTCTTCATTGACAGCCATAAACACCCCTTCATGCAAGAACCGGCATCGGGACGCTATCACTACCGTGCGTTTCTGATTTGTTATCAATTCATTTCTTGCCAGAGCAAACCATTTCAGCCCAGCGAGTTTGAGGAAGTCACTATCTTTTGTGGGTGATTCTCCATAAAATCGTTGGCACATTTCTGTTCTGCCGGCTATATAAATACCAGGAGGTTAACATCGAGGGAATCTACAGTAACATGAACAGTCATGCCATGCCATGCCTGGATGGAGATTCTTAATTTCATTCTCAAAGCTACTCCCTCTCAAATGGCTTATTGCCTTTACCATAGTGTCATCAAGAAGAGGACACTTCGGGCGCCGCTAATCAGTCATGCCTTCCTTCACCCCTGTGCCCGGCGTATATGCCTGGCAATAGCAGCACGCAAAAAACAAACAACAAAACGCTACGCAGCATGCATTAAAGCCTCTTTGACCGTGGCGCCAGCTCCGATTCTCTCATGACGGGTATCTCTGATGTCCAACCCCCCGGGTAAGCTTGACCGTCTCTTCATCAAAACGGTGCTGTGCCGTGCCTTCATTCTGATCGTTTGAGTAACAAAGTAACGCCGTAATATGCCCACATGCACGATATCCACGCAAGCGCCACCTGAATCGTCCCCTGAACCGTGACGTGAAAGAGCAATTTCGAGATAATTACATGCCAGAAACTGGTGCGTTCCGACTGGTGCATTCTGGATGGTGTAAAGGGAAGCAGGAGTAGGGAACGTTGAAACAAGCCGCCAAACGCCCAGATGCCCTTCCCGCGCCGGTTCAAGTTCCAGAGAGCTTTCCGTTCGATCGAGAAGTGGCCCTCGTGGTGTTCTAGCAAATTCATCAAGCAATCATGAGCGCGGCGGCGTTACAGCATTTGCCGGAGTGCTGCCGCGGTATGGAATGGGAGGAGATGCTCTGCTGGTCGGAGATGCCGTCGTTGGAGCTGAGGCACGCTGCTGAATAACCTGTAGTTTCCGTCGAATGACCGTGAGTCTTCCTCTAATGCTGGTTACCACTGTGGAAAGAGTTAGCAATTGTTGTTGCTGCCTTAAAGAGGGACTCACAATTCTTGACTGCCTTCCTATCTTCAGCTTCCAGCCCGTTGATGGGGGATGCATCTTCTTTCTCATTTTCGCCATCGGTGTTGCTGTCGTCGTCTTGCTCGAGGATTGCTTCAAGCATTCGGATTGCAGTGACATATGAGATCTCGCAGCCAGCCAAGTCCTCATTTGTCAGCTCGTTGATCGCAGCTGCTCGGCTCATTTCCAGCGCACGGTCATACATGAGCTTTTCTGCCGTGATTCCAGAACTGACAATCACCTGGTCTGCGGAAGTGCCCAGTCCAGCGCTGGAGACTGTGGTACTGGAGATGTTGTTGGGATGGCTGGGGTGGTCTTCGGGAAGACGACGTTGGCTATCAATAAGCTTGAGTCGAACAAGGTCTGCCTTTTCCAGAACCTCGTTGAATCGACTTCGAACCCACTGCACAACGTTGTTCATCCTCTGCCCAATGGCAGTCGAAGTCGTCGTCGTCCGATAAGTAGTAGCATCGTTGGCCAACTCGCCACGGTTCTTACGTGCCCACCAACGTGCTGCAGTGTCCATGGCCTTTGCGAGCAATGCCAGAGCCTTGACATAAAGTACTAGAGCTTCCTCGGCAACGATCACCATGGCTTCAACTGTCAGGTCATCGTTGGAAGCGCCGAACGGGTTGTCCGATGTGTCGCTGCCCGCTGCATTGCGCAAACCTAGCCCGGGTTGAGAAGGCACCACTGGGATGAGTTGCTTATACTTGACCTCTGCGAAGCCGTAAACCACGTCGCTTCGCGTCGCGATCTCCTCAACAGTCTGGATGGATTTTGTATCCTCGTCAGCGGCGGCTTGTTTGCCGGTGTCTCCCACAACTACAAGGCTGCTTTGCGCTCCAGGATAGGTTGGGAACGGGCTATACGTGACAGGAGGGGATTTGCCTCCACGCATCAGATGCACGGGAGGTGAAAATCCAACACCGAAAAGACGTCCGCTGGCCATGTTCAAGGCTTTTGAGATCGCTGATGTCGCTGAACCAGGACTTGGACCATAACGTCGTTCGTAGGAGTTTTGTCGATGATGGAGAGCATCAGGCCGTCGTCCGGAAGCAATCTGCACAGCCCGAGAAGCGCTGGTCTGCGCGCCGGTGACCGATCCCGGCGTACCTTGAGTGGTTGCTCGGCGGACCATTGTGCCTGCCTTGGCCGGTGCCGCTGATTGCATGGCATTCTTGTTCAGTCGTGGACTTGCGTCCAACTCATCGGCCAGCGCGTTGACCTCCACGGCCTTCTTCTCCACCAGAACGTAGTCTCTCTCAAATGCAATGTCCTGAGCCGCTCGCTCGCGCTCTTTCTCTTCCTGTTGCTTGCGCAGGGCATCCTCATGGTGCACATCGTGAATTTGGCCTCGCAACGAGGAAGGTGGCAGCTTGTGCGACCCTGCACTTGTCTGGCGGGCCATGGGGGCGGATGTAGGCCGATGGAGCAAGTCCTGCCGTTCTGGAGCTGTTGCATGTGGATGCAAGGTCGGACGGACTGCGGCTTGGTTGGTGGGAGATGCAGATATTGGTGTCCGTCCATCAGAAGACCGACGTTGGGCACTGCTCTGCTCTCTGGGTCCCGAAATCTGCCTATGAACGGACTGTCGCCGTGACAGATTGTCTTCGGAGACAGTCTTTGAGGAGTCGATATACGGGCTTTCTGGTTCCTTTCTCGAGATTGGATGTGTTAGACCTGTAGGGTCGGTCCGGCTGCTGCGACGGCGGTTGATTTCAGGCTCGGGCGGTTCCTCGGGCAGATCCTCGGGATGCAGACCAGGAATAGGTCCCGTAACTATTTCACTGCTGAAAAAGTCCGGGAACGAAAGTCTCTCCTTGGGGTCTCGCTTTAACAACAGCCGGATGAGTTTCTTCATGGCGTCGGAAATGTTGAATTCGTCCCCGAACTTGATCTTATCTTCACTCTTTTCGATTTTTCGGAGCAACTCAACGTGGTTGGAAGCGCGGAAAGGGGGTCGAGCAGTCATCATCTCGTAAAGCACAGTCCCCACTGACCAAAGATCAGCCTTCGCATCGTATTTCTCATACCTCAGTATCTCGGGGGCCATGTACAAGGGTGATCCGCAGAGAGTCTCCGCCAATGCAGTGGAGGGCAGTGACCGGGCGAAACCGAAGTCGGCTATCTTGAGCATTGGGAGAGATCTGATGCCACAGATTGGGGTGAGAGAGTTGTCGGCAGCTTGATAAGGCATCGGCTGCGGGTCATGAGTCTCGAAATAGATGGGTGACGGGTTGAGGAGCAGGTTTTGTGGTTTGACATCACGGTGGATTAGGTTTCTTGCCCGCAGGAACTGTAGAGCACTGGCGAGTTGTTGTAGGAAATGCCGGACAACGACTTCATGGAGGCCACCGTACCGAGGGTTGGGATATTTGACCATCATATTGCCCACCAGCTCACTGTCTTTGATCTCATTCCGTCTCTTAATGAAATGAGAAAGATCTCCTAGAGCGACATATTCCATGACCAGGTGTATATGTGAGGTGGTCTCCTTGCAGTCGATGAGGGCGACAATGTGAGGATGATGTAGTCCCTTCAGAATAGAGATCTCCGAGGTCAGATTGTCCTTCAGTTTCTTATTCAGTTTGGACATGTTGACAGATTTGATGGCAACGATGCTCTGCACGCCGGAGCCGCCCTGATTCAGATACCTGTCAGTGGTTGTTCCAGAAGCCTCAAGCCTGGTTCCGGGACTTACTGTGTGGATTGCCTTGTAGACTGTTGCAAAACTGCCGCGGCCTATCTCCTCATGTCGCTGGAAACTACCAATCCGGTCCGACTCCTTCGACCTCCTGGGAGTGGAGGACTGATAGGTTGTGGACGCCATCTTCACCTCCTCCACCACTTCGGTCGACAGAGCCCTTCCAGGAGGCAGAGGTGAGGCAGGATGTTGCTATCTTCTCAGCTGCGGATAGAGATTGGCGGTGATATGGTTGGACATGGAATGCTCGATGTGGAAGAATGCTCCCGAGGAGGAGTACGACGTCGTAGGGGAGCAGGCGGCGGCAGGGCCAAAGCAAGTTGGGTGGAGATGGCGCAATTGGCCGGCAGGCTGCGTGATTTCGATGTTGTGTAACTGCGAGAGGCAGAGCCCAACAAACTCGGAGAGACGGGAATGATCGAATCGACGAGGAAGGGAGGGCTAGGTCAGGCTGGGTGGTCCGGCGGGCTTGGATGTGAGATGGGAGGTGGTCGTCGGACGTTGACCTGGGGATTGCAGTTGGATGAGGTTGAGTGATGCAGCGTGACCGGGCCAGGCGTTACACCTCAACTTGAACACAAAGGACGGCGGATTAGAGGAGGAAAGATTCCAAAGTAGATAAAGATAAGTGGTTCTGGGAAATAGGCAACGAGAACGAGAACTTGAACGTGAACTGAAAGCCAAACAGGCAGCGCGCGATAGGAGAGTAGTAGGTATAATAACGTTGTACTGTATTATGTCCTCGGAGGAGTTAGTCATGCAAGTCAGTTGGTCGCGGCGACGTGAGTGTCGCTGTGATGTGCTGCGCTGCGCTATAAAGTGTGATAGACGTAACGTGCACTGATAGGGACAAGTACTAGTAGTATCAGCTATCTGTGCTATGGTACTAGTGATTATGATAAGGCTCATCACGTGCTCATGGTCTGGCTACCACCGCCACCTGCACGCACCTGCCTGCCCACCCACGGACTCGCCCGCCCACTCGCCCACTCATTCTCTCACTCAGTCACTCTCACTCAGTTCCTCTCACTCAGTCACTCTCACTCACTCACTCTCACTCACTCAACTCACTCACCGCACATCCCACTGTCTGCGGCCCTACTACTCTGTACAGTTCTGTACACAATAAAGTACTCCTCCTACTACGGTAGCTACCTACTTATCTCAACACCGGAGTCCTTCTCCTATCACTGCCACCCTCCATGTCATGTCTCATGTGTTCTTGAGTGGTGCCGTCGTCCTGTCTCTCTGACGAATCACCTTCCCTGGATGCACCAAACCCTTCCTTCCTCCCCGACTCGGAGTCAGCCGATCGTCACAACTACTGGGAAACACTTCCGGAGCCAGATGGGCTAATTCGTCCAGGCCATGGCACAATACTAGTACGTGACGCCCGAACAATCTTCTACTGTCTGTCTATTCAGGTTCGGCAGTTCATATGCTGATTAGGCTAGATTGTTTCTGCACAGGACACTCGTCTTCTTTGTTATAACGGCATTATATGTCTAGCCCCCGGACTAACAACCACAACCCAATCGGCACCACCACATTGTCGTTCGCTGCAGTCAAGGTACTCTCCATCAGACTAGCCCCCATCCCCGCGATCCAACACCTCGCTAGTGTTCGATAACTTGAAAAAGACCCGGCCGGCCACGGCGCCCATCCACCTAATCTAAGCCAGACCCACGAGACATAGAGACCACAGGTGACCGCGATTGCAAAAGCAAGGCTGCCTTCTAAACTCTTTCCGCCGGCCCAGCACCATTTTGTCTTTCCATAACGCCGCCCGATCAAGCTAGCTGCTGCATCCCCCATGCCTACGCAAATGACGCCGCTCACCATGCTCAACTCTCGTACGGCAGTATCCCAGCCAATCCAGGGCGCCTGGCCAGTGCGAGGAACAGCAGCAAGAGACAGCCAGAGCGGGATCGCACATCCGATCAGAAGGAAGATATGCGACACGATAATTGGCCCACGGTGATCTCTTCCATCCACGTAGGGCGCCAGAAACGTAGTCAATGGTTTTGAGATGGGCGGTAGTTGCGACGCCCTGAAGAGATCGAGCAAGAGGAAAACGGCCAGCACCAGGCTGAGAGCCAATGCAATGAAACATGGGTCCACGAAAATGGTCGGCAGAAGCATGGCGACCATTATGCCGTGGAAAACCTTTCGCCTTGTGTCGACCTCGACTACTGACGTGAGGCGGAGGACCGCACCGATGCCAGTGAGTAAGATCGCACCGCAGTATGCGCAGAGAAGCAGGCGTGTGGTGGCAGGACCAAGAACGTATTGGCGCACGCTCTCGATGGTACCGAACGGAGCGATTGACACTCCGCTAGCATCGCGGGATGGAAGACAGATCCACGAGTCCAGGTTATTGCTGACGACCCAGAAGCGAAACGAGGGCACTTCCCCAAAGAGGTAGCCCAAAGCCCAACCAAAGGGCTCGTGTCCAGACAGTGCCCTTTGGCTGATATAAAGCCGGACCGGGCCTAATATAGTGGCAAAGACAATGAGGTATGCGAGGCCGGCGTACACATATTTGCGGACACGTGCTTGCTCCACGCTGAGTGTCAAGAAAGGCGCCGATGGCCCGTTGGGGTTTGGCTTGGGCTTTCTCGTGCCGTGAGTCTGGCTTTTGTCGCCTCCGCTTTCGAATGCTGTAAAAGTTCGGCGGCGTGGTATATTAGATGAGATCGACGGATCCAGTAGGGCCTCCTCCCCAGCTAACGAAGTCGAGGGTGTTACATGTTGTGGACCAGGACCTGCGGTGCAAGCTCTTCCATTCAAAGAGAATTTTGGGCGTCGCCGGGTCTTCCTGAAAGGGCTCAGGGCATCCTCGTCACTGTCATCGCTGGCGGAAGAGAATCGCCGCATACGTTGAGTCCTCCGCCGGATGAGGAACTGGCATATGGCCTGATCAACTTGCGAAACAAGGCCTCCCTTGGGTCGCTTGCGGAGCAGTTTCCAAGTAGGGATCCTTGCGAGGGTAACCTCCCAGATTAGAATGTTCTTGCAGAAGACGAAAATACACAGTCCTCCCAGCCAGATCATACTCTTGAGAATTTCGGCTTGAGGAGTCTGAGCGAAGAGGAAGAGGTTGATCAGCGCGGAAGAGAGCAGCTGCAGCTCCGAGATGTCTAGACTCGACGTCGTGAGGTAGCCCAATACGGTCATGAGCGCCTGATGAAGTGGGAAAACCATGACCAACTCCTCTCGTGTGAGGAGACATCCCTGGCCGAGTTTCAATGAAAGTGGTTTCGAGTGGGCAGCATAGAACATGCGTAATGTCGAGGCATTTAGTGGGAGTATCGATAGACACCAGTGTATATGCTCGCCGATGACCGGAACCTTTGGTGTGGCTGTGATGACAGGGGGAATCGACGAAAGACCGCACACAATTGCTGCTGGAAGAAACGCGATACTTCGCTGGAACAGCGAGATCGCGATCAAGACCGGCAGAACCACAGGGTAAAGTAGAGGCCCAGGATCGAAGCGCGATGGAACATGGAATCCCTGACGGAACGACTGTATCCAGGTCTTGCCGGTAGCTCGAGCTCGCAGAGTGAGTTGAACCGGGTAGCAGACGTAGACGAAAGGCGCTAAGAGAAGAAAGACGGTGAGTTCATTCATCCAGTCGACCAGACCAGTCGTGCCTCCTGCACTGGACCAGACGATGGTTCCGATCCCACACTGAAGTATAGTCTCTGTACATCGTCGAAGAATCTCTCGCCGCTTCCGCCTTTTGTATGCTTCAAAGTCACTGGCTTGTGTTCCCGCCTCGGCCGATTTCTTTGCAGCTCTTGGACGTGGCTCGAAGAAATGGAACTCGCGTGCGTCGACGAAGGCGGGCGGTGTGGGTAACGGACTAGCTGCGGGAGTCAGTCCTGCAGGGGAATTGCCTCGTAGACCTTTCCTGAGGCGCAAAGGGGGTGCCGGGAGACCTTTCAGTAGAGGGCCCTTCTCGTCGTCGGCTTCGGTCCCGCTCTCACTCGACTCCGACCGGCTGATGACAGGCAGAGAGTAGGCATTCAAGTTGGCGAGATCCGGGTTGTGCTTGTTGGATCCTGCATGGCCCTGGGCTTGCGGTAGAGCTTCACCTCCTCGATGGTAGGGCTGTGGCGAGCGAGACAGCGTCAATCTGGACTGATGGTGGACGTCCTTGGGGTTGGTCCGGCCATCGACGCTCTGTCCGGGATGCGAAGAAGTCATGGAACGGCACGCCGGAGCGAGCGAATACCACGGTCTTGATCTGGAGGGGGGAGAAAGCCGGAGGTCACACGAGATCTTTCATGGCAGCTCAAGATATGGTAAATTCACGCCGAGCTCACCGTGAATCCAGTTTCACCCAACCTGCGTAAGACCGTCCGCGTTCCTTCGAAAATACAGAGTAGATGTCTACTCTGGCACTAGATACCTAGGGACCCTACGTCAACGGTCGAATAGAGGCTAGGGTGGCTCCCCAGGCTCCTTATTATTAAGGCTCCTAAGGTCCCGGCCCCCTACTAGCCTAAGGCGCCCTAGGCCACCCTAGCCCCTTAGCCCTTAGGCTCTCCTTTTGGTAGGGCCTTGGGAGTGGGTCGCCGTTTCTCCTCTTTGACCTACCGCTTCGCTCGGAGGTCTATAAACATGTGCTCCCTCGACGATACTACTAGTATGTAGTAAAGATAGACTTCCTTCCCTTCTAGGACTCTCTCACAGAGATCCTCTTCACGGATACCATTCCTCTCCGCTCTCGCTCCCGTGCGACGCCTCCCTAACCCTCGTCGGCTTCGTCGTGGCGATGTCTAAGCGACTTTTAGCCCGACCAGTTGAAGGTCGAGGTGACTGGGGTTTCCCGGTGGTTTCTCAATGGAACGGAGACAGGCCAGCAGTAACCGTATCAATGTGCGGCGTTGAGTGGTAGAAGAGGCATCATTATAAGACGGATTCAAACATCTCCTTCCCCGGTTTATCGTGTAATAGGCCAATCCACATGAGCGATTTCAAGACTTCCCGCATCTCGTTCCACGTCTGCACTTGACATATGTTGATGTGTTTTCGCAAGCAATCCTTCAGCCATGGGTAGTCTGATGCCGTAAATGCTGAAACGGCTCCAAGCATCAGCAGCCAGAGCATGACCTGAGAGGGTGCCTCATCCACAAGTCTTGGGTCTAACAGGCAGTTTTTGTAGACGGAAGGAAAATAAACGTGCGGCAACCTCACATCTTGCCAATGTACAAAAGCATGATAGCTCATACCCAAAAGACCGAGTCGTACCGCTTCGTCGATCGAACCGGGATCAAAGTTCATATGGAGAAGGTGATACATGACCGAAGCCATGGTATCGTAAAGAAGTTCCGGGGCAAGGTTTCTTCGGGTTTCCTCGGCGAGATTGATCATAGAACAAGAATTCTGCGCGACCGTCCATGCTTCGACCAGACTCTGATCCATCTTGTAAAGGAAGCATTGGGAGTTGTATCGAGAGTGTGGGATGCTACCAACCCTTCGCATCGACAATAGCTCCTGGTCAGGATAAGGGATAACCGGATCTGAACGAGGGTCGTTGAAGATAGGCTGTGACCCATTTTGCATTGCCATGCCTATATCACATCTGCAGTGTGCGACAGTCAGTGCTCCTGTACCGGAACTCTTTCCACACGGGCAGTGGTGGCCGTTTACCTGAACATTTCTGAGAGAAGCTTGTTCCCTTTGAAGGCAGCAATGCCTCCTCTTAGGTCGACCATCTTGCGGACGCCGTTCATGTGGTGCTTGAAGGTCTCATCTTCACCCATCAATAATGCAGTCATGGCTAATGTCAAGACCGCAGCTATCGTAGAATCTGACGAGTGGGTGTTCTCGTCTCCCGTGGAAAGCCTTTCGCGCAAGATCTGAACTCCTTTCAAGAAATGCACAGTTGCCTCCTGGCTGGTGGCAAGAGATTGTGGACTGCGACCTGACAACTTGTCCCTGAAGACCTCGGCGGCGAACATGATGACGTGAAGGCAGGCAGCATCGAACTCCAGCGGGTTAAACCATGCCGCCCCCTTCTTGCAGAGTCCGGTCACCAGGACCAGAGGGTAAGATGCTCTGTTTCTCACGTCTAAGACTAGTTTCCCATCAACTTAGGTCCACATTCAACCTCGGAGCAGGGGTGAGTTACACCTAATCACGTTCCCAAACGCGGCCGAATCCATTTCCGTGGCAAGCTTGACGAACGATAGATCCGATCCGACTCTTCGGGGAAGAGCTGAGTTGTACCCATAAGCTTCGGTCATCGCTTCCGATGGTACTGGTGGACCTCGTTTGCGAGCAACCGTACGAGATTCTCCCGAGATAGCCCAAGTGGTCGCTCTTCGCTTTTTGGCTCGATGAGAATTGCCCCGGTTCTTGCCCATCATGACTTGACGCCTGATGAACTTCTGTGTCTCTGGGTCGGCCTTCTTGGCGTCGGTTGTCACGATGAAATGCATGGCTCCGGCCCTGGCCCTAATCAAAGAGGGAAGAGGGTGAGAGTGGACGCTTGAACAGTGAAAACAGCCGGTCTTGCAACGAGGCTTCGTACCAGATTTGGGCTTGCGCCAGAGATGGTATCAGACCTGAAGGAGGTACTTGCAACGCATTGCAATGATTCTCCACCCTAGCAACCACTCATTAGATGTACATACCAATAGGTACCCAGGTAGTATGTATATGTACCTACATACCTAGCCAACAGACTCGGGGTGTTGCAAGGTACTACTACTAGTAAGGTATAGTACTACCTAGTATAGTAGTGGGACGCTACATTTCCCCGGCGTGCCAAGCCAATTCATTATTTTCCATTTCCGGTATGGTGGCTGATAGTGATAACAAGTACAAGTATTTGGACACCAACTTGCATCCCCACGGCAAGGACGGCTTGCGTTAGGTAAGTACCTACTATAGAATACGCCATCATACCATCCCCCTTTCGCTACGGGGCAGATCTTCAGGTATAAAGACAAGGTAGGACGCCTTTCTCTGCTAACATGGCAGCTCGACTCCTTTCCTTCTTCTGCACAGCAAGAACCGTCCTCGTCTACTCGTTCGAGCCTGTCCAAAAGCCCACGGCATCATTATCTCACCTACTACCAGTAGTATCTTGACTATTCGAAATGGCTGGAACCCTCAAATCGGTCCTTATAACCGGCTGCTCCGCGGGCGGAATTGGTGCTGGGCTGGCCGAGGCCTTCCAAGAAAAGGGATATCATGTCTTCGCCACAGCACGCACCCCATCCAAGATATCACCGTCCCTCGCCGATGCACCAAATGTCACCGTGCAGGCGCTGGACGTGCTGTCTCCCGAATCAATCTCAGCGGCTGTTGAGCGTGTGTCCAAGGAGACCGGCGGCAAGCTCGATGTGCTCATCAACAACAGCGGCGCCGTGATGATGATGCCGGCTCTGGACGTATCGATCGCGGAGGGCAAGAAACTATTCGACGTCAACTACTGGGCGGTCCTCGCTATGATTCAGGCCTTCGCTCCACTGTTGATCAAAGCCAAAGGCTATGTCGTGAACAACACTTCTGTGGCGGGAGTGCTTCCGTTCGGCGCGTTTGGGTCTATCTACAACAGCTCCAAGGCCGCTGCCATTCTCGGCAGCGAAACCTGGCGTCTCGAGCTTGCACCTCTAGGAGTCCGTACCTTGACGCTCGTGACAGCCGCCGTCAAATCCAATGTCTGGGTTAATATGGCCCCGCCGACAATCCCGGAGAACTCATACTACCATCCGCTCCAGGGCTATATTACGGACTTAAGCGACGGCAGACTCCAAAAGGATGGGATCACGGCAAAGGAGTATGGCGACAAAGTTGTCCGCGAGGTTGAAAAGGGTACGACGGGGAAATTGTGGGTTGGTGGAGGCGCGGCGGCGGCACGTATTGCCGCATGGCTGTTGCCGGATTGGATGATGGTGAGTTTCATTCATTTGTTTCCCTGTGACGAGTTGCTGATCGAGGTGGAATAGGACAAGATCATAGGGTCAGCGTTTCCCTATGCCAAGATGCTACAGGATTATCTCAAAAGCAAGTAGTGATATATCCTGGCAGAGGGTTGTCTGGTGGACAGCGCGTAGGTTGGTGAAGATTGCAGTTTTCTGGTTATACTAGGTGGCCAGATGAGACCGTAAGGATCTCTGTAGAGTAGTACGTCTATACAAAGTAGCTCATAACTACTAGTATATCAATACTGATTATCGAGGTGGCTGTGGGTATCCAAACAGTGGCTCACTCCCTACATACCTAAAATAAGGTAAGGATTGCTCATCTTTCCCAAGGCTGCGTGTTGAACAAGGCTGGCTGGTAACGGGGCTAGATTGGGCGGTCGACACACCTCGGTTCTTGGCTGGCGTTCTCCGATCTGATCATGGCATCCCGAATGTGATGTTGGGGAGAAATTGATTGAGGCACAGAGTAGAGGCAGACAACTTGTCATGCACGAGATATCCATCCTGAACCGATCTGGTTGGGCCCAACATGGGCCGACTTGACATCTGACAACTCTCCGCGGCCTTCTTGCACGTGCATTTACATCTTACCCAGCTTGTTCGACCACGCCATGCACGGCGTGTCTGGCAACCCTGGAACACCGTTCCGTTGCCAACTGACAGTTACCAGGCAGATGGTATATACAGATATCATTTCTAACATCAATGCAGGGCTATCAAACTGGGCCAAATCGAATATGGGAAACGCTTGGCAGCGCCAGAACTAGTTCTCATTTCCACGCGCATCGACAACTTTAGCGAGGCTGGCATTTACAGTCCCTGCTCCATCTTGTCCAAGATGGTCCTCGTGTATTCGTGCGTGGTGTTGTTGCCGCCCATGTCGCGGGTGCGTACCTTGCTGTGAGGTGGTCAGTCTTTGTGGTCAGAACGAGAAAGAAAAGGATGCAACTAACCCGTCAGCAATCACATCGTAGACAGCCTTGGAGATGCGGTTGGCATGGTCATCGAGACCCAGATGTCGCAGCAGCATGGTGCCGGAGAGGAGAAGAGCGGTAGGGTTGGCTTGATCCTTGCCTTTGATATCCAGGCCAACGTGTCGGCATCCGGGCTCGAAGACAGCGACCTCTCGGCCCATGTTGCAGCCTGGGACCACACCAGGGCCACCGACCAGAGCAGCGGCAATGTTGGTCAGGATACCACCGTAAAGATTGGGCATGACCATCACGTCAAACTGTTGTGGTCGCGACACAGCTTGCATGGAGGCATTGTCGACAATCATATCGTTGACCTCGAGAGTGGGATAGTCCTCTCCGACCTTCTTGACCGTGTTCCTGAAAAGACCGTCGGCCAGCTTCATGATGTTGGCCTTGTGGATGCAGGTCACCTTCTTGCGGTTGTTCGCGAGCGCGAAAGAGAAGGCGAATTTGGCGATCCGCTCCGACTTGGCCCGGGTGATGATTTTCAACGACTCCACGACGCCGGACACCGACTGGTGCTCCAGACCAGAGTACTCGCCCTCGGTGTTCTCACGAACGATGCAAAGGTCGACATTCTTGTGGCGTGTGACGAGGCCGGGGATGTTCTTGATGAGGACGACCGAGGCATAGATGTCGAGCTCCTGTCGGAGGGCGACGTTGAAGGACTGATGACCGGATCGTTCAATGGGAGTGTGCAGGATACCCTTCAAGCCCAGTTTGTTCCGTCTCAGAGAAGCGATCGACTCCCGGAAGAGCTCTTCCGAGTGCTTGTCGCCGGTGTCGACACCGGAAACATCGACCTGCTCCCACTCAATCGGGACATTGTCGGCCTTGAAGATCGTCTTCACGGCTTCGGCAACCTCGGCGCCGATACCGTCACCTGTAACAAACGAGTGTCAGCGCTTGCAACCCGACCATTGTGCTAAGGCTTCCTAGGGGTGGTCCGTCGTACCTGGGATCAAGGTCACTGTGTATTTTCCTCCATATTTTGTAGGCTTGAAAATGTCGGATTCAACGGTCGTGGCATAAGCTAGAGGACGGGGGTCAGCTCTCAAAAGGATGGTTCGGAGTGGCTTCTGTGCTCACATCTCGCCAGGAGGGTTGACGTGGTTTGCTGTTTGCTTGCCCGCTGAGCTGCGCGAAACAGCGTCTGTGAGAAGAGCTGGTCAGTAACTTCACAACGCAATGGAGGTAGGTAGCGGGGGCACTCTTCCTTACCTGAGCGCCACGAGTCGAGCGTGCCAGAGACATTGCCGCAAGATCAAACAGCTCCTAAACCGATGAGTTCCCAGGTCGAACTGGCGTCGTGTTGTGAGGGCAGAGCAAGAAAGCGGAACGGGGACCTGTATCGGCTTTTGCACGAGGGAGCTTTTGTTCTGCTGTGCCAGTTGCAGCAGGAAGAAGCTCCGCCGACATCGCCAATCAAATGCGGTTGACACACGGCCAGTGAGCGATATTGTGGGCGGCAGCCATTCCGCTTCCATCCTAGCGCCGGATGACGTTGCGGTTAGAATTCCCGCAATATCAAAACACCATAAAGGGGCAGGTAGAGATACCAGATACCAGGGCATAGTGTTTAGATACTCTCGTGTTAAGACCTGCTGCCAGTATGGGGTTACTCATGTGAAAGTTGTACTTCTTCATTAATTGTGTATACTACCGCTGTAAAGTACAATACAACCAGCTATCTGACTGCCAATATGTCGCTAACGAGTCTCATACAGACATGCACACCCTTCGAGCTAATGCGTCTTGAACTTGAGTGGACCTTGTGCTTGTCTCAGTGCTGGGCCGAAGAACTGCAAGAACACGATCACTAGGAAAGCTGCGGCCATGATGCCGCTCTGAATACCGTACTCGGTCTGAGTACCGGCTTTGCTGGCCCAGTTGATCTGGATATAACCGACGATGAAGCCTCCCAATGTGCGGGAGAAGTTGAGCCACGCAGCGCACTCACCACTGGCTTCCGGGTACGCATCAAGGAGGTACGCGCTGACTGCCGTGGTCGTCACAATGGTGGCAACGTTGTGCATGCTCCAGCCGACCGCAAGAACCCACCACGACCATGCTGGAGCATGGTGTAATGTCGCGCCGATAAGGTTGTAACCGACCACCTTGACCGGTAGGACCAACCACACCAAGATCAACCTGTTTTCAGGATCAAAACGTCCGTTGTGGCCCTTCGCCCAGCACTTCCCAATGTAATCGAACATGAAGTGGCCGAGGATAAGCCCGAGGATAGCGCCAACGACGGGTGCCGTGTAGATGGCGGCCAGATTGCGGTAGCTAAAGTTGTACGCCGGGATGATGAAGACAGATATGGTGGTGTTGTTTCCAATGGTCCAAGGGACTAAGCTTTAACGTTAGCACGAAATCGGACGACACAGCAGGACAGGATCTTACAGTCAAAGAAGTAGAACAAACAGGTCAGGAAGACCGGCAGCTTCGTGATGGTATACGCCAAGCGACGCCCTGCGCCCCAAAAGCTGTTGGTGGTGTACTTGGTCCTGTACTGTTCAATGCCAACGAGTCGAAGAATGCGGGACTTGCGCTTGGGTCTCCGGTCGGGCATCAGGTGGCGGGGATAGAAGGGTTCATCGCCCAGTGTCGTGGTGAGGAGCAAGCCCAGGGCAATGATGCCAAAGTTGAGCCACATGCCGGTCCTCCAAGAGTCAACGCTGATGATGGCTGCCATGAACTGCGGGCCGAGGAAGGGTGACAGGATGATAGCCGTCGACCACATGTTGATCTTCTGCGCATGGGAATGCCAGAAGAACACATCCTTGATCCACATCAAGCCACCACCGGCTGCTGCGACGCAAAACAGGCCATTCAAGATTCGGGAGGCCATGTAGGATTGGAAGGTTTGGGCTGCGGCCGCCCAAGCAGCCGTTCCAGCCGAAGCACAGCCAAACCAAAAGAGCACGGGAAGACGTCCAAAATAGGCGCTCAGCCAGACGGTTAGCAGGCCCCCTACGCCTAGCATGAATGTGTTGCTGACAGACTGTTAGCTTTGAGCTGCTAGCACAGGAGATCGTGGTCCATCACTTACCCAGCGGTCGCATGATTAACCTCGTCTGGGGAAATGTGCCATCCTTGGGCCTGGGGAATGAGCGCGCTGGCGCCCGTGGCCGCCGAGTAATCGGCAGTGCAAGCATTCACGGCGAGGACGAGCAAGATGCAGCCTTTCTTCCAGGCTGGCCAATTCAATGGGTCATCCGGGTCATCGCTGGGCTGGGGGATCAGGACGACGCCATCCTTGGTCTTCTTGAGAGGTACATCGTCGGCGATGCCATATTGCTTCCTGAGGGCGGCCTCGTCGAGGAGATATCCCTCGGTCTCACCGATACGGTCGAGATCGACGGTCATGGCGGTAGGATGAGGCTTCTCTCCTTCGCCACTAGAGATGGAGGGAGGCAACGAGGCTGAGCTGACGTTGGGTGTCTTCTCAGTACTTGTCGCCACAGGACTCGTAGCAGCTTTCTCATCCAGCGTCTGCCCAGTCGCGGTGGTGGTCGCAGCGACTTCGTGGGATGTCTGATTTGTACCAGTAGGCGAAGTGCCTTTGGGGTCTTTGTCGGCAGCCATGATGACAATGGTTCGCAAACGCGCAGTCGAACGTCAACCAAACTTCAAGTGGGAGGTGACAACTTGAACTGAAGACTTCGAGCAGGGCGAAGGAGTTTTGGAGGATGGAAACGGCACCGCGGGCTAGAAACACTGTTTGTTGTTTCAATAGTCTGTTGTCTAGGGCGATGGGGGAACCATATACCGTGACGCTGCAGGACCTCGTGAAGTCACACAGCGAAAGCCATCCCTCTTATTCCTACCATGTCTTCCCCCTTGCGCCTCGATGTATTCGCCTGTGTACCTATTCACTGTGGATCTTCATGTCGCCCGGGGAAGGGCGTTCTCCGTTTTCCAGTGCTGCTAGCTGTCGATTGAACGGACATCCGATGAGGCTGGGGAAGGTCGTTGTCCCGCCGGCAAATTCCACCATTCACATGCACGGTCGCGGGATGATGCCCCCGTCCGCAGGACAAGGAGTGGTTCGAGTGACAGCAGCATGTCAATACCGCAGGTGAGAGTCCAAGCTGAAGGCGAAGTGTGGTTCTTTTTGACCCTTGCCTGGTAGCGAAGAAGCAAATTACGGGGATCAAGCCTCGTGCTGTCACGGTCATGGCTCCATCGACATCTATCAGCCCACTGCCTAGTGGCGGACAGATGTTGCTAATAACAGAGCTATGTCCCCTGCTGGTCCTACCAAGTACAGAAGTACGTACCACATTGACCAGGAGGCTGGCTAATCATCTCACATGTCTTCTGGGGAAGGCGGAGAAGGGGGGATTCCTTTCTCTCATGGTCAAAAAGGGGAAAAGCAGCCCGGTCTCGTGTCCACCCATTACGAATATAACATTCTATGAGTTAGCCACTGCACAGGCAAGAGAACAACTAACTGGCCAATCGTTCCAATGACTTCTAGATACCTAAGATGATTCTTTTGAGGTAGATATCTTGTGGCAGGGAGCTCGAAGGTAGTTGTAGCAAGAGAGTGCTCGCGGATTGATCCTATGACCCTAAATCCTCGGTATCATGGTTGCCATTTTTCCTTCATCCTGTCATCCAAATTCCCCGTCCGCGTAAAAAAAAGGCTCTCATGAATGGTGGACCTGCCGGGACTTGCCTTTGCAGCCCACGCAAAGTAACAACAGCTAGATCGCTCGCATGCCAGTAGAAACGAAGCTGGAAACACAAGTTCGGACCGCCTGCAAATGGGGGTATTTGAAGAGAAAAGACAATGCAGAGAACAACCCAAAGATTCGATGGCCAATTTGGTATTTCTTGCTCAATGGCCCTCATTCACATGAACAGCATGGAGCTCTCACGCCGCTTGGCCTTCACGCTTGCTGCATGATCCGGCATTAACATATTGTTCACCCCTCCATACTTGTTATCCCTTTGCGGAGGTTGTGGTGGTGGGTACCGAGATGGAGTCGACGTCTCCTGTGGGATTGTTACGTAACTTCTAGTCTCATACGACGTTGGGATTGGCGAAAAACCGATGTCAGTGCTGACATCTAGGTGTTGCTCGAGTGGCCCCCCACCTCCTGGAGCTGCTGTTGTCGTAACTGCGTTCTGTAAAAAGCTGTTTTGATTGTACATCGGAGTCGGCAGGTCGGTGAACAATTGACGACGCGGTGATCGAATATCTTCCGGGGTCAAGGCTCCTTCACGTTCAATCTCGATCGATCGAAGAGAGTCTTCGTCGCTAGTTGCCTCGAATATCGCACCAAAGTCGGTGAGGAACATGGAAAAGACAGGAGCCGGAATGTTGAGGGTGGGCGAGAACACAATTCCCACGTTCTTGACGCTCATCTTGTTTCGATCCGCATTCTGCACCACCTCAAGCAGATATTGTGATAACGTTCGCAGCAGTGAAAAGTTGGCGGGAGGTAATTGATGAACCAGAGCGTTGAACGCCACGACCTTTTGTGACTTATCATTCAGCTCAAGCACCTTCAGGAACTCCAGGTGCAGCTCTCGAGTCAGCAGGGTGGACGGCAATTCTCGGAGGTACGTCTTGAAAAGCGATGCCACAGCGTGAACATCATATTCCTCTTCATCTGCCAGCAAGTTTACGTCGCCTTCCGAATTGAAGCGATCTTTCAGCTGTCGGATGACAATGTTCGATCCACTGAGCCGAAACAATCCTTCCTCATTGGAAGCCTTCTTTGCTCGAAGATATTCAATACTGCGATACACCACAGCGGGAAGAAACACATCCACGTCGACCGGCGAATAGCATTCGACTGCTTCTTGCAATTGCATGCCGAACACTGGACGTACATGCCCGCTGCGATGCCCGGCAGTTTCTGTTCGCTTGGCTTGGTTTGTTTGACCATGCCCCACGGGCTCGTGAGACGGTTTTCCGAAGTGGAAGATGTTGCGTTTCTTCTGCTCTCGCTCCCTGCTGCCACCATTCCCGGCGGCCTTGTTGCCCCAGAGCCCGAGGTCGGAGATGACGGTTCCATTCATCGGCCCTGAGATGGTGAATGGTTTGGTGGACGATCCAGGCTCCTGGGTGCCCTCAGAAGTGTTGGCAGAAGCATTTGATGGCGAGGGCGTGTCACTGTTCGCTTCGTTGAGTGACGAACTTCCCGTCAGCCTGGACTCTATATCGTCGGTTCCGGGTCGATGAAAAGCCTTGGCCTCTTTCGCAAGTGCGGTATGGACTCCGGCACCATATTGCGACCTAGGCTCTTCCAGTCTCTCGTCAATATAATGCAACAGCGTCTCCACCCACTCATCCCGCTCAGCGTCACTCTCGGCGCACAAGACATGACGGACGTGGCTGTTCATATCTTTCCGCTTCGGCTCTAGAATGAGGAAGGCATGCCGGTATTGATTTTCGGGGTCGACCTCCGGATGTGTTGCGGAATCTGTCTGGCTTTGTCGACCAATGCGTGCACTCAGCAGCTTGATGGTCCCGAGATGCGCACCGCCTGGGGCTTCGAAGTATCTCAGCTCCGGACTGTCTAGAACAAAGTACCTTGATTTCCAGCCCCCGAAGTTCTTGCCCTTCTTTGTCAAGTAGCCTGACTTGGTGGGAACGCCGCTCCCCTGCATCCCTCGGGCGGCCTTATCGCCGTCAGTGACGTCCTTCTGACCACGGAGATGAGGTCGAGATTCCATGACGTCGGTCGACATGAATCGACATATCATCGCAGCGGCATGTTCATCCAAGGGAGTATCGAGGAGGTCCTCGAAATATGTTTCGATTGAAGTTTTTCGCGCATCTAGTACAGCTGGAGAGTGGCCTGAGAACAGCTTCCGATCTGGCATTTTCGGTAGATCGGTAGATCGACTCCGGAGCTGTTGGTCGAGAATTGGGAGGGAAGCAGGGACCTTCTGCACCCGCCAGAGTTCAGATGTAGTGGCACGTTCAAAGATCGACAGGATGAAAACCGAGTTCTCCTCTTGTGGCTTCAAGCCGAGTATGCTGTTCCTGGATGGTCGCAAGCGAGAAGATGCCACCTTCACTTGGATCGACGGTAGGGCATTGGGAGGGAGGAGAAAGTCAGGCCATGTGGGACTGGCAAGCTTCCGACTCACAGGTGGGATGTCACTAGGACTGAGTGGAGAGTCGTCGATCTGACTCCGATCTGAATCCGTGGTGGTACTGTTGGTATTCATCTTGGTAAGAGGCAAGGGGTCGGTCTTCTGCTGGGCATCAGGAGTAGGTGCTTGTTGACCAGGAGTGGTGGGCAAAGGTAACGGTTGCTTCGGTGCTCGTGGCGACAAGGGAAAGTTACCGTTAGGGCCGCGAGGGGACAAGGGGAGTGAGGCTCCCGTGAGGTTATTGGCGACGGGACGTGGACTCAGAGGAAGGCCGGGGCTGCGCAGAGGTAGTGACAACTGAGCCGACGAGCCCTGCGAAATGGTGGAAGACGGTGACAGATGATCTTGCGACTTGTGGAGCTGCGCTGGAGGTAGACTTGACGGAGGTTCAGGAGACTTGTGTTGAAGTTCGGCTTCTGCCGGTTCACGCTTGTTCTTCTTGACCTTCTTTGAGCGACTTCTAGCTTCACGTTCGTTGAGAACAAGAAGCTCGCGGTCAAGGTCATCTTCTTCTCGCGTCTTGCGTCTGCCTCGCGACACAGGTTGTCTATCTTCTCCGTCCTCGTCCTCGTCACCGTCACTAACCAAGACTGACTCATCTGCTACGATAAGTCGGCTGCTGGATAGGTCATCCTTCGTATGACGGAGGTCGAGAGGTTTTGGTGGTGCCTTTCGTGAGGGCTGGAAAGATTTTGGAGCTCTCTCTGCTAGCGGAGTCGCCTCAGTCAACGAGAAAGTCGGTTGCGCTGATAGTGCGGAACGGATATCTAGTTGTGCTGCCGGCTCCAGCTGGAGTGGCCGTGGAATCATCGCGACATCAACAGGTGATCCCGTTGACTGATTGCCGCGGAGTGTGCTCGACGTTTTTTGCTCGACACCCATCCCCAAACCCCAGACGTCCACTGGCTCGATTTCCTTTGACTCGAGTGAAGCATCCCCGACAGATTGAAGCGAGTGACCATCTCCCCCACGCAACCTATCATCGGGCTCCGCTGACGGCTGTGCTTGCAATTCTCTCACCTTCCTCTTGTACCGATCCCGCTCCTTTGTCAAGCGCTCGAGATCCTTGTTCAAGCCAAGCAAAACAGCCCTCTGTTTATCGACGAGTTTCCAGAGCTGCCCATTTTGGGCTGCGGCATGGCTTTTGTCTCTTAAAAGGTGCTGGATCAGGTTCTCCGCCGTGCCAGCTGTTGCAATGAGGTGCTGCACTTCTTCCTGGCTGGGATATTTTGCCTCCCCGGATTGCTTCTGTACGTGGGAGACATGGGAAATGGACGAGATTGCAGAGTCAATGGAAGATGTCCGCGGCATAGTATTGGGTCGATATGCGCTGCTGGAGGACGATGCGTAGGACCTGGGGGACTCTAGAAGAGGATTGTTTGTTTGCTCTGGGGAAAAGCGATCCTGGGACCCGGGCTGCGATTCCTCCGTGCTGTGCACGATGTCTTCCAGCCGTGTAGCGGGTGTATCGGGTTGCCTCTCGGCCTTCAGGACGGCCTCGCGCTGTAGTACTTGTGTGGCAGAACTCTTCTCAGAACCATCAGACACCGTCCTCATTCCATGTGAACCGTAGTCCTGCGGATCCCTTCCACGCTGGTGTAAATCCGACTTCGAGCTGGACCTGGAGCTCAAGTAGTCCCGAGCAATGAGACTGTTTCCCAGGACAGGGGGGCCCGGATTTCGAGAACCAATATACGAATGAGCATTAGCCAGCGAGGAGGCCGAAACTGCAGCGGCTGTCTGGTTCAGGCGAGTCTGGGGGGACGGGGTTGGTCTGTTGCTGGTCGGCTGCAGCATGGTGGCAGAATGTTGAGCTGCATGAAGAAAGCTCGTGGCTCAAGCCATTGAGAGTTTGGAACAAACACCTGGTGACCGCCGACAGGCCAGCTGTACGAAGCGGCGTAAGGATGTAAGGGGAAAAAGGCACGGATTCCACCGGACAGTGTGACGACTACTGTATCGAAGATGGTCCAGTTGCTGACAAGGGGAACGCCTCCGAGATACGGCGGAAGGGAGGTAGGCTTGGGAGACTTCAGACGCAGTCCCTAAGCGCCCGGGAGGGGAGGAAGATGGTGTTGATGATGGTTATTGGGCGCCCATCGTGGCCAGAGGATGGATAGGAACGGGATCACAGACACCGCATTGCCAGTGGAACAGAGAGATCAGAAGGCGGATGGGGCAAAGCATGGAGATGGATCGGGTGCGGGAGGCTAGGCGACTCGGGAGGGCCCTTAGGCCACACCGTTTGACACCTCCATCACTTTATTAGCATCTTCAGCAGAAGTGTCCACGCCTGCGCCAATCCTTCAGTCATCCACAGTCGTCCCTTGTTCTTCAGATACAGAGAACTCTGTAAACGCAAATCAACCATCCTTCAGCCTTTTGCTTAGCTACCTAAGCTTGTCCAGGTCCACTCCACCTCACAAAGTATAGTGGTCTTCTCCACGCACCCAAGGATTCGAAACAAGTCGCCTCTGCACTTCCAAAAAGCTGTGTCAGAACCTCATCAGCTGTCGACTCCTGCCACGGCAGCAGCCTGCGCCCCTATACAGACACTCAGCATTCTTACTCAGATTTATCGATCTCGATCTTGCCTGAAGAGTAGCGAAAATCCAGTCTCAATACTCTGCACCCTCCAGAGTCCAAACGTTCGGGGGAAACATGAAACATGCTCGCCCGGGCCCGCTCCACCTCCTTGTGTCTATTGGGTACCTTGTGCAGCCGAAGCACCTGTCTCTCAAGCTAGAGCAATCGCCTAACGCACGCCGCGGGGGCAGCCAGGAAGATGCCGCCAGGAGGCCACATTTCAGCCGGGTCACAATTTGACATCGTTATGCTGGTTCGAGCTTCACTCTTTTCAAATTGCAAACAGCTTCTGCAAAGAAGGCCGACTTGCGGTGAACAAAACCATAATAGTCATGGTGATCGTGGACTGAATTTGCCCCTGCGGCTGGGGCTACCCTAGGCTTCCTAAGCCCTTGAAGTTCATCCTCTTCATCTTCGCCTCCGCTACCGATGTTGCGTGCCATGGCAGCTGCAGAAACCCGAAAGCGGCGACTCCTCCTGTCTGATTGGCCATGTTCATATGCCCGAATCACGACTGCATTCATGTAATGGAAGTCCGTGTGATTTACCAGACGCCTCCTTCTCACCAACTCAGGTGGTTGTCCATACGCAGATGCGCTGACCCTGAGAATCTTAGGGCATCTACCTCCCATTGCCTTTTGGGTGGTATGATTCACGTCCGATCTCGTGGCCTAGGTTCTGCCTCACATTCTACATGTCCAGGCACCATGATCTTGCGTGATTACCACAATCCATATCCGTTTCTCGCACTGTCTAGAGGGTAGGGCTTGCCGTGCTTGTTTTCCTGCTGGAATCACGAGGAAGCCTTGACATGGTCGTGTTTTTGATACTGCCGGTCTTGCCCATTCGACGCAAGGCTGGTGCAGCGAGAAAGTCCTCAGGGACGTTTCCGTTTATTGGGCACCCCGGGCGTCGAGTCCCTGCTGTTGGCCCTGGAGCTTCCTGCAGATGTGAACTCGATCGTTCTCTTGCCCGACGCTGCCAGACTCTTCTTCGAAGCGAGTTCTTGCTCTTTTAGAGTCTGCTGACTTCGCAGAAGCTCTTCCTTATAGGCCGAAGGAGGGAAGGACAAGGGATCCCAGAGCTCCCGAGGTAAAGATGTTCTGTATTGATCCGTGTCGCCTAGTCCTACCCTGCCCATCATCGTGGACAGGAAACTGGGGTTTCGGAATGAGGATTTTCTGGAGAGGTCGTCATTAAAATGCACGCCTTGTGCCTTCAGATCGAGAAAGCGCTTGAATCTTGCATTAGTAGCTTGGTTCGGCGACCCTGGAGGAGAAGGCGGCATGGATGTCATAGGGTTTAAAGTCTGCGTGAGGAACCGGATTGCATCACGCTCTGACATTGTTTGCTGAACCTGTAACGTCGATTCTCCGTCAATGTCGTCGCCCACCTGTTCGGGCATAGTAGGTCCAACGATCGGCCCGTCGATGGACTGGGAGCTCTCGAACGTTGGCTTCCCTGGCGCCGGTGATTTTTGCGTAGTTTCATGGACGGAATGGTTCTCTTGCCCGTTGAGGGTAGTTTTGTTAAAGGACGTCGCCCGACCGGTATCTGCTAATGGGTGGTCTTGAGCCGTGACTGGCTCATCCTCCTCGTCGCTGCTCTCGTAACCAACAAGTGCACTCATTTCGAGCAGATCCTTAGCTCGACAGTACAAGTTGAAGCATGGCAAGGAGAACCAGTACAATAAGCAATTTGCACCGGCTAGGTGTCTCGAATTAAAATCTTGATTCCAGTGAATCTGTGTATCTCCTCCTCGCACGGTCAATTGTACTGTGCAGAGCCGCGCATGCGTTTCGTGTCAGAATGCTCCGCAGTGCTTGAGTTTCCCAGGCGGACACTGCATACGTGATTGCGGCTTCATGGACTCAGAGAAGGCACACACCATTTGACTTACATTCGAAAGTCCACTCGTAACCCTCCACCTCTTCTGCCGACTGCGAAATATGGCCTCTATCATGAATGCCGGGGGTATGCCCTCAGATCAGCCGGGCTACTCATTCTCCAACGCCGCCGCGCCCTCCGAGAGCTCAGGACTAAGACAACATGCCTTTAACCCGTAAGTCCTACAAGACTATGCTCGTCGTCCACCAGAGACTAAACTATTGGCACAGATACACAGACAACGGTGGCTCGACGCTGGGAATAACAGGTGCTGATTTCGCCATACTTGCGGGAGACACACGATCAACATCAGGCTACAGCATCAATACCCGATATGCACCCAAACTCTTCCGAATTGGCGACGATGGCGACTCATCCTCCCGTATGGTCCTCTCAGTCGTTGGTTTTGCGGCAGACGGAAATGCGCTGAAAGAGCGGCTGGATGCCATTGTCAAGATGTACAAGTATCAGCATGGAAAGCCGATGAGCGTCAAGGCGTGCGCGCAACGCCTATCAACGATCCTCTACCAGAAGCGATTTTTCCCCTACTATGTGCACGCGATTCTCGGCGGTCTGGACGAGGATGGAAAGGGAGCACTGTACAGCTATGATCCCGTGGGCAGTTACGAGCGGGAACAATGTCGAGCAGCTGGAGCGGCGGCCAGTCTGATAATGCCCTTCTTGGACAACCAGGTCAACTACAAGAACCAATACATTCCAGACTCGGGATCCGGGCACGACCTGCAGCCGCGAGCGCTCGAGAGCTTGTCGAAGGATACGGTGATCGGGCTGGTCAAAGATGCCTTCACAAGTGCGACGGAAAGACACATTGAGGTGGGCGACGGGCTGCAGATGTTGATTATCACGAAGGACGGCATCCAGGAAATCTACGCTCCCCTGAAAAGAGATTAGAGGCGGAACGCAGAGACTTCGTGACACCAGGGGCTGGTGTTTTTGTATGCATATTTCGGCGAATGGACTGCCCCAGCGTTTGCACTCAGTGCGGCACAAGACTGCAATGCTTTCCTTTGCATTTCTCTCCTGCTTGTCTGATTGAAACTCTACTAGCAATTATTTCCACAACGCGATGCTGAAATCATTTTCACTCCGAAGCGCCAAACCCATTGACCTTTTGGCCTATCATGGCAAATTCCTTGCAAGCCCCGCTCGCCCGAGCATCATTCAAAATCTCTCCTTCATCCGACTCGCGACAGTCCTTAGATTGCCATAGACCTTGCCAGGAGGCGCACCCAAGATCAGACTGACCACGGCTTCTCGTGCGATTCTGATGTTTTGGAATCCACCCAGAATATGAATCTTGCTGTCTGCCAACACAACTCTCGTCTTGCTTGTGTTCTCGATGGCGAATTTTGTCTTTCCATCCTTGCCCGCTATCCGACCGATTGCGCGGCCCAAGTGGTCGCCGTGTAACGTCTTAACATCCTTGACTTCGAAGGTTTCAATGTAAAGGTCGTCTAGTCGTAGCAACGCAATGGCGTCGTCAACGTCGAAGCCGAGCGTGAAGGCCTTGACGAAATCTTCGCCCTTCTGCAGCGCCCCGGCGTCCGTGGTGAATTTCGACGTGCGCAGTTCCACCGCTTTGGATTTGATGTTCATTCGTACTTGCAATTTCAGGTGCTCGACCAACGGAGGGTAGATTTTTGGCCAGTTTGTTTTCAAGGGCGACATACGGTGGGGAGGTATCGGCACTTTGCGCGACTGTATTCGGATGGTAGATGGAGAGTCTGGTTGTGAGGATGCTGGTGCAAATCGGGGTCTTCCTTCTTCATCTATCTGCATATCTGTGTCTTCTGTAGCCTGGACTGGCACTTCAGGTTCGGACGGCTGTGGGGCAGTGATAATGTCGACATGGAGATTCTCGTCGCTGGTGCTGGGAGGAAGAGCGACGCTGTCGGCTACAGCCTCTGCGAGGGCTTCGGGAGCGCGCTGTACGGCGGTGGGAGCAGGCATCCTGACCAATGTGATCGACAGTGTTGTACCTCACACTCAAGAATCGTGTGATGCAGTAGCAAAGTTGAAGGCACCTTATTCTAGGACAGACAAGGATGACACAGTTTAGGAGGATCTTGGGATTGATGTCGATTGTCGATTGTCGATATTGCGGTCGGCAAAGAAATCTTTTTTCTCCGCACCGCAAGTTGTGGGTCACTGCAGTGTCGGACCAGAAGTTCTTTGGCACGAAAACCGGAGTTGCATCATCTGGTTCATCTTCGTCTGCCATTTTCCAGGCACATGCGGTAAACCACTCATTCACCCACGCTGCCAACATCAAGTTAGGTTGTTCCCCATAACTTGCAAGAGGATATTACGGCACATTTCGACTGAACAGCATGAGTTGTTCATCATGACAGACGCCGTCGTCCGAGGCATACGCGATGTCTCGAAGATCCTAGCCCTGCCACCGCGGACGACTCGTGTGATACAGAGGCTTCCAACATTCTCTGACCAAAGCTTCAGTTATCACACCCCTAGACGGATACCGGTTCCACCCAGTTTATTTCACTCCAGACATGGATTGCGAGGGCAGTCTTACCATACCCTGCTTCGCCGAGACTGCCGGAGTGATGTTGTGGGCGCAGGACCTGTACAGCCGCAGACGGTTACAGCTCCATCAGCACTACGTCGCCAGGCTTTGAGGTCGCGTGCAGCACAGCCTGGGTCTTTTGTTTTATACCCAGACTCAAACAATGCCTGTAAAACATCGATACCTACGTCCTTCCAGTATCGCTTGAGATACTTCCACACCACCACCAGAAGAAGTAAGGAAAAGGGGACAGAACACGAAGGCAGTAAGATCCAAGATGAGAGAGAGGGCAAGGGCAAACAGGAGGTGCCACAAGAGACTACATCAAAATCCGGGTCAGGACAAGAAGGACCACATCAAGAGAACTTTTACGACCGAATACACATGCCGCAATTCCACCGTCCGTCAAAAGAAGAACTCCTTGCCGCAGCAACCGGCTTTTGGTCGCGTCTGAAGGTGCGCTTCAAGTGGCTGACCATCAAAAGCACCCGGCCCTTCAACGTGGATGAAATCGTGGGATTCATCTCGTGGATTGCCCTGGGACACGTCATTTGGATCGTGATTGGGACCACAACCTTTGTCTCTCTCGCCATATTCGCTATCAACACCGTGTTTGCCCAGGAGACCTTGGCTGGATGGATAGGAAATTACCTGACCAAGTCTTCTGGGCTGCAGGTGGTGTTTGAGTCTGCCATTGTCCCGAAGTGGCGCGATGGAGTCATCACGTTCAAGAATGTGCTCATCTCCAGACGCCCGGGACAAAACCGCTCTCGAGTGACAAAAGGCTCGCCTGAAGCAGCCGCGCAGACCTCGTCCACCGAAGATCCCGTACCACCCGAGGAGCAGAACTATACGCAGTTTGACATCACGATCGGAGAGATCAATGTGACTCTATCGTTCAGCAAGTGGTGGAACTCCAGGGGGCCCCTGCAAAACGTCGAGGTCAAGCATGTTCGGGGAGTTGTGGACCGCACTCACGTCTTTTGGGGTGGCGAAGAGGTGGATCCGAAATCATATAGGCACGAACACACGCCGGGAGATTTCGAGATCGACTCGTTCAAGATCGAAGATCTCCTGGTCACAGTTCTTCAGCCGGAAGGGTTCAGGCCGTTCCCCGTCAGCATTTACAACGCAGAGCTCCCGCGATTGCGGAAGCAATGGCTGTTCTACGATTTCCTCAGCGCCAACAACATGACCGGCGAGTTCGATCGGTCTCTGTTTACGATCCATCCTCGCCAGACCCATTCGTACACCGGCGCGCATCTGAATGACGCGGCCGACGCCTCCGATGAGCCGTGGAGGAAACAATCGCGACTCCGCATCGACGGGCTGAACATCGACCATCTGAATCGCGGCGCGGAGGGACCCCTGTCGTGGATCCACGAGGGTAACGTCGACATAGTGGCGGACATCATGATCCCCAACGACAGCGACGAGTCGGTCATCAAAGTCATGACCGACTTCTACGAACGCATGGAAGCCGCGCTCACGTCGAGAAAGCACCTGGAGCAATCCCGCAAAGACGCTTCGGAGCAACCGAGCTCGGCTGCCATCGATGTCTCGGGTGCTGCTGCCCTGGCCCGATCCGCCGGCGAACGATATGAAGACAAGCAGTACCTGGTCATGGACCTCCGCATCCACCTGAACGACGTGCGTGCCGTCGTCCCCCTTTTCACCCGCGACCTATCCTACATCAACAACGCCCTGATCCGCCCGATTGTGGCATACATAAATTCGCGCCGCACATTCATCCCTATCAATTGCCGCGTCGTAAAGCGTCTGTCGGACTTCGACGGCAGCTGGACCATTTACGACTCCGGACTCATGGACGACCTGTCCGCCGAAGTGTACGATGCATTTGCGCGAGATGTCACAGACGAACAGGCCCGACTGAGACGATTCAAGAAAGTCGGCTTGTGGAGTTTGCAACTTGCCGTGCAGGCCATTTTCCTGGTGAGTCTCCTCAACAGCCGGCTGTAGTGGTCCGACGAGGTGGGAAGTATTCAGGTTTTTGCTGACGACACGGATTTCAACAGGGCATGGCTGGCAACATTGCTTAGACACGCTGAACGACTTTAATGATCAATCTTCACTCTGTAATGGCCACGCTCCGAAGGACAGACATGACACTTCCGAGCTTGGCTCTGTACAAAAGTAATGGGAAGAATGTCGCTTACTGGGCTCGTTTTGTGAGGAACTGGTTCGTGCTGATGGGAGCAATAGGTGTTTTGGAGTTTGTGCTTCTACAGCTTGATGTCAATGTCGAACAACATCTCTTCTGGTATGGGAAGACATGAACATAGCTACCTGTTCTTTGGAGGTCCATAGTGTTTTGGCAGCGTGATGCATACACTCGGCAGCATACAGCGATTGGTTTGAAGAAGTCACAACGAATATTCTCCCCCTGTCGGCTACAATGCGGGTGTCGGTGACATCGTAATGCAACTTGTGCTGACTCGGGAAACTTTCAAGTAAGTATATTACAATGATGATCTCGTGCTGTTGAGACAAAGAGAGCGCGCACAGACGTACGGGGACAACGTGGTTGGCCGCTGGTTCATCTACCCATCTCCTCTCAGGGTATCTGGTTTGAAATTTCCACGAACCCGCCAGGCTATTGTTCGTCTTTATCAATATGCTGTAGTCACAACACGGCATCGAGCTTCTGCAAGAAATATGTTCCAGGAACGTAGACTGACAATTGTCCATGTCTCACTCAGTCCCGGTCTATAAAATTCTTGATTTCAAGTAGGTAGGAACCCTCTGCAGGGTCCATCATTTTGGGCCTGGCGAGCAGAGAGTCAAAGAGAAACGGGGTATGAAGCTTCCAAGGCTTCAAGGTCATCCCGAAGTGTATGGATTTTGACCGGGAAAGAGGCAATATGATATATGAATGAGATGGCCCCATGCAGAAAACAAAAGACAAGGACTAGGGGGGAATGAATGTACGCACACCTCTAGTCTGCCGCTCCTTTATCTCATAGAGCAACAGTTCTGAAATAGGTATGTCAGGGACCAGCCCTCGCACTTCCGGTAAACATCAGTCGAAACTGAGCTTGCCAGAAGAGCTTGAGGCTGATCCTTCGATCTTGCGCGGTAAATGCTCGTGGCATTTGACTAGTGACCTCCGACCATGGCAATTTGCGGTCGCAGACGTACGTGTCTGTTCGAGTCGCGCTGACAGTAGTGAGATAAGAGTAGTAGATCGTGGGAAACGAGAAGATGAGGCTGGTTGTCAAGAGTCACGATTTGGGTATCTCTGAAGAGGGGAATTAATATACATGGTATCCGAGATGGCACTCACCAAGTGAAGTGTCGACAACACTTATGCCGACATCTTCAGATGTTTGACCTGCCACGGCTCGGAATCTTGCTCAACCCAGTCCTTCTTTTCTCCTAATATACACACAGATTGCAAATCGGTGGGAAGCTCCACCAGGTATTTCTGAGCGACTTGTTGGATTTGCTCCTTCGTGACGTCCAGTAGGCGCTCGCGCATTTGTTGATCCATATCTTCCGTTATGCCGTACATGAACTCTTTGCTCGCTTCACTGCTTACGCTTCTGGGAGCGTCAATACCCTGAAATATACTCAATTTGCTCTCCTCGAGTTCTCTGCTATCCCATTCTTTGTCTCGAGCATAGATCCCGGCACGTTGGAAGACTTTCAGAGAGTTGCGCGGGTTGGGGTCACGATATGAGGACATCGTAAAGAGCGCACTGATGGGGCTGGCGCTGGCTGACGCGCCATACGCCCCTCCCTTCTCTCTGACCTCTGGATGCAGGAAGTTGTGGACAAGCAGCTGTCCGAGAACTCTGAGTGGCGCCTTGTCCGGAGACGAGAATGGCGCAGTCTGTAGACAGGTGCCGGTGTACGACACTTGGAATGGAAGGTCAAAGAATGCTCTGCGTGAGAGAAAAGACCCAGGGACTGTGTCGGCAGCCGCAGAACTGGCAAGCCCCACGTGACCCTGTGGCAGGCTTTTCAGGAATTCCTCGATCATGCTCTGGTTGGCGCGCACTGAATCAGGTTCGCAGACAACCCGCATCGACAAATTAGAAGAGTTGCTGACGGCTATCGACCGAATGGTTTTCAATTTGCCAATAACGTCGCGAAGAGTCTGCGGATCGTGACGAGCGGAATCCAACATCCTGGCTGTAGATTCTATCTGTGAAAGACCAGAAAGCTGATCCTGTACCTGGCCTCGACGCGTCAGAGCAGCGGATGCGCTGGTGATGGCGAAGTGATGACCGCTCTCTGCGACAGAGTCCAATGCACCCGATGTTTTGGACTCAAGGAGCTCCTGGATTGCAGCGGCAGCTCTGGGGTTGTCGAAATCGATCTCCAACAGAAGCGACCGAATGAGCTCGAACATGGCGGGCACATTCCTGTCAAGAGCATAGCCATCTATGAGTAGACCTTCGTTGTACTTGTCCATGCTCCAGGGTTCGGGTGCAGCGAAAGGGGAGATAGATACGCCGCCAGTCTTCAAGAGAATCTCTGCTTCTAGATCCCCCACCGACTTCGTTTTCGTCCCCAGACGCATCAGGGAGTCCGTAAATAGTGGCAATAGAAGCCTGAGGTCTTCAGGGAGGTCTTGAAACAAGTGCTTCGCCTGGAAATAGGTGATGCCATTGGTGGAAGTCTCCCGCCACAGACAATCCACATCACCGATCTTCGAATGATATCGTGGTTTTCGTTCCTTCTCCCGGACAATGTCATCAACACGAAGGGTGGGAAGGCTATCCAGGTTTTTGCTCTGAGCACTTTCCTGTTCTTCTAGCAATTCGAGCTCCTGTCGACCAAGTTCGGCGAGAGCCGCATCGGGAGATGGGGCGCTCTTCTTCACAGTTTCCAGCTTGCTCTTTCTCCGATCTTCTTCTCGTTGCTCCAGCAGTTGCCCGTATACGTCTGAAGGTGTCATAGTGAACTGCATACACTTGTCGTTCATGAAATACTTTTGCGCAAGCTTTTCGAGGTACTTTTCTTCCGTCAATCGTTGCTTGAAGGCATCAATTATGTCGTTCCATGCTAAGCCGTCCATAGGACTGACACCATTGAACCATCCGGCAAGTGTTTTCTCAAGTAAACTCATGCCGAAGTTCGCCGTTTTATGTTTCAGCGTGAGCTCCAATTGATGCATATAACCGTCGATTTTTTGAGGGAGAAAAGCCTCATGCGCCTTATCCTGTAATATCGTTTGAATTTTATCCTTAAGTCCGACCACATCTTCTGACCTCATGCCATCCAAGCCAATCGACAATGTGCCAATACGACCAGAACTGTCGTAGCCTGAGTTGGGACTGAAATTTGTGCCCAGACCGGATTCAATCAACCCTTGATATAATGGCGAGCCATAACCGTTCATCAGCAAGGACAGCATGATACTGATGCAGAATGTTTCAACGATGTCCGATGATGGACTCCCCATCCACGTAACGGAAGACTTGAACTGTCGATCTGGGGGCTGCATCGTGTCAACCGGGCCTGTAACTTCGAAGGATAGGGGGCCGGCGGACAAGTCAATCGGCATTTTGATGTCGCTATCAGGAACACTCTTGTCGAATTGCGAGAGGGCCTCGTCGACCTGCTGAAGGTGGTCGGCGAGACTCAGACTACCATAAGAAAATATCTTTGCGTTACTCGGATGGTAGTGTTCGCGGGAAAATTTGACCAGTTGCTCGTGTGTAAGCTCAGTCATTGCCTCCGGATCTCCACCAGAGTTATACAAGGAAGGAATGAGATGTTCGCGGAACCTGATATAAAACAAATAACTTGCGTCCGACATCTGCCCTTTCATCTCGTTATAGACGACGCCTTTGAACTTGACGTTCTCATCTGTCGCAGGCTCTCGAGGGTCCTCGGGTCCAAGGCGCCATCCTTCCTGCAAGAAGTCCGAGTGTTTGAGCAGAGGATGAAGGGTCGCATCGAGATATACTGAGGACAAGTTGCGAAAATCCTGCAGGTTCGTGGTCGCGAATGGGTACGAGGTGTAATCGGAAGATGTGAATGCATTCATGAAATTTGCCAGTGATCTCGGCATCATTTTGAAGAACGGGTCTCGTACGGGGAACTTTTCGCTCCCACACAGGGTGACATGCTCCAAGATGTGAGGCAAGCCCGTTCGATCTGTAGGATTTGTCTTAAAATTGATGGCAAAGACATTGTTCTTGTCATCTCGAGCCACGTGTAGGTAGTCTGCCCCCGTCTTGTCGTGCTCCAAACTCAAGGCTGTAAGATGCAGTTCTGGAACATGCTTGATCTGTTTTACCGTGAACCCATGGATGCTTTCCCCCGGTTTTGGATACGCCTCCACGTCTGTTATCGATGCATAGCCTCTTTGGGAGGGAGACAAGAGGAGGGACCGCGAGATGGGTGATCTGGCACAGTGCTGTAGGCCATGACGGACTGCGCCATGCCTCAGCATGACCGTATCGAGTAAACCTCCGGCTTCAACGGGGAGAGACGGTCTCTGGAAGGACGGCGGACTCGGGAGCAGAATTCAAGATCGCAGCAGGAAACAGATGCTGATAGTCGCCAGAGTCGCAGTAAAGATACGTTGAACGATGATGGCAACTTGAAGTGGAAGCAATATTTTGCCTGGACTGGAACTGTATCCGATCACGTGCCTCACCAGGGTTGAACTTGCCTGCAGCATCACATCTTGTGAGAACATTCTTCTGTGCCTCCACCCACTGTTGAAGACATACACAAGCTGTATAGATCAGACGTACCAATTTTCTTTTATTCTGTACTTGCGACAGAGTCTTCTGTTCAGGTCACCGCCGCTTCCTGCACCTGAGACGGATTGCTTGGCCGTGGTCTCAGATCTGCGCAATCCTTCCACTTCGATTTCCGCTCGGTTCTGCAGTGGTGCTTGACTTGCCTCTCCCCTTCTGCGATTGCTGAACTCATACAACACACGCAACGTTTACTCAGGGTGTGTCAACGCCGAACTCGAACATCTTACACCTCGGTCTGCGTCGAGTGTCACCTAGCGCCCGTATTGGCTGTGCTATCTTCAGGGTCAATGTCGTCTAGGAAAACCTTGGTCAATACATCCGCATACAGAGACCGCTGTTGAAAGACACCTCAAGGGTCCGCCGACCTTCACCGGCAACTCCAGCCACATGGCGACCAGCGCGCAAAGTCCTACGTCGCAAGCCGCCAGCACACCCAATGGCGACATCCATGATTTGCCTCCGCCCATGCCGACGGCTAAGAAGGGCAAGGCTAAAAAAGACAAACAACTCAGCGCGGAAGAGAACGCGAAACTAGTTCAGGCACGACTGTCGCAGTTGGAGCAAGAAAAGGCTGGTGAAAAGACACAACAGGCGGAAGTGGATCGAGAAGTAAAGAAGGCCACCCGTGATTTGAACGAGTTGATCAATAGCGTTGAAGGGCCCTTGAGCCGGCTTGATCTGGTCCAAAAGAAATATGAGGAGCTACTCGGCGAAATGAAAAAGCTAGAACGCGACTATGCTAAAAACAAGAAGCGAGCCGACCAGTTGCAGAAGGAACAGGACAAGTTTAAGTCGGAGCACAACAAGACCGCCACAATGAAGGACAAACTCGAGAAGCTGTGCCGGGAGCTGACCAAAGAAAACAAGAAACTCAAGGACGAGAACAAGAAGCTGGAGGAAACAGAGAAGCAAGCCCGAGAGACAATCAACGAACGCCTGGACCACATGCTGTACGACGTCCAAGAAGCCATGAACAACCGAACCACCACACATTCCGAGAACCTTCACCTGGAACTGGACGAATTGTATGTGGTGAAGCCCCGAAGGTCAATCTGAAGTGGTTACTGACATACTATACTTGCAGATTCAAAACACGATGCAAGGTTTTAGCAGACCAGGCCGAAATTCGGGAGATGCATTTCCGAGCCATTCTTCGACACAAAGACGCCGAAATCGCACACCTACAGGCAAAATACGAAGTCGAACGCCGCAGAGCCGAATCCGAAGCCGCACGTTGTCGTACGCTTACGAACCAGGTCTCGACGTTCTCCCACACCGAGGCCGAGCTGCGGAGCCAACTCAACATCTACGTCGAGAAGTTCAAACAGGTCAGTCCACTTCTGTTCCCCATCTACTATTTTGGTCGATACAATAGCTGAAATTGTTGCTCACAATACAGCAGGTCGAAGACACGCTCAACAATAGCAATGAGCTCTTTCTCACGTTCCGCAAGGAGATGGAGGAGATGTCGAAGAAGACTAAGCGTCTCGAGAAGGAGAACCTGACTCTCACCCGAAAGCACGACCAAACCAATCGAAACATCCTGGAGATGGCCGAGGAGCGCACCAGGGACAAGGAGGACCTGGAGAGGCTTCGGAAGCAAGAACAGCAGATGCGCAACATCATCAAGACCATGCAGGAGCAGGGCCGCGGCGCACCACTCCAGCAAGAGCTTGTCGACGAAGAAGGCACGGAGAGCGAGTACGACGAGGAGTATGAGGACGAAGACGAGGAAGACGGGGAGAGTTACGAAGGTGAGGAGGAGTTGGCGGCGGAAATTGCAAATGCAAAGCCTGTCTTTGGCCCTGAGCCTCCACCGGAAATGCTCAAGGCCAACGGTCAGAAGGCCGCAGCCGTCGTTAATGGCGTCAAGCATTGAATGGCGCGCCGGTCCGGCTGACATTGCTATTGCTCACTTGAGCTTGAGATATGAGTACCTATTCTTGCACCAACAAGGCTATGGGCCGCTTGCTATCCATAGCCGCACAATCCAAACCATCTGTTACAAGTGTGAGACGCTGGGACATTGCAGACATTCTCTCGTGAGCAATTCCCATTGGATTCTGTTCATAGGCGACTCCGAGGTCCCTCGATGTAGGAGTTCCCCAACTTCAGCATGTCGATGGCCTGTCGAACCATGTCCTCTACTATATCCTTGGCGGGCTTGACGTCCTTGATGATGGCAGCCACCTGACCCATGAGGAAGGGCATGTCGATCTCCTCTTCCTGCTCCAGATCGTATTGCATGGGCACAATCCCCTTGTCCGTCAACTCCCTGATGCGCTCGGGCCGGCTCTCCCATTTCTTCAAGTAGTCGTTGATGCGCGCGCGAAGCGGGCGGCCCGACACCACCAGGGTGCGCACCGTATCTGAGAACTCGGCTGTCACGACGGCTTCCTTGTGCAGGTTGCTGGCGCCGCTCTCGTCGGCGGCGACGAAGCGCGTGCCCACCCAAACCCCGACGGCGCCTTGCATCAGACTGCTCGCGAGGCCGCGGCCATCATAAATGCCCCCCGCGGCAACGACCAGCGCCGGTTCGCCGGTCAAGGGACTCTTATATCGCTTCGCGACGTCCACCACCGCGGGGATCAGAATACTGTTCGCAATGTCGCCCGTGTGGCCGCCGCCCTCTGTTCCTTGGGCGCAGACAATGTCGACGCCAGCCTGGAGGGCTTTCTCTGCATGTCTGGGCGCGCCGACCATATTCATGACCAGGATGCCGGCCTCGTGCAGTCGCTTGATGGTTCGTGCGGGAGGCACGCCCACGGCGCTGACGAAGATCTTTGCGCCGTTGTTGATCGTCACTTCGATGAGCTCGTCCAGCTGCCCGTGCGTGTAGTCGTGGTTCGTCTTGCGCGCGCTCCCGCCGACTTGGGGGAGGGCAAGGTCGACGCCGAACGGGAGGGATGGGTCGGCCAGGTTCGCTTTCAATTCGTCGATGATCTGAGCCGGATTAGCACCCGTGGTCACGTCTCTGGTTTGACTGTGCCACCCCGAACCTCTTGTAACTGCTTCGGAGTATATCCCAGTCCTCCAATGGTGCCTATCCCACCGGCATTCGACACCGCTGCCGCCAAAGCGCCGCCTGAAGTGCGAGCCATGCCCGCCAGCATGATGGGATACTTGATCCCCAAAAGCTTGGTGAGCGGTGTGTGCAGAGCCGGCGGCGACGACATCTTGACGGAGAGAAGAGAAAGAGAGGCACGAGACTCGGGCAATGGCAACAGACCGACAAGGCCTACAAGAGACGTCCCAGGGTATTTCGACTGCGCATCTTCTTATACAATTCAAGTTTCTGGTTGGTGTGTCCAGTCAACCATCCATCCAAAGTGTGGGGTCGGCGTCTCACCCGCCAGCACGAACCGAGGCTGCTCCAGTCCTGTCCGGGGTTCATGGCTTGCCTCCATGCTATGGCAGGGAGCAGAATGGCCGTCCTTGCCTTGGACTACAATTCCTGTGCACAAGCAGCACGGTCGGTTCGGAGTGTATGGTTGCCTCGGTGGGGTGTCCATGGCTGTTGGAACGTATCCTCCCGCGGCCTGGCTGAGCGGTGCCTATCGATCCTGAGGCATACATGGTGAATGTTGGTATGATAGGCTAACAGGTCATACTGGTCTCTCAGCAGGAGACATCTCTCAGCACCCTCTGAATCCACTTCCTTCAGCGCTGAAACTGGAGGGTAACAGGGGGTCTGACCATGTTAACGGACAGACTTCGCGACGAAAGAGAATGAACGGGAAGTGTTGTTGTGGGAATTATACACATGACATAAAATAGAGATAATTAGGGGCTTTGGCGGACACTTCGATTAATCAATTACCCGAATAGGGAAATCCCTCGAAACAAATCACTCTAATGATCTGCCATCTTTGTATACTGATACAGTGATACTCCACCTACCCACCGACTGCTACCCTTTTCCTCGCCGGGGAGTTGGGCCATTCGCCAAACCACAGGTCAAACGAGGCATGCATTTCTCGACAACGACAAAGAATGGGTTATCGGGAGGCTTGGAAAGGAGGCTTGCTCAAATACCGGACAAGTCATCAGGTCCGCCAACCCGTCACGGTCACATTCTATCCCAGGAACCACACGAGAATGCCTGATCATCAGGCTGGAACCCCTGTGCCAACGTTGTCCAGTCTGGCCACTCATCACTGTCAATGTCGAAACCGAATCCATCGATGCTCATATCGCCGACAAAATCTGTAAGGACGGTTGCACCCACCGACGGACCTTCTCCAGCCTCGAAGTTCGGGCCAGTGTCGCTATTGCTCGCAGTCCACTCTGCATTCCGGCTCCGGACTTTCTCCCTCACGGATATGGCTTTGGCTCGAAGGGCCTTCAGCACGGCTGATTTTGATCCAAATCCCGAAGTGACTTCGTCCCAGAGCTCGCCCGAGAACAGAGTATCTACCGCCTGCCATGCCCTGTCGACAATCGGACCTTCCGGCTTGACGCACAAATGCCACAGAATGTACATCGTCACATGATATTGTGGGTAAGCCTTCTTGGCCCAGGCGAATTGCGTCAACAGATCATCGTCGTTGACGAGCCTCGGTTGCAACACCTCCAGTGCCTCAAAGAGGGACTCGTCCGTTGCAAAGTGTGCGCGTGGGCCGCGGGGATGTTGCATTAGCAGCCACTGTTGTCGCGTGACGAAGTCCAGCTTTCGAAATACGAAACGTGAGCATTGTACTGTCAGTCGGTGTTTGGGAATCACTGGATTACACAGCGCCAATCGCTCCTCGATTTGTGCTCTCGTCTCCTGCATGATTTGTGCTCTATCGGCCTCACTTGGCGAGGATGAAGGTGACGAGGATGAGGCAATGGCCGCCAATTTTTGCATTGCCTTAACCAGATCGATGCTGATGAGCGAGAAAGTCATGGCTGACCATCCCCGTCTGGCTTTGGGCAGTTCTTCCATCTCTGGATAGAGATCCGCGTCGTCGATATTAAGGGGTAGCTTGACATCAGACGCCAGCAACAAGCCTTTCGTGTCTTCGAGACCATAGTCCTCGCCTGCACGGCCATCGCGGGCGAGCAGGTGCCACCACAGACGACGACGGATCTCGGATTCAAAGGGAGTGAGGCCAAGTCGTTCTCCGTCGCGATGTAGACCTAGTGACTCGGCTATACGGATTGCAAGACCATTTAAAATCCAGATCCCTTTGCCGCGGTTGTGGACACGAAGTGCGGACTAGACGCGGCTTAGATCCATTGGATTGCTTGGTCAATAAGCAAGGATAACACGTACCAGATATATTGCCAAAGCATGGAGTCCAGTCAAGGTCGGACGGTCCAGAAAATCGCCCTGAGCGAAAGCCTGTTCGAGTCCAATCTTGAAGCTCAGTGGTTGCGCACACCTATCCTGCCGCAGTATCGCTTCAGCCTCCCCTTCGTCAAGGGAGACCGCTGCGGCAAAATATATGGCCAGGCACAGGGCATGATGTTCAAAAGACGCTTTGGTGGGGTTATCAATGGTGGCATAGACCTTGACCTCATGCGTCGGGATGTGCAGTAATTTCGTCCCTGCATAACCATCCACATTGTTCATATAAATGTTCCACAGTCGCACAGCCACTGATTTGGGCGGATGGAAACTTGAAAGTGGCTGAGAGGGGTTGGGTGAGGAGAGTATTCCCAAGGCATTGAAGGGAGAGATTGGTGGGTATGCTGACACCGTCATCTGCGGAGTTGTCAAGACAGACTCAATGCTGTGTTCCTATGCCATCAGTTAGAGACACGGGTAGCGAAGTTGCGAAAAGAAGTTGTGATTTGTCTTGGAACCCGCCTTCAACGCAAGGATCAATGGGCCAACAAGTTACAGCTTTGAACATGGACGCACTCGCATGATTAAGCCACCAGAAGCACACCTCCGTCACACTGAGCACTTCTCCGTATAGTAAGTCGCAAAATACGCCCTAATGGACGTTAAGGGTATATGCGTGTAGGGTGTTTAGGCTGCGGACGCTGCCTGGCACGGCAGACTGCCATTTCTTCTGCAATCCGGCCCGCCGGATAAACGTCCAGTGCTCTGACAATGATAGCATAGCTTACCTCTTCTATAACCCTGGACAGGAGGATTTCATTGAAGTATTGACTTGTCGAGCCTTTCTGGACAAGCACATCCTCCACAGATCGTCCGGTCAAGTTGGCAGCGCGGGTCGATCTTGTGGACTGCGCTGGAGATGCAGTATCTGGGGTTTCAGAGTTGGAGGCCAGTGGACCAAAGCGGCTTGCTTCCTGTTCATGTGTCGCCCTTGCAAGAGAATTCTCGAGACTGTGGATACGCGAGGCCATTTCCTCCATGATGGTCTTTTTCGACCGCCGCACACGCGGGCCCGAGGGCGGGTAAGAGCATACCTTGCCGGAGCGCGTGCATGAGTGGCATGGGGTCTTCTTGTCACACCGGATCTTTTTGCGATTGCAAGCGTAACAAGAGCGGACAATGGAGTTGTGATCTGACTTGGAAGATCTCTGCTGCCCCAGCCCGGGCTCTGACTGCTTGTCACGGCTGGGCTGGGCCGATGATAGTTCGGCGTCGGAAGTCATTCGATTGCCATGGCAAGTGTCTGTTATGACGATGCTAGAGTCTAGCGACAGCGACACGTTCCACCCGGTTGACGGAAAGTTCCTGCAAATGATTCAAAGATGGATTTATGTCCAGAATCAAGACAAATCCGTTTTTCTCTCGAGTTAGGCTACCTACCAGTAGGCGGTAAATGCTACCTATAGGTACCTAATAGCAGAAGGAGGTGGTTGACTTCCGAGTCGTCGGTCGGGCGTAATATTACGCCAAGGCCGAAGTTGGCTGAGTCAGCTCGGCGCAATCTCTTTATAACTTACGACCGAGCCCGAAGTTCGCGGAATCGACAAGTTGAAGTAGATGAGTCCCTGTTATAGTACCTGGGTATCTTAGTACCTACCTGGTACCTCTCTACCTGCCTACCTACATGTAGGCAATACACAGTATGGTTCGTCTTGTTCACACTTCTTAGCCCGTGACCTGTCAGTCTCTACGCCCGCGCCGTCACTTGAATCAAGCTCACCGGGCACTTATGTGCCGACAATATGATGTATTCAAATTTCAATCTTAGGTGTTTGGCTCTTCCCGGGTGGACGTAGCATGGAATGAAGCTTCTCGGCGCGAAACGGCCGTCCTCCTCCTCATATTTGACTATAAGTATATCGACGATGGAGGACCCCGGTGAGTCAGAATTTCTAACTTCAGTCCTGAACTTGTTGCAATCCGTCGTTTGAGTGCATAGTCATGGCCGATCTGGGACAACCTACTGCGCCGGCAGCGAGAACGCTCGCGGAGACTGAGGCCGAAGATACAGAGAAATCTTCACCACCAGGAATCCCTGGAAATGACGGCCCGGATGGTGGTGTTGCTGCTTGGCTCGTTGTGCTCGGTGTCTGGTGTACATCGTTCTGCAGTTTTGGCTGGCTGAACAGTAAGCCCCTTTCTCATGGTGTACGAGCCTGAACAGTTCCGCTGATATCAGTTTTCCATCAGGTGTTGGAGTCTTCCAGAAATACTACCAGAACGAGTTGCTCCGTGACTATTCTCCCAGCACAATCTCATGGATTCCATCCTTGCAAATTTTCTTCATCATGGGCATGGTATGTCTTGTGGTCCACACTAGGTTGGAGTTCTGGACTTTAGTCACTTTACTGATTCATCCTCTCTCAGGGCCCCTTCGTTGGTGCCCTGTACGACAGCTTTGGCCCAAAGTGGCTGCTCTTGACGGGCAGCGTTGTGCACATCTTCGGCATTATGATGGCATCCCTCGCAACCAAATACTATCAACTCCTTCTTGCGCAAGGATTGTGTTCTGCCATTGGAGTCTCGGCAATTTTCCAGCCCTGTAAGTTACCCGGATGGATGCTGCGTAAATCTGTTTCATTGCCCACGGACTGACATTCACAGCCTTCACTTGCGTTCTCGGCTGGTTTACTCGCAAGCGCGGCCTGGCCTTTGGAATCCTGTTTACGGGGTCTAGTGTTGGAGGAGTCGTCTTCCCTATCATGATCTCACGTCTAATTCGTGAAGTGGGCTACGGCTGGGCCATGCGGATATCGGCATTCCTGATGCTCTTCCTCCTGATCATTGCCAATCTGACCGTCCAGCCGTATCATCCTCCACAGCCTCAGAAAATCACGGCCGCCCAGCTCCGCAAACCATTCACCGAGCTCGACTTTCTTCTAATCACTGCTGGTTCCTTCTGCTTCAGCTTCGGCTTCTTCGTCCCCATTAACTATCTTCCCGTCCAGGCTCTGGACGCAGGCATGGATCCCAGTCTCACCCCGTATCTTTTGCCGATATTGAACGCTGGTTCGCTATTCGGCAGACTGATTTCCGGCCTAGTGGGCGACAAAGTCGGGCGTTACAACACTTTCATCATAGTATGCTACCTGTCCGACATCTGGATCCTGGCCCTTTGGCTTCCAGACTCAAGTGACCCGGCACTGATCGCTTTTGCCGTATTATTTGGATTCTTCTCGGGCGCCTATGTCTCGCTCATTGCGCCTTTGGTCATGCAGATCTCGGCCATGACGGAGATTGGGTTCCGCACCGGCATTGTCCTTTTCCTCACCGCAGTTGCCGGCTTAACGACCAATCCCATCAACGGCGCCATCCTGGATAGTGCAGGCGGCTGGGCTGGGGTCAAGGGTTTTCCGGAGTGTTCTGTATTGCTGGCACAACTTTTGTTCTTGAGGCGAGAATCAGGCGTACCGGTTGGAAATTGGTTGCGGTGTTCTAAGACATGTCCCACTCGCCCGGGAAGATTGCTTCTGTATTTGTAGCAGCTGCTGCTGTGGGAATACCTTCGAAAGGTTCAAAATATAAGGGGTAATTAGAACAGTCACCACTCTAGGAATGTCTGGGAAATAAAGGATGAGAAGTATGCCTGGTCCGAACTCTGACCTTTGGTCTAATGTGGCAGTACTGTCACCATCTGAGTGACATGCTTGCTGATCGACAATGAAGGTGGCCATGTAGTCAGGGAATAATACTTCACGCCATCTGCTCGAGATAAACATAAACGCGAACACATTGCCGGACTAGCCAATCCAGCAGCACTGTTGAGGACAATCGTCGGCAAGGCTGAAAGGCAAAAGGGGTAGCCAAGAACGGAGGCCACACGGCCTTCCCGGTCAGTACATGCGGCCGCGCATTGCGAGGAGAACTCAAGACCGGTCTCGGCGTCTATCGTTATACTTTGTCCTAGGACATTGATTTTCTTTACAAAGTGTAGCTATGGCCACGAGGAGAGCACCGGCCCTGACATCTAGACTCGGGCCCTATTCGGAGGTAGCCCACAATCTCCACGGTTGGGCGTAAAACTGACCGAAACTCGGCGGTAAAATTGTGACCTTAACACCGGATGCTTCCCCTGGACAAGAACGTAGCACTCTAGAGATGCGTTCTTTGGAGGCGATCTTGGGTCAGTCTTATAAATATGAGAGCATTCGTCCTCGATGGATTGGCTCCCATTCCACAGCACTTCTATACCAAACTTCCTTTTGACAAGTTGCAAGTCTACGAGGATCTCGACAGTAAATCACCAGATCGCCAACCACCACTATACTCAATCCGGCGGACGGTGGCCTGGGATATACCGTCGAAGACTTGATTTACCTTTGGACGATATCAATTCCATTTGGGGGCCTACGGGATGTGGACATCAAGGCTGGCGAGAAAGTCATCATCGCGCCGGCCACGGGGACTTTCGGCAGCGCAGCGGTGTTGGCTGCTTTGGCAATGGGGGCGCGAGTCATTGCCATGGGTCGCAACGTGGAAGCCATGCAGCAATTCAGACCATTCAACTCCAATGACAGGGTAAGGATCGTCCAGAACACGGGTGACGTGGAGGCCGATATGAAGGAACTCACGAAAGATGGGCCGGCTGATGTATTCTTCGACATTTCGCCCGGGAAAGCAGTCAAGAGCACGCCCTTCAAGAGCTGTATCCAGGCGCTCCGGCGCGGAGGCCGGGTAAGCTTGATGGGTGCGCATGAAGAGCTAGTCCTGCCGACACAGGCTATCATGCTATCCGATATCACTCTCAAGGGTAAATGGACGTACACCCAGGAAGACATTCGCGTTATGATCAAGTTGGTGGAAATCGGGTATCTGAGACTGGGCGAAGCTGGTGGCATACAGACGGTCGGCACATTTCCGCTGGAGAAGTTTGATGCTGCCTTTGACGCGGCGGCAAAGATGAGCGGACCATGCTTGCAAACGGTCATTTCTCCATGATGTATCACAGGGTGACTTCATGACAACGAGCATATAGATATAGAATCATAGAATGTCATCAAAACTCCGCTCTCTTCGAAGACAGATATCGCTGGAGCTCGCAAAAGGTTATAGAACAGTACAGTGCTTACCTAGTCCAGACTTTGAGTGACACGGTAGCGATTGTGAATCCTCACTGGAACAAGCATGAAGTTACCTATCATACCAGGTACGTAAGGAGGTAGTATGGTTGAAAGACATGAAGCTTCAAGACTAAGTGAAAACCAGCATAGGGCGGCAGTATTCTTGTCCCAATGCAGGGTACAGTAATTGGCGTCAGAGACGTGTCTGCTCCACCGCAGTTGTTGCACTTTAACAACTTAAACCGCGTCCAGTCGCGTCGCGTCATTTCATTGCTTGCCAGATACCCTTTATTCTCCTCCGCATGTATCATGCACCGCGTCGCTAACTAAGCGTACGACCCAAGCACCACGTTGCGGTGCCGAACGTGACAGCGTTCCCAAAATGGCGCCCATACAAGGACTGCTTCGTCCATACCACAAAGACGAGAAGTTCGCCCTACAGAACAGAGAACCCAGCAGCTACAACCCTCTCTATTCCTACCGGCTCTCTCGAGGAGAGAAGAAACAGTATGTCCAGCAATATGGCGACATGTACTTCCTCCGACTGGCAAAATTGAAGCCTGTGGTCGAGAAGATTGCTGAAGAGGACTGGGAGGACTTCGAAATTGCAGGAGAGAAAGCTCAGAGGGTGGACCGAGTGCTAGATGTGAGGCAAGGCCAGCTCTGCTGGGTGGTGGGAACGATATACATGGATATGCCGTTGAAGCCAAACATCCTGGAAGATATTGGGAAAGAGCATTGGATTGCTGGGCCTCCGCCACGACACTCTTACTTTTCAGCAGACATCGAGACGCAGGTTATGTTGGAAGACGAGTCCGGCCGGCTGCGTCTGATAGGACAAATGCTGAAGAACAACCTATTGGTAACCGGCGTGATTGTCGCAGTCCTTGGAACCGAAAATGCGAATGGAGACTTTGAAGTGCTGGACCTGCACCTTCCTGAGCTGCCACCACAGCCAAAAAGATGGGCGGGAGAGGAAGAAGAGGAGAAGATGGACGTGGATCAGCCAAGAAAGAAGATCGCTCTCATTAGCGGCCTGGACATCTCTGGGACTGAGGCGGACACGCTCAGAATCTCTCTTTTGACGGAGTACCTGCTAGGCGAGGCCTTGGACGACGATGACAGGAAAGAAGCCAGTACGATTTCGCGCTTGATTATCGCCGGCAACTCGGTGGCGTCAGATCTTATGCTCAATCATCAAACCTCGACTGAGGATGGCAAGAAAGCCGGCAATCGGAAATACGGCTATGATGCGGCGGCCTACAACCCTTCGCCCACCGAGCATTTCGACCAGTTCCTGGCAGAGCTACTGCCCAGCATACCAGTTACCATGTTAGCAGGCGAACGAGATCCGGCTAACGCCAGTTTGCCACAGCAGCCAATCCATCCCGCCATGTTCCCACATTCCAGAGTCTATGCATCTGCAAACATCACTGACCCAGAAGAAGTTGAAGAACCTGCGTGGCTGGACAGTGTCACGAACCCCTGGGAAGGAGACATTGATGGATGGCGGTTCATGGGCAATAGCGGGCAACCTGTGGATGACATTCTCAAGTACGTTGATCTGGGTGGACCTGACGGGAGCAATACGGATGGAAGAATGGAAGTCATGGTCAACATGCTCAGATGGCGATGCGGCGCACCCACGGCCCCAGATACATTGTGGTGCTATCCGTTCCAAGACCGAGATCAATTTGTGATCGAGCATTGCCCTCATCTCTTCTTTGTGGGAAATCAACCTCGCTTCGAAACTCATGTCATTCAAGGGCAAGATGGCCAACAAGTTCGACTCATTGCAATCCCACCGTTTCACGAGACCGGCGAACTCGTGTTGGTGGATTCTGAGACTCTTGAGGTCGGGGTGGTGAGTTTTGATGTGCACGATCCTGCCCAACTTGATGGGTCATGATCGTGTGCCGGAAACAAGGCTGAGCTCTCGGAAAAGTTTCCCCGGCCGCACTGTCTCGACTTCTGAGCAGCGACCAAAGAAAAAAGCTATCGGGACAACAACTCATAAGGAGCATGATGTATTAAATGAGCCATGCGCATCAATGAGTACACCGGTCAGTATCTGAGTGATGCTAATCCACATACGCTCTCTGACCCCTCTCAGCCGTCTCTACCAAGAAGGTGCTCCTGGTGCCCTACTCAGCACACCATGTGCCCAAATATCATGAATGGATGAAAGATCCAGTAGGGCCCACGCTCCTCAGAGGACATTGCTTGCATCTCATGCCCCCTTAGGATATCCAGGAAGCAACGGCGTCGGAGCCTTTGACCCTCGATGAAGAATATGCCATGCAGCGCAGTTGGCGCGTCGATGCAGACAAATTAACCTTCATCATCTGCCGGCCTGAGCACAATCAGCCCATGACACGCGATGGACGACTGGACCCAGACTCGATGATCGGAGATGTCAATCTCTTCATCTCGACTGCCGAAGACGACGCGGAGAACCAAGTCGTGGCCGGTGAACTCGAACTCATGATCGCCGAGCGCACAGAACAGAGAAGAGGATACGGCCGGGCCGCTCTGCTTGCGTTTCTCAACTACATTCTACGCCACGAGGGTTCTCTTCTGACGGAGTTCTATGCTGGACAACCCACGGCCACGGCGGTTGCTCCCGCTCGATTTGGACACTTTGCCGTCAAAATCGGCGAAACCAACCATCGCAGCATTGCATTGTTTGAGAGACTTGGATTCCACAAGACGAGCGCGACACCTTCGTATTTTGGCGAATTTGAGTTGCGCCTGGGAAGGGACGAGATCCAGAGTTTCCTGAACCCGAGCAGTTCCACTGGTGGTAGCTTAGAAGGATACATGGAGATAGAGTATTCATGTCCTCAAGGGGCATGATTAGAATACAAAAAGCAGAGCATGAAGAAGGGTCATGGGAATTAATTGCTTGATTGATCCTTTTTGCAAGTTACTTTTGTCTGTCTGGCTGCCTGCCCGCTTTGATAAACATGGCGACTCGGTCTATGGCTTCGTTTAGAAAGCCTCCCCGCATACACCTTGTTCTTGCGTGACCCTGGCCTTCCGAAACACCGTAATTTTCTGCCCGGAAGCTTTTGAGATCAGACATTCTCATTTGCAGCAAAGATTTCCGAGTCGTCAGACATCAGCAACCACACCGGTCCCTAAGCAATTGTCTCTTGACCAAGCGATCTCATTTACGCCTTCTTGGCCTTCTTGGTCTTCTTGCTGATTTCCTGGAAAGGCATCGCTATTTGAGAGAAGGAAGCATCAGCATGTGTGCATATTTCCGACATCGTGGAGTTTGGAAGCACTGGGGGTTTGCATTGCAGCACGCGCATCTCCAGATCTCTTTCCCCATCTCCTTCTTCCGCAAGCGACGGCCCGTCCAGGTGGATGTAGGGTTCAGTCTCCTATGCGCGACCGCCTCTCACAGCTCACACGAGAAGTGCCGCGCAAGCAGGACACAGACGTTCGACGGAAAAAGCATACAGTGCGGGAAAACGGGCTGTGGCCGGCTGGGTACTACTTACTAGGAGGCAGGCTCTGCTTGATTTTGTCGGCCTTGTCCGAGTCCTTGAGGATCAGGGTGTAAACGTATCTCTTGCATCGGATCTTCATTTTGATGTCCTTGGACTTTGCGGATTTCTTGACGCGGGCACCTAATGGTAAAGAACGAAATTCCAACGGTCAGTTATTTGTTCTGCTTCTGTTTCTCACAAACAATCCCGGTCCCGGTCCCGGCCCTGGTCCAAGGCAAAATCCGTGCCGCTCTTCTATTGATCCTGGCTCTCTTTCTCGCGGCAATGTTTCAAACAGACAGACAGGCCGGTAGACAGGGCGGGACGCGGAATCTCGGGGCTCGTGGTAGCGCACCTTTGGCATCCTTTCTGCGCGCAATCTCAAGGAATTGCTTGATGTCGGTGACTTGGGCAGGCATCTTGGCTGAAGATGTAGAGTTCGAACGGGACGGGGAGGAGACGAAGATTCGGTGGTGATGGTCCTACTGGTGTGGAATGTCGACTGGCTTTCGTTTGACCAAACTTCTATCGCAGTTTCGTTCTGCGAAATATCGGGCGCCTTTCATTGTGGGCGCGGAATATCAAGGACCCACTTATATTGGGTGAGAGTCACGTGCCTGGAGGTGTTGTATTACGTAAGTCGCATCAGGCTGCGGTAGCCTCGTTATGCCTTCCCACTGCATGCCGTGCTATACTACTTGTTAGGCACTGTCTACACTTGTCCTTTACAATAAAAGTACGTTCGAAAGGACAGCCATCCGGCCAGCTATGGACCAGTCTCATAATCATTCAAGGTAGTACTTATTCAAACATGCTCCGCTCTAAAGACCATGTAAAAGGCAACAAGTCGACCTGATCGTGGGTGGCCGTCTATTTTTTGGTCAAGCCTTTCAACCATCTCGGTAGTTTCTTCTTGCCATCTCCACCTTCATCGGCAGTTGAACCCTTCTTCCCAAGATCGATCTTGACACCGCGATCACCACTTTCCTCTTCCACCTTTGGAATGTCAGGGACGGTGAGATCTTGGGCTTGAGCTCTCAAGGCTTCCTTCAGCACTGCTTTTGTATTTCGTGCCTCAACGCTAGCTTTCTGATCGTCCCAGCCGAATATGACAAGGACCCTGCCCTTGAGCTGGACATCTCGGATCAACTTCTTGCCAGCGTCATCCGGGATGACCTCGTTCTTGCCTCGAACTCCCGGACTTCGGAGAGTGAAATGCTCCGACCGCCATTTCTCCTCCAGACACTCTCTAACGAAATTGTACAAGTCGGCAGCCGTGTCGTCTTGACCGAACTTGGCACTCACCGCGCTTTGGTCTGGAAGCCGGATTTTGACCTCCACTTCTTGCACGGCGGCCCATTTCGCCGCTTCTTCGTTGGCCTGCGCTGCCAACTCTGCTTCTGTGGGCAATCTTTTATTTCGTGACTGTGTCTGTAGTAGTTTCTGATGAGCTTGCGCGTGTTCGACGGTCGGCATGTAATCGGATTCGTTATATGACATGAGAGCAGCCGAGGGAGTATCCGAATTTGGAGGGCGGAACACCGAAACTTGGCGGCCTGTTGACGTTGATGACACTGTTTCCGGTTGCGGAGAAGAAGTCGTGGGAGGGTCTTCTTGAGGAAGGGGAGCATGTTGAGGTTGATTGTCTTCCGCGCTATCCATTTTATCGTCTGACGATTGCAGAGGTTCGCTCGACACCGATGTCTCTTGTGTCTGTGTTCTAACAACAGCGGGACCCTCTACGGAGTCGAAGTAGCTTTGGATTTGAGCCATGGCCTCTTCCAATGGAGTTTCCGTAGGTCTGAAGCTTAACCGCAGCAACGCAGTTCCACTGTTCAACCCAAGCTGCGCCAGGGACTTCTGGAGGTCTGTGAAAGATGAGAGCTCTCTGTTCAACACCTGCAGCACAGGCTGTTCATAGTATAACCTGCCGGCTCCTGACGTGCTATTCTGTGTTGACGGTATGCCTCGGGCGGTGAAATTCCGGGGTGCGCCATTTCCACCTGCCACTCCTGCTTCGAATTTTCTGAGTACTAGCCATAGGGTGGTTGAACTGGGAAACTTGTCGGTGAGTCGCGCGTTGGGTGTTCCTCCGGACTCGGACTCCGGCAGTTGGAGGGCTATTGAGACGACTCCCGCAGACTTGGACAGTTGGACGAGTTCAAGTTTCGCGCCGGAGGACAGGCCTGAAAGACGTATAGATCGGGAGAGGTCGACTTGCTTGTTGTTGTGTCTGCAAGAAATGTCAATATACTGAGAGTGGTCATACCGGGGTGCGACAGATCGGGCACTTACTTCAAGCCGTGTTGCGTAGGGTTCACGCCTAGTTTGCCGCATGCCTCTTCAAGAACCTCGCTGAGAGTCTTGTTCGGCGTGGTCTTAATAGTCGTTCTGCGAGCCGCTGAGTCAATCACGACAACGTGCGAGGCCATCTTGTCGGGAATGGGACAGGCCCGCGGGTAGTTCTATCGCAGTTATTCAGGCACGATGATTTGTTCCTCGTTTCTCTCCAGAGTGATCGCTTGAGGTGTGGGTGTGATGTATTGTGGACGAGGTTGTGAATTGAGGCGTGTCGACAAAGAAGACTGTGTGATTGGAATAGTCTAGAATGCAGTGCAGTGGCTTTGGTCATCCAGTTGCATGTTGTCTAAATGGCGGGTGCATTTGGGTGCTGGGTTCCTCCGCCCGCGGCGAAAGTGAAGACCGCAGGCGCAGGCGCAGGCACAGCCTGACGGCGTCATACCAGTTGACGGCCGCCGCCTATTGGATCTGATGGCCATACTTAGGTAATTTCTACGACAGAGTAGATTGGCCTCCGGCTCACCCCCTTTGGGGATGTAGGTGATGCCGCCCTATGTCCGGCCCCTTGGGGGCCGGAGTACAAGAGGCTTGCGGTCTACTTACTATGACTCTGTAAATCGAGTACATGGTTTTTTATTCATTTCGGGATTCAGTATTTAGCCAAAATTTCATCGGTCCACTCCCATAGCTTCTTTGCCAATTTCTCCTCATTAGCTGTTTTGTCGACCATAGAAATGCTTTTGACCCCCACGGGCATATTATATATAGACGGTTCCACTCTCCAGCATTGCACAGAGGATTTGAAGCCGATTGTGAGCAAAACGCTGCAAGGCTGCCAGACTGCCTTGACCGTTGAGAGAGAGCCCAGTCCAACTGGAGAAACGTCAGGAGAACAGATGGGTTGTTTTGGCGACATTGGAGATAACATTTTGAGTTGCTGCAGCATTACGGCCCGTGATGTAAATCTGCGCTGTATCGTGCTTGCCAACGCTTGAACCCATTCTTTACCTAGATCCGCTGAGGAATTGTCGTTTCCCTTGCCATACTCGTTCTCAATATACAACAGCCAGCCAATCAGAGATCGACTGAGATTAGAAGGCTGACCTATGCCACTTTGGGCGTTAGCCCGTCAGCAGTATCTCGGCGGTTGCTTGCTGGTGGAGTTGGGGTACATGTAATCAAGTTAGAGGCCCCTTGAATTCTAGGACACCATCAAAGGCATGAATTGAAGACTCAGGACAACTCACTAAGATAAACTCGCTCTTATATCACTAGGTATATACCTAGCCTCTTCAACATCATTGTCCTTCGCCACCTCATCTTCCTCTTCCTCAACCTCTTTCTTTTGGATGACCCTCCGACTTCGTTCTCCGAGGAAAACATGTGCACCACACGGAACGGAATAGGGGAGAGAGCGGAATGGGGGTCCTGACAGACCTGGCAAGCAATCAAGATCTATCTGGTCGGATCGCGAGCAGGTCCGCTGCTATCTGAGTCGTTCTTCGAAGATAGTATGCCGTATTGAGATGAATTCCCTACATTTGGATCTAGTGCTCCGACGTCACCGCAGAAGAGACGGTTTGTACTTTTTGCTATACAGGATTCCAAGTGAGGCTCCCCACACTTGGACCTAGTGCTTCGGACGTCGCCGCAGACGCTGACGATTTGTACATATTGCTATACCAAGTGAGTCCCTGCTGGGTATCTGTTGTGCCTTGCAGTGCTACGGGCCCGTCCGCAAATGTCGTGTTGAGGACTCTAACCTTCCTTCGCTTTGCTCCGTATATTGCAGAACTCACGTCGGATATAGGTATCCTAGCCTAACTTGGACTTGAACCCGCATAGTATACCTGATACTGGGGTCTTTCAATCGGTACTAAACCATAATACATGGCCTACGCGCGCCGAGGGCATACGAAAGCTACTGCTTCAACGTAGTTTACAAGGCTATGATAAGACACATGGACCGATTTGTCGGGAGTTATAAAATCGCTATTTACCTCAGTCCTGTTGCTGCATGACTCTCTGGACCTCCTTGAGCCGACTCATTTGGACCTATTCTCTATATCGCAGTATCACTCTTCGCCAGCCATGTTTGCTCGCAGCGTGGGGTTGTCGCTCCTGGCTGCTCTCGGCGTCCAGGGCGCCCCTTGGAAACCGTCCGGGCCCCCGACTGTGACAGTCAAGAACGGTACCTACGTGGGTTTCCATGAACCATCCTATGGCCAGGATATCTTCCTCGGTATCCCTTATGCTCAGCCTCCAGTTGGCGACCTTCGCTTTCGCGTCGCCCAGCCTCTGAATGAGACGTGGGAAGGCACAAAGGCGGCATAAGAGTATTCGCCTGGGGTACGTTTATTTCGAAAACGTTATACTGTGGATGGGACTGACTTGGACCTCGCAGTGCTTTGGTTACTATGTTAGTACTTGGGTTGATTCTTTCAATCTCACGGTTAATCCTGATGCACCTCACAGGCAGGAGACAAAGCGTGGCCCCACTCTGAGGTTCGAATCTTCTCCCCTGTCGAGCCTGTCTCCCATCTGACTCATGCTGCTAGGACTGTCTGACCATCAACGTTGTTGTACCTTCGGGGTATGAACATCAAAGACTACCAGTGGCATTTTGGATTCATGGTATGTGGATGGTCTGGATCCATCTCGACGGAACACTCACTGTCTTCAGGAGGTGGATTTGTGGCAGGCTCCAGCAGAGATCCTCAATACAACCTCTCATACATTGTTGAGAATTCTGTGGCAATAGGGAAACCTATCATTGGTGTCAGTATCAACTATCGGCTCAGTGCGTTCGGGTTCCTTGCATCCAACGAGATTGCTGGCGAGGGTGCCACGAATTTGGGCCTCAAGGACCAGCGTCTTGCCATGCACTGGGTCCAAGAAAACATTGCTGCCTTTGGAGGTGAGACTACACACTTTGACTCGGCTGACTCGGCTAACCAGTGGTAGGTGACCCAACGAAGGTAACCATCTGGGGAGAAAGTGCTGGCTCTCAGGCCGTGGGCTTCCACCTTGCCGCGTACGGCGGGCGAGACGACAAGATTTTCCGTGGTGCCATCATGGAAAGCGGCAACCCAGTCTACTGGATCAGTCTCTATACACCGGACTATTTCCAGGACACCTATGATACTATCGTCGGGTCAGCCGGCTGCAACACATCGCTGGACACTTTGCAGTGTTTACGCGAAGTGTCGACTGACACCTTGAACACGATCATCAACACTACTACACCCGCTCTGATTGCCGGTGCAAACTGGACGGTATATGCTCCCGTCATGGACGGCGATTTCCTTCAGAAGTATACTTCGCTGCAGTTGCAGGAAGGCCAGTTTGTCCACGTACCCATTCTGTCTGGAGGTAGGGATCTTGTCTCGCTTTCCATTTTTGACATCGAATTAACTTTGTGAGAATAGCCAACTCTGACGAGGGGAGTGTATTCTCTCCCTACGGAATCAACACCACTGAAGAGTTCTACGACGCCCTCACATGTATGTCCTTCCACTATTCTGTGCACGCGCAGCGCTTTTCTAACTGGTGTTTAGCTTTCCAGAATTTCCCCGCGGTTCCTCCCTTTTTTGCCGACCAGATTCTGGAAGCTTATCCCAACGACCCGACCTTCGATGCCCTCCAGAATCTGGGAGACGCACAAGCACCCGCCTACCCCTATGGGGACCAATTCCGCCGGGTGGCCACCTACTATGGTGATGGACTTATCATCGCAGGCCGGCGTCAAGCATGTCAAACTTGGGCTGCTGCCGGCGTGCCCGCTTACTGCTACTGATTCAACACAATCATTGAGGGCCAGAACCCCGATGTCGGCGTTAAGCACGGCCAAGAAATTCCCTTCGCATTCTTGAATCTCAACGTGACTGGCGATGCGCCCGAGACGGTGCGCCTCGCGCAATTCATGGATGGAAGTTGGATCAGTTTCGTGCACGACCTCAATCCCAATGTGTGGCGAAACGTGTGGAAGGGGGACGAGGCTTTCTGGCCCGAGTACAGCGTCGATGGGAGTGTCATCGTCCTGGACACGAACGTGACCGTTCATACCGAGCCTGACATCTGGAGGGAGGCGGCTATCAACCTGATCAATGACAACAGTGCCGGCATATTCAACCGCTAGCCAGAGACAAGGGAACGCTTGGTGATGGCATTCGGGTTTTGAGAGTACTGTTGGAGATGCCGGCTGCCCACTCTGGTCCTGTCGGCTCTCTCAAAGCTCCACCCATCACACGTTCGACAAAAGCGACACTTTCTGGCCGTGCAAACATGTATTACTGTATACTGATTGGTGTTCCCATCTTAGAAATCCGTCACGACGATGATATAGAGACGGTTACGGCGGAGGGTAGGTATAAAAGTGATAACAGCTAGGGTGAGCCATACGCACATGCGGAGTAGTTTTCACTTCCCTTCTGCCGCCAATAATTGAGCCTCGCAGCACTTGCGGCGGCACCGAACGCGTTTGCTGCATATGCCTGCTTGAATAAGGTACCTTAGTATCTACGTACAAACTCCGCGCCTCGTCCACTACATCGACTTCCATATCCTACCTCGCCTCGCCTTTCCCACGATTTCTAGATACTCACCTGAGCTCTCATCTGTCCTCAAACTCTGTCTTTCTCTACGTTAATCCAGACAATCCTATCAAAATGGTGAGTTGTCATTGCTTCACGGGACTCTCTTCTGCGCCATCAGACCAGCATGAATTCAGACAGGACTAACCATGCCATGTTCAACAGAGCTCTCCATTCGACATCAGTACGCCGGACCCCTCCTACCAACTCTCCGACTCCCATTCGTGTGTCCGAAGTTGACCTGACCCTTTTTCTTCACAGATGGCGGTGCCTGCGTCGCAATGGTGGGCAAGGACTGCGTGGCCATAGCCTGCGACCTGCGCCTGGGTCTGCAAGCGTTGACCGTCTCGAACAACTTCCCCAAGATCTTCACCTACGGACCCTCGGTGTACCTGGGACTGACGGGGCTGGCCACGGACGTGCAGACCGTCAGCGACACCTTCCGATATAAGGTCAACATGTACCGACTGCGCGAGGAGCGGAACATTTCACCCCAGACCCTCGCCAACCTCGTCTCGAGCAGTCTGTACGAGAGGCGGTTTGGACCGTGGTTCGTCAGTCCCGTGCTGGCAGGAATCAACCACACTACGGGGAAGCCGTTCATCTGCGGGTTCGACAGTATCGGCTGCATTGATTTCGCAAAGGACTTTATCGTCGCAGGCACAGCGAGCGATCAATTATTCGGAACGTGCGAAGGCCTGTGGGAGCCTGATCTGGTGCGTTGGGGTTTCCGCCTTTATCATTAATCTTTCTGATTCGAGTATGCTGACCTCCCCAATAGTCGCCGGAAGATCTGTTCGAAACCATCTCACAAGCTCTCCTCAACGCTGTAGACCGAGACGCTCTGTCCGGCTGGGGCGCTCACGTCTATATCATCGAAAAGGATAAGGTCACCAAGCGGTTACTGAAAGGCCGACAAGATTAGTGACAAGAAGCTGTAGTTTGGATTTCTTAGCATCATGCAAATGGCGTTTCCATCTCCGGGAAGAAGGGTATGCAAATCAGACTGGTTGGCATGGAGCCAGCCTTGCGAGGAACAAAAGAGAACGGCCACAGTCGCCTTGTTCAGCTACTTCTACAGCCACGCGGGGCCGGTGGGCAACGAGTTGACCTACTAGTCAGACTGAAGAAACGAACAAGACACATTTTGGTCTGCCTGTGTCGATTTGGCCAATTTCCTCCCAACTCTACTTCACTTCTCTCTTTGAATTCAAGACCTTGGCCAGGCGACCGAGCGAACCCTGTTCTGTTGCCGCTCACTTGTACAGCTTGACTTTTACAGCGAGTACTCCATCCAGAGCATCTTCCCAGCTCTCCTTCATGTGCCCGCAGATCGTCTCCATTGTGACTTCGTCGCACAGCGTTTCCAACAAGCTTGCCAACTCGGCCAGTTTGCCTGCCTCGTCTCTGGCCATCCCCAGGTCGACCAGCTTCCCTAAGACGCCCGGTGCATTGATCTGGCCCTTCAGCTCCCGCGCCGCCGCATGAACCGCACGCTCGAGTTCCAAGATCTGGTTCTGAAGCCCGGTCAACGTCTCCGGAGGCACGGCGAGTGCTTTGGACTTGGATTTGGGCCTCCTGGCAAGAGATGCCAAGAACATGGCTATGACTTGCAACGTCTCCAGCTCGACCAGGCTCGTATGGATTCCCTCCCACGTTGGAGTACGGATGTCTGCCAACGTCATAACAAATGGCCCGTCCTTGTGCTCGGCGAGCCTTGCAGTCATCCAGGACTGGAGCTTCTCAAGAAGACCCAGGATAGTGTCCTTGGATGAAGTGCTTTCCTTCGCAAACACGGCTGCCCGAGCAAGTATCTGATAACACTCAAAGCTGGACATCTCTGCCTTGGTCATTTCTGTAGCCGCGTCCTCTTGCAGTCTCTCCAGATTGACCTGGGATTGTTTGAGGGCGTCGAAGGCCTTCACGGCTAACAATGGCAGCGATGCAAGTTCTGCCTTGATATAGGTAGCGACATTGTCGCACAACGCCATCGCAAGAATCCACTTTTCCTTAGGTAGGGGACCGCATGAAATATTGCCCAGTAACTCTGAGTCGTCCGGACGATAAGCTGGCAGGTAGGCGAAATCCCTTTTGTCGACCAGACTTGAAGGACTGGGTGCTAGCACAGTGTCCTCAGGTAATCCGAGGGACCGTCTAAGCTTCCGCTCTTCGATGGCATAGATCTGCCGATTGACGCTCCGCGCAATGTCCGACCGCATTGTAACGCTGTTGTAGATGTTGGAATAGCTGTTGAATCGCAATCCTTCGCGGATGCCGCGGACAAGAGCATTGTCCGCGTTCTCTAGAATGGTGAGACCAGTGTCGATAGCTCGGAGAGGATCAAACGTGTCTTCACCTGGCCCACTTGACATTGGATGAAGGGTAGATATCCTCGTCAGAATGAGATGCCCCACCGTTTCCCACTGCAAATTCTTGACGCTGAGTCTGGTGAAAGTCTCCATCGCGAGAGATAGCAAGCCAAGATGTGCTTGGATGCGAACGAGAAACACACTGAACAAATAAAAATCTTCGAATTTGGAACGGGCGATCTGAAGTAGAATCGCCGCAACGGAGATGGTTCGTGTCTCTCCTCTGGTTGATAGCCTCAACATCGCCATTACCGCTAGGATGGCTGCTTCGGGGCAGCCCGGTGCATCTGAAAGCGAGGCCTTGAAGAGTTGTAATGCTTGGGATATGAAAGCCAACAAGTGTTTTTGCGAGACATCGGCCTGTAAAGAACTGTACGAGAGCTTGAGTTTGAAAAGTCGCGACAGATTGCCTTGCTCGGAACAGGAACTCGTGAAATCTTCAAACCGGGCTTTGTCGAGATGTCGCAGAGACTCTTTCAGATCATCAAAACAGAACGCTTTCTCGGAGAATGCCTGGGAGTAGTCTTTGCATGTCTGCAGCAGAGCATCCATTTCGACTTCACCATTGCGACTTCGAAGCCATTGCATTTTGGCCATAAACGCTGCACGAACTGGGGGTCGGATGCTGCAAACAGAATCCAGTAGCTCTTGAGACTTTGGGTCGAGACTAGGCAAATGTTAGCAGTGCTGATAGTGAGTTCGATTTGAAGTAGAATACCCATCGACCGACGATCGGGATTGTGCTTTTAACCAAAGCCGCCATATTCGGTCGTCCGATCGAAGATCCGACTGCAACAAGAAGTTCTGGCACAGGGAATGAGCTTCATCCCATTGCTCCGATAACTCCAGAGACTCTAGAAGTAGAGACAACACAATCTGTGGATCTTTCTTGCCGACGCGGGACTCCATGCCCAGTGAGTTGCTCTGCAAGAGCTTCACCGTCTCGGCTGACCGCCCCGTCGAGTTGAGAATCTGAACGAGCAAAGCGATTTCTTCTGGGCTCGAGATTGCCTTTCCGGGAGAGGCTGGCTCCTCCTAGTCAATGTGAGTTTTGAATGAATCCCTGATGAGGGCGACGATGAACCAACCTGGTCGCTGGGGATGGATTCAGCTGCTTTTGATATCATTCGGTAGGCAAGGGTGCCGAACAGAGTCCTGTCTTTCTCCGGAAGGTCGTCTTGCATGTGGATCAATTGGCACATCATGATGTTCCAGAATTCGTAGTGAGGTTTCTTTGGGAAGGACTTGCGCAACCCCATGGTGGCCTGTCGGAGGGCCCCATGTCAGTCCGTCTCTTGCATTGGTAGAACATTGGCGGTGGTTTTCACACCTTTTGCGCGCTGAGCCAGTTGTTGTCCCGGATGGCTTGATTCAGCCATCTCATGTAAAGGTCCTCGTCGTTCTGCTTCGCCGTGACCGCTCTCTCCCACAGCTTGGGCCCTTCTTGCTGCAACGACAGACTCTTGAGGGCATCTTGCAGCTGGTATATGGCTTCCGGCTGGGTGAAGGGAGGGCTCCGCTTGCACAGCTCGAGCACCTCGGCGTGCCCGCGATCATGCTGTGCTTTGTCGGGCTGATTGACCAGTACGAAGGCTTTCAGCGCCTGTGACAGTCAGGAGACGGGCTCTCATTGTTGCAGAGGGTGCGTTGCCTACCAGAAACCTATCTGACTTCTCACCCTTTTTGGCCCACTTGTCGCACAACTGTAGCGCCTGTTTCCAATTTGCAGTCGCGACAGCGTCTTGGATAGGACGTATTCGACGCTCACTGACAACTGCGTCGGACATGATCAGGACAGTGCCTCGACCAAATGCTGGAAGAGAGAAAAAAGCAGGTGAGGGGAAATGCGGCCGAACATCTGATTGATATTTACCAACTACGTGGATTACTACCTCGACGATCTTGAAGCGCAGCCTACTACTGAATGTGGTGTCACCATACAACTGCCTCGTGTTCTAATTGCTGAGTGGATGTCTTTCTGCTATCTTACAAGTTCTGGAAGTCTACCTTAGTTGTACACTGCACTGCATGCCTGCAGGTGTCATTCGAGTCGTGCTGCACAGAATGCGACCCGGCTGACCTGGGTATAGATTTGCCGCAAGTCAACGGCGTATTGTGCTTTAACGCGCCAACTTTTTCGTCCTTTCGTCATGTACCGTTTCTCCTGTCGGAGTGGGTTCAAGGTACCACTGCACTGTACATAGCGTTGGCGCAAGTGCGTCAACTGAACCATGAGCCTCTTTCGGCTTTCCGTCTAGCCATCTAGCCAATGTGTAAGTATAGCAGGATAGGAAGCGTTCGCAATGCCATCATACCCATTCTTTCTTGCAATCACGGTAAGCCCTGTCGCGAGGCTGCTGTCAGCCACATGTACAACTCTTTCGCATGGTTTATGGACCGTCAGGTAAATTGACGGCCGACCCGAGGAGGGAGTTGGAGGCCTCGGGTTGGACGTACTGGAAATAGTCCTGGCACATATCTCGGTCGCCGTTGTTTCTATGCATGCATTTTATGCTCCGGTTTGCGAAGTCTTGACAAGGATCGTAATATTCTGAGCTTCGCTTTCTGCAATGGCCGGCTTCATCAGCACAAGCTGCGATTTGGCGGCTGTGGACGGGCGGCGTACTTTTCAAAAGTTTTCTTGGACTTTTCCCAGGTGTCCTCCTGGGCCACCGAGCCAGACTGCTGGTCTGTCTGGTCCGCAGGAGCCATGTCGTCGTGTTTAAAGATGAATCTCCTGCGGACAAATGCAAGTTGCAGATGCAGGGCAACGATCGACGATGCGGCTAACCTTCTTTGCTCGAGGACGTTTGCTTTAGAGAGCTGGGTTCTTATCGATAAGGCGGATGTTATTTCTACCCCTCCGCCATTTATCACATTCAGTTAACACAAGACTGAGATATGCCATGAGGTACCTAGCCATGACTGACTCTATTATCGAGGATCTACTGTGGTAGAAGGTAAAGCTATCAGCCACAGTGCCAGGATCTTACCCATAGCATAATGCGGTCTGAGCACGCGCAGCCTTTATCCCTGCTACTTTGTTATAAAGAGTCCCAGCCCGGTTGGTATCCTTGCATGGACTCGCATCGGACTTTCAAGGACATCCCAGCCACAAGCACAGCACCGTCGTCTATATTCCATTTTAACACAAAGTAGTCAGTATATCTATTGTGGTTTGCTGCTTAGTCACTACAACTCAATCACCAGAGTGCCAGCTCGTGAGCCACAACTCGGACTGCCAGGATGTATCGATTGTTCACGGTATCTGAGAGTTCGAGAAGCTGGACAATAATCTCCATCACCGCAGGAGGCTTCCATCCATTTATCAGTTCTGCTGCTTGCTGTGTCATTGTGGGCCAAAATACTATCAATAAACCATCTAACGTGGCCTATCCGCCGATGCCGTCGATCAGTCCGAGTCCGGAATCAAAGACCATGCTCATGGACTTCTGGGGAGTCGAGGACTAGATTTCTCGAGCGAGGAAGGAAAGCAGAGTCCGACGAACGATTGTCTAAAAAGTGAAAACAGCATGCCGGAGACAATCGCAGGGTGTGATCCCATCCATTGTTGTCACTGACCAACCAGGTCCCCAGTCGAGATTTCTGGACATTCGGCACGATACCTGTTTCGGTCAATAGATCCATACGCCGCACATCGCTCATCGCCCAGCGGGGTTGTCCACACGTTCGAGAAGCGACACCACCCGGTCAGTGATCACTATCGTGGTGACTGCAGGTCGCGTCAATGACCACGAGAGCCAGACGCCCTCACCGACAAGAAGGATGAGCTTCCCCCAATGGAAGGAGGAGTCGGTTGCAGTGCCCGAATTTGATATATAACCGCTCCCGTCGATATATTTCTATTTGAGATGGGAATCATGTGGCCAACGGACATGATCTGTGACTGTGACTGCGAACTGGGTTGGAACTGCCCATCCAACCGGCTGCAATGTTGATCTGTCTGTGCGGGAGCTGTGGTTCATGGTGCTGCATAATCGCCTGCCTTGACTTACGTGTAGTGCACATGTGAAATGGATGATGGAGTTGTTCAGAGACAAAGCGCAGTAAATTGGAGCGGCACTGGCAGTGATTTTAGTCCAAACGAAGCAACAATTTCCATACATGACAACTAGCAACAGCTGGTCTCTGGCACTGAAGATAGTCCCCACATTCATCCGGCCATCCCCAGCTTCGATCAAAGGGCGGCCTTCCAAGATGATAGATCCACCATCGAGCTCCGTCAACAGCTCCCGATAGGCGATCTTGATAAAGCAGCTGATAAGGCACCAGAACCCGAGCGAATGCCAGGCTCTGCTGCGGCTTGGACTGGCTTCCATCCTCAGACATCCTCATCATCCCTATCTGGTGGAGATGTGCTGTTGATTCATGAGTGGTTACGACTTGGGAGCATGGAGGAGTTTCCCAAGCTCAAGCTACTGACCTTCTGACGTTAGAAGTTGACCCAGGGTTCCATCAACTTACCAAGGATGGTTGACATTTGCTGATGGACTCAAAGGGGCTCGCCTGAAATATAAGTCTTGGACATTGTCGCTGTCTGTAGATATCACCGTCAGTCTTTAATCAGTCAAGTTCAAGGAAGTCGACAACCTCACTTGCCACTCACTGCCACCTGCCTCTGACCTTTTACTCACGGTTGCACTGCGTAGCCTCACCCGCAGCGACTGCCCGTCACAACACAGCGCCTTCTTCGAGCGCCTTCTGTCACCATGGCTTCTGCAGACGTTCTTCCTCCACCTTCAAACAACAACTTTGGTGCCATCAAACGAAAAAGATCAACCTCAACAGCGTCAAAGCCATTGATCAGCATGTCTCCCAACCTCCCAAGACTGGTCGCATTCGACCCAGCGAAGCATCTCAATTTCCAGGAGCCCGAGAAGGTCTGGACCATGGAAGAGATCGGCATGGCTAAGAAAGGCGTTTCACCCATTGCCGTGTCAGATCCCTTCCCCCTCTTCACCGAAGAAGCCATTCAACAGATGCGAGCAGAAGTGTTGAGCAAGCCAGTCCTCGAGAACTGCAAGTACTCGAGCAACCTAGCACATTGCCAATTGAGAGGCTTCGCCCCAGAGTAAGTTTCGTGCCTTTCGCTCTGAGCGAACAACAATATACTGACAGCCCTAGATATGCACCATTTGTGTACGACGCATGGCGCAACCCAGCAGTACTGTCCATTGTCTCCAAGATTGCAGGGGTCGAGCTGGTCCCGGCGATGGACTTTGAGATTGCTCACATCAACATCTCCACCAGTTCTGAGGACCAGAAGGAAGCCGTCAAGCAAGCTTTGCAGGAAATGAAGCAGCGTGACGCCGATGAGGGGGTCTCCGGCTGTCCCTATGAGGATGATGAACCCATCGTCGACTGGCACACTGACAGCTATCCTTTCGTCTGCGTCACGATGCTGAGTGACTGCACCAACATGATCGGGGGAGAGACTGCGTTGCGAAAGGGTGATGGCGACGTCATGAGGGTTCGAGGACCCGGCATGGTAAGTCCTCCGGTCAGAAAGGTTGATTCACTCTCCTCACCTCGTATTATAGGGCCACGCCGTCATCCTCCAGGGACGGTACATCGAACATCAAGCCATGAGAGCTCTAGGTACTTCCGAGCGCATCTCCATGGTGACCTCGTTCCGCCCCAAGTCTCCCTTCATCAAGGACGACACCGTTCTCACCACTGTCCGTGCCATCTCCGACCTTTCTGAGCTTTACTCCCAGTACGCGGAATATCGCTTCGAGATGTTGGAAGAACGCCTGCGTGCGCACCTGAAGGATGTTCGCGAGCAGAAGCGAGCTCGGCGTGGCTTCAACACTGCGGCGACTAAGGCGTTCATCACTGAACAAAAGGCATTCCTGGATTCAATGCTGCGTGAAATCGTCGACGAGGACAAGGTCACCGTAGGCTTCACCGACAGCGAGGCGCATTTGCTGAGCGAAGAATTGAAGTTGCAGGCGCGCAAGAAGGCACGATTCCAGTCGGAGGATGTCAACGAGTGATGGGCGACTATGCAACCCAAACCACTGTGACGAATTTCCTTTCAAGTTGAGCTTTATGATTGCGGGCGAGGATTTCAGAACCGGACGGAGCTGCTTGGGGACCATTGCTGCATCTACCTAAGGTAGTCGTGCAGTTTCGGCAGAAGGGCGCTGTCGCAAACGGAGTTTTTTTGCTGCGAGCCAGAGGCTTGCGATGAGCACTGGGAGTTGTACATCAAACACACGCCGACATTAGCAGTGCGCCAACTTGGCAGAGACCAAGAGCATTCAATCTTCATGACTAATTCGATTTATTGACTTCTCGACTTCCCTCCACTGTGTCACCTTGATGCTCGTGCTGACATGGAGGGGTGCCAGATGGGCGGAATAGACTGCACAATAGCTGGCGCCATGGTATGTTGATACTTGATGTCCTGCCGCCTTGAAGGTGCCAGGGCTAATTGAGCAAACAGATACCGATCCTTGAGTTCTGGTGTCGTTCAAGGCGGTCCAGACATAATTTTCATAGGTGTACAGAGCATACGAGATTAGTTCGCCTAGATTGCAAGGAGCAGTCCGGCGGAGACAGAAACGTCTACCAAGGAAGGTAGGCAGAACGACGAAGAGAAACGAGAGGAGACGAGGACGAGCGGAATGAAAGACACGGCCGCACCCACTGGCAATGCATAAGAAGGGCATTAGAGGAATGCAGAGCTGAAGATGGAGATGATGGTGATGGTGGTGATGACAAGCTTGAGGAGGAAAACGCAATCCAGTTCTCTTCATGAATCGCAGTCGCAGTCGCAGTCGCAGTCACGGGATTTGGATTCGAGGTCTCCAGGCATCAATCTCCAGCCTCCAAGGATCCTGTTGCTTTCACCCACCAACCATACACCATGTACTACTGATTGATTGACCTTGCAATACCTACCCGCTCTCCCACAGCTGAGAGAGTCCTCATTTCTTACAGTTACTACTTGTATGCCAGATTCACTGCGGGCCAGTCTCCTTCACCTCCTCCCTCTGCATAACATGCTCGAGCGCTTCCCCACCCCATGAGCCGTGTTCATCATCCTGGAGATCAACCGTCAGGTCGCCAACACCATTCTTCCCAGCCACGACCGCCCATGCCCTGCCGTGCAATCTATCGTCAACCGCGAACTTGACCGCTGCGTCAACCACCGTCTCGACATCGACAAAGTCCAAACCGTGACCAGGGCCCATTCCCGCAGCCTTCAGCACTGGCAATGCTGGTGTCACCAGTGGTGTACGCACGAACGTTGGGGCGAGCATGTTCAAACGGATGTTGAGCGATGGAGTTGTATACCGGAGGGTTCTGAATAGACCGCGCACGCCGACTGCATGAGAACACCACGAATTAGTATGGCTATGTGCCGAATATCTGTCCCCCCAGACGGACTTGCTCAGTCCACCGCCAAACTTACACTTGGAAGTCTGATAGTCCGAAAACAGCGGGGCATCGATGTATGACACGATCGACCCGATCAAGATGAGGGAGTTCGTGGTGGTCGTGCCGTCCTGGTCATTGCCCTTAGGTCCGCGTGGACTCATGTACCACAACGCAAGGTAAGCACAGTTATACACCCCCAGCAAATTCACATCAAGTGCCGTGTGTTTTGGCTCCGGCGGGGATTGCTCGTCGATATCGTCTTTCGACATCTGCTCTTTGGTCCGGATGACCTGCTCAACCAGGCTCCCGTGGTCACCGAGCACGCCTGCCATTAAGGCGACCACATCGATCGTCCCGGTCAATGAATGCTGAGCGGCTTGTTTGAATGCAGCAACACACGAGTTGTAGTCTTGTACATCGCAATGCGCGAATGTCACATTGTGACCATGTGAGGTCAAATCTCCAACCACCTTATGGCCGACCTCGCGCTGTTTGTCGGCGATGAAGACGTTGGCACCTGCCCGGGCGAAGCGGGTGCTGATGGCGAGACCGATGCCTGAGGCTCCGCCTGATGGGTTTACGACTCAGCTTAGGTATGGACAGAGAAGATGGCAACGTCAAAAGTTGGCAGCCTACCTGTGACGAGCACGGTCTTGACCTTGAGGATAGCAAGGTCGGACATGACTGCTGCCGGTATGGTATGGTTCACTTCGTTGTGTTTGTCGTATATAGAGTAGTAAGGCAGTAGTAGCAGAGACTGTAGGTGTACTTGAGATCGAACATGCCAACTACGGCGGTTGCTTCTGTATTGATATGAGCTACCTCAACTGCTGTTCACGACTACCCATTCGTCCCTTCCCTTTCTCTACACGATCTCCCGGCGGGTAACACCGGGATTCAAGACGAGCATCGTAGCATATCAACCATTGTGGCGCCCTGAAGCGCGGCCAGTCCTACCTGTATCCCTTCGCCGGACGAGAGATTGAAGGCTGGAGGCCTGGTAACTGGCCACTGGGGAGTAGAGCGGAGTGTTGCACAGATTTCCTTTTCGCCATGCCGTGTATCTAGATGTATATATCATCTTCGCGTTTGGGCGAGTCTTGTACAAGCGAGCCAGCACCCATCCCGTAGCCGTGGTAGGCTTGTGTCTAATGTCAGACTCGAGCACCATGCAGTCATTATGTTGTATAGTACAAAGCCTCTCAGCTATAGTGAGACGCGACCGGGGGGGGGGGGGGGGGGGGGGGGGGCGGGAGTATCCTCTGTTCCCTTGCAAGAGACGGCTGCGCGTGTTTGTTCACCGCAACTTGAACTCTGCAGAGATTCTTTCCAACATGCCATCCACTTGGACGTTGTGCCATTCGCCTTCACTTCGGCACCACCCTGTCACCGACCTGGATCCTGGCCAACGGGCGAGTCCAATCACTTTCTGTCGACAAACACATATGCATGCCAAACCAGACCCTTCCGTCCTTCCGCCTGGTTTTGGCCAAGGTACTGAAAGGCTCCTGTCGGCGCTGAGCACTCCTCTGATCCACACACACCATCTGACATCGTTGGCACGGCCCGAGGACCTCGAACGAACAGCTACTAGTCTCGTCACCCCCGATCTGGAGGCTGTTCCAATCATCCTCGACGTACGGCGACTCCGCTTGTCCACCGTACAGCTCTTGGGCGATGACGATGTTGCCTCGGAAAGAATCGGCAGCCACGGCTTGGCCGATGCCGCCGTTGTGCTTGATCTGTTCGTTCAGCCGGTTCACGCTTGACCGCGAGATCAGAAGTATCGGACTCTCATTGGAAAGCGCGATCGATTTACCCGGTGCAGTCGCTTGCTTGCCTCGACTGGATCCAGGTACTCGTACTTTCGCCTGTCGGATGGTGCCGTCAGTGGGGAACTTGGCCAGCGTGCATGGCACGCCCAGTGCTTCGGTGAAGAAGCCTGATACTTCTGCCGAAGTATAGACATCGACATCGATATCCTCGCCACAAACGTTCGACGACTTGTTTATGGTGGGTGCGTCGCACGTCTTCTTGAGATGGATACTTGATGTCGGACTTGAGTCCAGACTGACCTCCAATAGCCGAGTACTCGACGACTCCAAGTCGAATGAGAGCCTGAGCACTCTTGTTCGGAGATCGATGGTGGGCCGGATAAGTGCCATTCGTGGAAACCGCTTCTGGCTGAGGGCAACATTGGTCCCTTCATGCACGAGACACCACCCCCGATCCCACGCAAGGCCCATCGGACCTACGTCCCAGGGCACGTCGGCTGGTATTTTGAAGGCTGCGCAGCTCTTGATGGGGAAAACCGACAGACTCTCGACGAAGAAGGATCCGGTTGGTTGACTCGGCAAGGAGTAGGTGGGGATAGATGTTGATAACGGCAGACAAGAGTCGACATAAAACTCGTGTACGAAGCTGACAAGAGTTTCCACATCTTTCAGGTTGCTCATCGGCCCTAGACTCACTCGAATAGCACCTGTCGGCTTGCCTCCGAAGATGTCGTTGTCACCTCCACATCGCTGTCCGGCTGCATAATTCCGCTGCATCTCCTCTGTAGACAATCCGAGATGATACGCCACTCCCCCTGGATTACAGAGACCGCCAGTTCTGAATTGGATGTTCTTGACGATTGCAAGTTTCTCGACTTCAGTATTGCTGACGTAGTTCCCCTGCTTATCTCTCAAATTGAAGGTGATCACGGGCCCTTGGGAGTTATTGAGGGAGAAGTTATCGGTGTAAATGGTGCAGACTTGACTTCCGTTTCCGTGTTTCAAGCTCTGCAGTCGACGTCGCAGGACAGACGCCAGAAAGGTCGTGTGCCTGGAAATGTTGGTCATGGATCCATAAATTCTTCGGTGGGTGTCGAAGGCGACCTGCAGAGCAATGATGTTATGAAAGGGCAATGTTCCGTCCTCCAGACAGCTATGCAACGAAGACTCCTTCTTTGCGTGCCAGGTATCGCCAAACATTGTCACCATGTCGACTGTCCCGCCACCGAAGTACTTCCGCCGCCGTAAGATATGGCCGGATGTTTTGCGCACAATGAGGGCTCCCACATCTGGAAAGCCGAAGATCTTGTAGAAGCTCAGAGCAATGAAGTCAGGAGCAGTGAGGCTGTCCGATAAATCCAGGGGCGCCGTTGACACGAGCGCAGCAGCATCGAGCAGGGTGAAGATAGGGCTGCCTGTTGACGTTCTTGTCTCATTTACTCTTCGACACCATTGCAGAGGGAGTCGCCGGCCTGTCATGTTTGATTGTGCAGGATACGCCAGTAGAGAGACATCTTTATGGTTTACCTTTGCGTCGGGTCCGACCTTGCTCAACCAGTCATCAACTTCCCTGTCGTTGGCTAGACAAGAACTACCCAGGGCAGCAATCTCTCTCAGTCCGACAACGCTGGTATGAGCTTCACCATGATAGTGGTAACGAAAACCATTACCCTGGTCTCGAAGGGCATCGCCTACAAGTTTGATAGCTGCGGTGGCATTGGCCACAAATACCAGATCGAACTCGTCGGGGTCTGCATTGAAGAACCGCAAGGCCTGAAGCCGGATATCGTCGATCCGGCGAGAAGACAGCTGCGACGACGCCGAGGCTGAATGCGGGTTTCCGAACAGATTGCCGGTGAGTTCTCTCGAATATGCCTCGATCAGGCTCTTTGCGTACAGCGTCGTCCCGGCATGGTCGAGATACGTGGTCTCCGCAAGGGCCGGGTACTCTATATCTCGGATATCGTCGAGGTTCACGAAATAGCCGGTATCAGGGTCGATTGTCACCGTGACCGTTCCTGATGAAGTGTTGCCTTGCAAAGCGGCGTGCCGTGCCTCCGTCATGGTGGCCAAACCTCCAAGGTCGGTCGACTTCGACTGCTGGGAAAGGGCGTGGTTGCGACGCCCATTGATCTCCTTGACGAGGTGAAGGGGATGTGCAAGGACTGCCACAGCTCGTTAAATCGAATCTTTTCTAGGAGTGAGTAGAGGAATGAAGAATAGGAAAGAATCCGAATCACGGGCGATGTACGAGTACGATGACGGGCAGGGCGATGAACGGAGGGAGATGCCCGGGATTTCTGGCCGTGGTACAAATCCTGAGCCTCGCGGCCACGGCGACCTCCGATACCTGCAATCGGAGTGCTCTGATTGGTGCGGGATTCCCCTAGTCGATTCTAATGTAACTACGGCGGATACTTTCGCTTGATGGTGCAATAACTTACCGTAGGTCTCTAACCTTGTGTATAAAATCCAATACCTTAGGAGATACCTAACATGGGTTGTAGGTACCTAGATCCTGATGGTTCTCAGATGCTGTTGACTGCAAACGCAGGGCTGTCCTTGAGAAACAGTGCCAAAAGTCTAGGGTTGATGATTCCTGTGCGCCAATTCGCCAGCGTCGATTTGATTAAATTGATTGATCTGAACTGCAATGGATTCTGTCTTTATAGCTAAGGTGTGCTCCGTGGCGAGGAACAAGATGACCCTGCGCGGTGTCACATCTCAGTAATGTATCTGCGCTTGGATCGTACCACTCGGCAGCAGCTCAGCCACCAAGGTACAAGATCTTTCCAACATCGTCATCCAAGTGAGAGAACAAAGATTCGCTGGCGTCGCTAATACATTGGTGATAACGACAAATCAGAACTTGTCGATAGAGGCAAGTCCAATGGCAAGGAGATTCGTTACTTCATTTCCTGTGATCGAGATTTTGGTGTCAATTGCCTCAACAGGCATCGTAGAGTTCGGGGAGAGGCGGTCTCTTGCGTCTCTAGACATAATATCGGCGACGACTGGAGCTTCTCCTCGACCCCGACCGAGAATGACCTCTCCGGCTGCTGTGCCTGGATCTTCTGACTTCCTTCACCACAACCGCCTGTTGATGTCGATGGAGAAACAAAGCCAAGATGAATGTGATGAAGAAGAGAACTGTATTCATGATGCCCAGAGCCCAAGAGGCCTTCAACATAGCACAGTTCTTGTTGATGTTGATCGCCCATTTCGATCCACTGCTTCTTCCATAATATCCAAAGGGACCGAGGTCAACATAAATGGACCCGGTGCTGAAGTTTGAACAATGGGCGTCGCTAATGCCCCGGAGATAGTAGTCAGCTGCAATGAAGGCGCCGACGAAGCAAAGGTCGATGAAAGCCACAAAGAGGGCGGAGCGTCGGGTGGAGCCGAGGCGGATCAGGGTCGCAAGTGCCCATGCGCAGGCGAGGATGGAGACGATGAAAAGGACGAGAATGAAGGACGGGGTGAGTTGATTGTTGTCATCGAACCCATCAACAAACCATGCCTGACACAAGTTAGCAATCGAGAGGAAGTGAAGTCGACGCGAGACGGGATTGTCCTCACCAACATCCCAATGATGGGGATCAACGTCACTATCTCCACGATTCTCCAGAAGGAGAAGAGGAGCCCTCCAAGCATCTTGATGGACGACGGTCACAGCCGAGATAGCTCGAGCGCAGGGCGATTTGCTATCCGTGCTGGTTGCCAACTAGTTCCCGTCTTTGCGATACCGCATTCAATTCAAATGATGATGGCACCAAAGCAGGGGTTACACGGCTCTTGAAAATGACAGACGAGAGACAAGGAACCCCGCGAAACCAAAGGTCGAGAACCGGACCGGGTAGTTGCGGTTTTCAGGAGCTATATATCCTGCAAAATAGGACAGATGCTCTGCAGTGGATTTGCTGAGTATTGCAGGCCGCCGATATGATTGCGCAGTTCATGCTCGAGGAGGTTGGGAGGCTTTAAGGCTTCGGACGCCCTCAGGGCGGACATGTTGATGAGTTGGCCGCACATGGTTGCTAGCGAGACTCGTGCTGGTGAGGTGGCTGGAAAAACAAGGCTAAGGAGGCCATGAAGGCTGGTAAGAATCATGCTAAAAGACAACAGTTTGCCCACTTACAGGCCAATGACATGCCTAGAGGGCATCTCCAGCGGGCATCCTAGGTGCTTCTAGGCATGCCCCCAAGCGAGGAAGTCTCCCTAGCCCACCAAGGACACCTACTACTACTTACTACCAGGTAGTATATTGCTGGCTTGTGCCGTCATCGTACATCACTAACATCTACGATCATTGATAATTGGTTCTCTCCCACTTGGAGGCACCATCCTTGTCTCCTCTTGCAAGGAACCCACAACATACCAGGAATCCGAGCCTTTAGTCTATCATCTTATTTCTCTGATCCTTGCTTCATCTTCAACTTCCACATCTCAAACTTGGACTACTAGTAAGCCCGGGACCATGGCATCAGGGCAACCACATGGTTGATGGATGGTTGCTTCCTTGTTTTCTTGCGCCCAAAGCACCACCTGCAATTTGAAGTAGCTACACGTCCTTCACCTGCAGGGTTGAGATACACCTAGCTGTCTGACACTAGTATTTACGCATGGAATAGTGCCTTCAAGTCTCCGGTGACGGTTCCAATGGCAGATCGCGATCTCGCCGATGGCCTCCTGTCCCCCGCGCAGCGCAGGCTTGCCAATCCTTCCGACCAAGAAGCTCTGGAACTTGATCTGACTCTGTGCCCGGCTCTTCCGCCTCTGTCCACAACGAGTACACGTCAAGGGGAGGGCAGAATAACACGATGGTGGAGGCGATACATTGAAATGGGGGTGCCTCACACCAAGTGCCGTGACCATCTAGGTAAGGATTAAGTCGTGTTGAACACTGCATCGCAGAGTGGCAGCCCCTTTGCTCAGTGTGGATTGTCTATTCACCCTCCCGGTTCTTGTCCCGGTGCTGATGTGAGCCGGCAGCGAATGAAAGAACATACTTAGGTTATCTACGCACCGGTCAGGCATTTGCCATACTGGGTGCAGTCATTGCCCAAGTACTACGTCTTCATCACAGTCTGACTCCGAATCCAGTCATTGGGTTTTTCGTCGTCAGTGTACCTCTTTCTTGCGTGTGCCATGTCACCGCAATCATCATATCTGCCCTTGGAGCTCTCCGATTCCTTCGATACCAGAAGGAGATGGCTCGAGGCTATGCCGTGTCGGGCGGTTGGGAGATCAAATGCGTTGGGATACTCGCTACACTGGTCAGTCACTGGTTCCTGCTTCATATTTCTTACGTTCATCGCTGACTGCTTCGAGATTGTCCTCTGCATGTTTGTGCTCGTTCTCGCCATCACAATCGAGAAAGGTTGACCGCGTATCCTTGATGACCATAGGTGGACTTCATTTCCAGCCCCCTGCTACAGCAGTGGTACGATACTAGATCGCAGTCCCAGCACGGAAGGCCACCCTTGGAATATGCTGTTTACTATGACAGTAGTTCAGAGAGCACAAGAACGCTGTACTATGGCGACCTCCTCGTCCTTGTATCGATAGCCTGTCTTGTCCTATGGCATGACTGCTTCTGGACCTACTGTATCCTCACATGCGGACCAAGCTACGATGATCGATGATCGATGCTCAAGGAGGAGATCCATGGTGGGACTATCAATGCCAAACAGACGACGGCCGGCTGCACATAACCGTCTTTACCTCAACTATTGCTTCGGCTTATCCACTTGTGGTCCATCTATGCAGCCATGGAAATTGGCAGCACCAGAGCGCGGTACTCTCCTTTCAGGTCTGCAGCACGACAAGTGGACTTCACCTTCGTCACCACCACGCTGATCGCCAACAGAGCATGGGCGGACCATAAAATATCCGCTAGCTTGCACTCAGGGGCGACAGCAGTGCCGGGTGGTCATGATGAGTTGGTTCTTCGCATCCTGTCTCGAGGAGGAACGAAACTAATAAACGCTACAGGCCTACTTTATTCTGAATTTCTGGAGGCGAGAAAGTGAGGTCGCTCCGGATGCACCTGATCACATTCCAGCAACTCTCTTCGGAAGCTACAGTTGCACCATGATTGTGCTCCCTGCATGGCCATACATCTGAGGACCCTCCTCTGCGTGCCTCAGTTAGCCTTGTTGTCGGGAAATGCAAATTACCTACGCCAGTGCTGGCTTCATAGCGGCGGATGAGGCGGATTTTATGTGGGATGCGCTCAGCTCACCCAGCTGCGACCCACGGAACATGCAATATTATTGCCTGCAGCCAGAAGTTGGCCTGCCTCCGTCACTCAGGCCGGATTTCGCACGTGTGATGTCGAGGACTCCGTGCCAGCATCTCAAGCCTCATCCAATGATACCTCCAACAGCAACCGCCGGGCCATTCGCAGACCTTGTCACGTGACATGCCTAACTCCCTTCCACTCGGCCCCCATTTCCACTTTCCATCTCGGCTGGGCTTCACTCGTACGTACAGATGCCGGCCCATTCATTTTTCGAGACTTTCACATCACGAAGATGGAGAAGCGTGCCATGATGGTGTCTGTTCGGCTTGCCTCGAGGAGGCCGGTCCTCCCAAGCAGGGCCAGTCTTCTATCCGACACCGCGCCGTGTTGCCGAGCATGGCACTGTTGCATTTCACACATTTCCCAATGCTTCGATTTGTCCCTGTGGGTCTGATCGGGAGATTCTGCCTCGTCGACATGTCGGCCGCACCAGACGACCACCCTATCCAAACTGGAGGACCTTGAGGTGTTTATATCTTATGGCTCGGCCCGCTGTGAGCGTGATGAAGGGTGATCCGACCTTGGTTTATAGAGCCTCCGGCGTTCGTTACTGGTACTTGCTGACCGAAGGAGATGTCAACACCTACAGAGCAGTTTTCAAGGTTAAACTTGCCAGAAGACATGCGTTTTCAATCCACTACACTGGAACAAAGGAAACACCATGTTCGGGACATCATCTCTTCGTTCGACCGCATGACCTTGCCGTTGGAGTTCAGAGCCGATGTTTTTGCAAGGATAGATGAGGAACAAGCTGGGAGGTCCCAGTCCGAATGGACGCGTCAAGGAGACTTGACAGGCACGGCGATGCAATGGGGCTCCCATGATCCTGCATCCTGGGAGACTCTGAATCGATGGCAGCCGCCAAGTCCACGTGCCAAACTCTTTGCAGAGAAGTTGCGCAGATTGTTCGACGACCAATTCAAGAAATATGACGATCTCGGCAGTGTTCAGGCCCAGATAACGACAGCGGGGTCGAGGACCTCGTTTGATCAAATCTGCGATAGGTTTCATAAGCTGACTCAAGCCACCGTCGTCGATTTGAGGTTCAGGACGGAAGGCCATGCACATACGGCCGACGTTCTGTTGGACGTACTTGCGAGAGTGTGCAGAAGCCAAGATGATATCTCCGAGGTGCGTCGGAGCCCGCGCAGCCCTACGGCCAGCGCAACTCGGGCTCTGCCACAGACAAGTCTCTATCATGTGTTGATACATGAACCGGCTCTTGGAACTACAGATTTTATGCTGGAGGCGTTGGAAACGCTCAACGAGGTGTCACCGAGAACGCTGGCCGCCAGAAGCATGAGGCAGAGACTGCAGACCATCGACGCTCTGCTTAGGGTCAGGCACGCGCCGTTCAGTTACCAAACTAGGCTGAGGGAGGTCATCAACAACTGATGGCTCGAACGAGCCGGCAGTTATCCGCATAGGGTGCGAACTGGCCCGAAGCCGACCAGGACGGCGCCGTCGACAGCGGTTGGGATGGCACCGCGTGACGAGACGGCGTGCAGCAGAATACCCAGAAACAAGTCCTGAAGACGATGCAAACCGGGGGTATTGGATCTCTAAGGGGCCTTCTTCCCACCACCGGGGTAGCGCTCAAGTCGTGTCTGGATGTCAGTATTCTAGCAGCTTAAGGGTCTTCTTATTGAGCGTGATCACCGCTGGAGGCCGAGTAGATTGGGACTCGGGTGGAACGTCTTGTTGATGTTTGCTGCTTCCTGTCTGTTCCTCATAGCCATCATGACGATTTCGACCTTCCAGTACTTAAGCGGAGGATTATATACCTACCTAATACTACTTGAGGGGATAGACAAGGCACTGCCCGTATATATATATCTTGCACGTGATCCAATCCAATGCCTCCTCGTTGTATCGGCGCTGATATGGCGGCCGCGGGGTAAAAGTGCGACTGCACACTTGCATCCCGCAAACTCCAAACTTCCCCAAACCAATTTCAACCCCAGGTCCATTTCTCCAGTCATGGACCGAGGCAACCACTCGATGCAGCCTCCGTCCTCCTTATCCACGGCAGCACAAACACCCGTTCCAGCGGTGAACGGGTCAGCTAACCTCCTCCTTCTTCCAGGAAAGCGTGGATCCTGTAAGCAGCCTCGACGAGATGGTATCAGTGTCCCGCGGCGCACTCGAAAAGGATTGGGCGGTCCTCCCCCGCTGCCATTGAAAGTGAAGACACCCGTGGGCAGGGAAGTAAGATATCCGAGGACAATGATGGTTGCATCCCATCCCCTTACCCCTCTCAGGCCCCGTCTGGACAGATCTTCGTAGTCCTGGGCTTTAAAACTGGGAGCCGCAGTCTGACTGTTTCGATCTCCAGCATCTGCTGTCCATCGCACAGAACCGCTGCTAGAGACTCTTTCTAAACGTGTTTCCCCTGCTCCTCACCTTGTCTGTTTTCTGCTTGACCAACTCTCCTTGAGCTTTTGTCGACTGTGTCCTATTTCCTTGCCTTCTCACTTTCATCAAAATGGCATCGGTCGAGGTACCCGCCCGTCACAAGGCCATTGTATACGACAACCCGGGAACTGTTTCGGCAAAGATTGAGGAGATTGACACTCCCAAACCTGGAGTTGGCGAGGTTCTGCTCAACATAACACACTCTGGAGGTAGGGGCGTGGTGTTCCGCATTCAAAGCCACGGCTGAACCGTGATGCTAACGACGAACAGTATGCCATTCGGACTATGGAGTCATGACTAATGCGTGGTCAACTCTCCCTTTCCCTACCCAAAAAGGCCAGGTTGGCGGCCATGAAGGAGTCGGCAAAATCGTTGCTCTGGGATCCGGCACCGAGGGCTCTGGACTCAAGATCGGTGACCGGGTCGGAATCAAGTGGGTGGCGGGCGTCTGCGGGAATTGTATTCCATGCTTGGACGGTGCCGATGCCAACTGCACCTCTGTCAAGATATCGGGATACTACACGCCTGGAACATTCCAACAGTATGCCCTCGCCCCGGCCAACTACGTTACACCAGTCCCCGACAGCCTTCCCAGTGACATTGCCGCGCCGATGATGTGTGGCGGGGTGACTGTCTTCAGTGCTCTCAGCAAGAGCGGCGCCAAACCGGGCGACTGGGTGGTCATTCCGGGGTCTGGAGGTGGGTTGGGCCATCTCGCTCTTCAGATCGGGGCCAGAGGCATGGGCTTTCGCATGATCGGGATAGATATGGGGGAGAAAGAACAGCTATCCAGAGATTGTGGAGCTGAGGTGTTCCTGGACCTGTCAAATTACAGCCGGGACGACGACGGCACCAACAAATTAGTTGAGGATGTGAAGGCAGCAACAGGAGGCTTCGGTGCAGCTGCGGTGGTGATCTGCACGGCCAGCAACGCTGCGTATGCTCAAGGGTTGAAGTTCCTGAGGTTCAGAGGAACGTTGGTGTGTGTGGGTGTCCCTGAAGGCGATCCAGTGCCCATCGCCACGGCCAATCCGGGAGTGATTTTGACCCATGAACTGCGCATCGTCGGCAGCGCCGTTGGAAACAGAAAGGACGCCATTGATACATTGGCCATGGCTGCCCGGTATGCAGACACACCCCTAATCACGCCTCAGCAATGCTAACATGTCCCAGGGGTATTGTGAAGACACACGTTGAGATCCAACCCATGAGTAAGCTCATCGAGGTTTTCGAGAGAATGGAAAAGGGCAAACTACAGGGCAGAGTTGTTCTTGACCTCAGTGGATAAATGTAGAAGAGAATGAATTTACATCTATATACATTCCACAAGAGAGCATACCTGTCCTCGAGGAGGGTTGTTCTATATTGTGCTACTAGTATATCAAGGGGCCTGCTTACAGATGGTTTGAAGGCCAGCGGTGGTGGCTTGTGACGAGGCTGGGCGCGACAAGGCTGACAGGCCAAGGAGAACTCTCTCCCCGCGTGGGGGCCAGGAAGGCGACAGTACTAGCATCTGCTCCGTTCCCTGCGCCTGCGTGATGACTTACTTGTTCTGTCCACTTCTGTGCCGGTGGGCGGCGGCGGCACCAGGACTCAACGTATCTCTATACCTATCGATAGTCGAGTATGTCGGCGGTACTATCGCTGTCGCCGTCGCTATCGCTGTTGCAGGCGTGGTACAACCCATGTGTCCCGTTGTAACTCAACACCATGGATCCGTACAACCAACCATACAACTTTCCGCCGCAGCAGACACCAGGACCACCGCAACCTCCTTGGAAAGCGCCTCCTCGCAGGTCAGGTTGGGCAGATCCCAGATTCGCACAGCATCAACCGCAATCGCCTGTGTCTCCATATAACACGAACCCGAATGTTTACGGACCACCTCTTCCACCTCCACCTCCGCCTCCGCCGCATACCCAGCCTCCGGCTCAACAGCCGCCGCCGCAGTTCGATACATCGGCATGGGGTGTCCGGTATAATCACGGCGTAGCTCAGCACTATGACTCGAGACCTCCTCTTCCTCCACGTCCGCCGAGTGCTGCCGGCCAGATCAGTCCCCAGTTCGACCATGCTGCCGCTGCCGCGAACTACTCTTCACAAGCACCACCGAACACTGGCAATCACCACGGACCACCGCCAGCGCAACACTTCCCTGTCACATGGAACGGCCCCTACCCTTCGACTCAACCTCCACCGCCCTCGACCTTCCATGCGCCGCCGCCTCCGCCGCCTCGTCCGCCAGAATACCAAGCGCAGATAGAAGCTCAACACCAACATCAACAAAATCGAGTCAATACTCCACACCAGGAATACTCACACCGGCCTACTTCACATCACTACGATGCCCCACTGCAGAATGTGTGGGCTACACATCATTTCCCACCTACGAGCCAGGCATATCACCCCACAGCGCCAGCTCCGCAGCAGATTTCTGCAACAGTGGACCGCCCGTTGGTGTCACCAGTAGATTCGAGCAGTGGACCTTGGGCCGGACATGGACATTCGTCTACGGGACAGACCACGAACAATCAACAAGACGGACAGAGGACGGATGGACAGCCAGGACATGCTCAGGGCGTCAACTTCGGCGGACCGTCGGACTGGGAGCATTACGACCCAAGCAGACCCTCGGACGATGTGCCAACCAGCCCGCCAGCACATCCCGCCGAGCGTTTTCACCATGCGCAAGGTCCTTCTTCGCCGAGTCAGCCCAGTACTATACACGAACCACGGTCGACTGGCCAGGGTCCGCCAACAACCTTTGAAATTGGTGCTCCTAGTCCTGCATCACCCCACCGGAGGTCGTCACTACATGGTCGTTATCCATCCAGCCCTCCGGCGGAAACGTCGCAATTGCATCGCAAAGGCATATCATCTTCTTCCGGCGAGATCAGTGGCGAGATTTCTGCTGATGGAGGCGGGACACAAGATGGCGTGAGCCAGCCCTCGGACGCCCCTGCACGGACACCACCGGTTACGCAACGAGGCGATCAGCCCGAATCGCGTGCCTCTGCTCCTGCTGTGTCGCCCGAAACGCAGAGAAGCGTGCAAGTCGTGGATCCGTATGCCGACATGGAACCAGAGTTCAAGGCGTCACTGAACAGATACGCCGCAATGCTGAGAAAGGAATCGGCGGCGGAGACGGATGAGGAGAAATTCAAGATCTTCCAGGCGTTCATTCAGAAAGAGCTCCGGTTGAGAAGCCTACTTTATGGGGTCGGGGTCGAGTTGAACCAGGCCCCAAAGGAGGTCAACAAGGCTGCTAGCCTGGCAGACATCCTGGCAGACATCCAGGCGGTCCTGCCCAGTGCCATCGATGTTGCACCCATGGACAACTCAGCTGGGGCATCCTCTGATTCTGACGCTCACAAGACGATGGAGCCGACGGCTACGACAAATCCCAAGGAGCTTCCGCCGCCTCTGAGCACGACGGACGAAGCACCCGCGCAGCTTGCCGCAATCCTGACCGACGGGTCAGCAGGGCAGCCAAAGCCCGAGCTGTCCGAGCCTAGTCGCGCCGAACCTCCTGCTCAGAAACCATCGATTGGCGTAGACGTGGCCCTGGCCTCCCAGTCAAAGAATGAACGCCCAGGCGAGGTCAACACCAACAATGATGATGCCGAAGATGATGAAGTCTACAGTCCAGGGGGTCGTCCGAGAATCAGAAGAGTCCCTCCAGTCACCACAGCGAAGCCCCGGTCTTCTCCGACAACTGCTACCTCTGATCAAGGCCGTCCAAACTCCCCGGAATCTATGCCGTCTCCCAGCGCTGATGCGCCCATGGTTATCGAGGATTATGCTACAGGACATCCACCCTCTCCAGGCATGAACGCCCCGATCCTTGTGGTCCCCGAGCCCGCCGGAGCTGCTTCGAGTCAACAGGCGCAACAGCAGAGACCGGCTGCACCCATCAAATTCGAGCCATCCAGGCCTGCCTACACGCCTTTCCGTTACAGCGCGGCCGTCCAGGATGCGAAGCCGAAGTCCCTGCAGCCTGCAGACCAAGCGTACTCCTCACTACGGCACTCGGTAGCTGACTCCGGTCGGTTGATGGCACAGGAACCACTGTTCACTCCGACAAGGCCGCCCTCGGCCACTGCAAGAAAAGAGCATGAGGAAGCATTTATTGGCTTGATCAGGAATCAGAGCATGGCAGTGAGACAGGGTACGCCGGGGGCAAAAGATCCTTTCGGGCCAGGCGAAGCCGCCGTAAAGCCGGAACCGCCCCTGGCCATAAGAGTCGGGACACCAACCAATGCGCCGGTCGTGGAGCCGGTCAAACAGGCAATCACAGCTCTGCGATCTCTGCTACCTAGCGACCCGTCCTTGCACGCTGTCGATCATCCCAGCCTGAAGACCATCAAGCGCAAAATGGACGCGATTCCGGACGAGTTCGGGTTCATCCATCAGGCCGTGGTCGAATGGGACCGGACAAACCGAGAAGTTCGAAAGCAGCAGGATGCCGAATGTCGTAGTCGCCAGGAGGAGTCGGAGGCACATATCGACGCCCTGTTCAATGACAACGAGATCGGGTATGCAGACATCGCAGATCTCGAGGCCGAGTTTAAACTCTCGGAAGCAGAAAGACGATACCATGAAAACAAGGAAGAGTTGGAATCTTTTACTGCACAGGTCTTCGCTCCGGTCACAGAAAGATTGGAGAAAGAGATTGCAGAGTTGACGACGACTTACACGCTAGCCATGGACCTTCTGGACCTGGAAAGTGCGTCAGCGAGCCAATACTTCTGGCGCAAGAAAGAAAAGCTTCTGATGTCCGAGGTGATGTGTGATCTGCTGGCCCTCTTCAATAAGATTGAACTTCGGCATCGAAAGGTCGCCGAGGCTCATGTAGAGCGAGAAAGACGGCGCAAACATCTGGAAATGACGGTGCTCTACACGAATGGCGACGCCGCTGGTGTGAAGCAGTTGGAAAAGGATTTCGCGACGGCCGAGAAAATGCAAGTCCTGCATGAAGCCCGCGAAAAGGATACCATAGCCAACAGGCTGATGGACGCCTTCGACAGAGCCATTGTCCGTGGACTGGGTGACAACCAGACGTTCATTGATGGCATTCTTACCAGATTACAGGACCTCAGGAAAACGATTCCGCCAGCGGGTCCCTCTGGCAGAGACCCACATAGGGAGACGGACGCAGCCAGAGACACGTTGTCGTTGGCCCAAAGCGTGGTGGAGACGGTGATGGCCGATTCGCGCAAGATTCTCGCCTTGTCGAACGAGGCGGAAGGCCTTCTGAACGACGCCGACTACGCGGTATCGGTGGCGGACGCTCGAGTAGCCAATGCGGACAAAGTGACCTACAGTAATCTCGAAAGTGAGAAAGCCAAAGAAGATGCCAAGCTGAGAGAGGAGATGCATAGCCGAATCAGCAGTGTGACCAAGGCCCCGGCGGAGGCAGTCACCTTGATCCAGGAACTCCTCGATCGGATCGGACACGATCCCGACCATCAAGAGAGAATGCGGAAGGCTCTTGAAGCGGCAAAGCAGCGGAACGCTTCGACGGTCCCAGGATCGCCGTAGTCCAATACTGCAGAGGGGTCTGTCAAAGTGCCCTTGTCTGGGGTGCACGAAAGTATATCGATTTCCGAATGACACATCGGGGCATTGCCGGTTCCGCTATGATGTTGACATGCATCGCCTTCGAGGCTTCTTCGTTGGGGCAGAATCCGGTGGCGGCAGGGGTGGTTTTGGTCGGGGAGGGGCAGGCCAGGTTGAAGGTATTCGACCGACCAAGATTACCTATTCCACCACCGTAGTGAGGATCTGAAGCCTTGTCTCCTTGGGGCAGTAATGGTGTGCGGCCATATTGGCGGGCTTGAGTTTGGAGCCCTACCACTGAACCTTAATTCACTGACTCGGTGGACATCTCGCCTCCATCGAGAGAACCACGGCAGTTTCCATAGACTTTGGATAGATCCTGGACAGTGGCAGGCCAGCAGCTTGTGTGGAGACCTTGGCGTAATCAAGCCACAGCAATCTGAACAAGGTGCATCCCAGCCGCACCATCCGGGACATGCCCTGTTGGCGAGTGCCTGAAACCCTCCGTCATAGAGCAGCGGAAACGTTAACATCGCATGAAATCTGGGACCAGGATAACCACGCCCCATCTCGAAGACGTGGGTGGGTGCGCAATTGAACAACCACCGAGGAACATTGTTGGAGGCAATCCTGTGTATAGTGTACGCATGTCTTGCACTCGGGGAGGATGTCTCAGCCATTCATTATTCAGCCGCACCAAGCGTGACTCTCGGTGTACCTAATTCAGGTCGGTGGCCTCGCATTCCCATCTCTTTCGGCCAGGCCAACCATGAGCAAACAACAGCCCCGACGGAGGGTAGGGCGTATCCTGTACTCTGTCCTGTGGAACCTGAGCAGACGCGGGTTTGGATGTCGAATTGGAATCGCTTCGGCAGCTAAGAGGGGCGCTGCCGGCCAGGAGAAGGAACAGAGCAGATCGAGAGATCTGTGAGACCTGCGAAGGTGAGCAGACGTTGATTGGAGAAGGCAGCTTCAGCCACATTGCCACAATAACCGGGGCGTTGAAGAAATTCAACGGCGGCCGTCATATTTCTGGAGGAGACCTTTGAGGCTGGGAGCTCGGGGCAACAAAGCGTTCCAAGAATATGAATGGATCGATACTCGAGAAGGTGGAGAGACAATATCCGACCTTACAACCGCAGTCAACGCCACAGAGGCAACCAAGGAATCGGCCATGGCCCAAAGAGGACGACTCGAGACCGAATCAGGCGAATGGCGCGCTCAGTAATGGAGCGGGAAAAGTTCGACGTGGAGATGCGAGCCCACAATTGTTCCCGTTGGCGGTGTCGTTGGCCGCCGTTAATCTGAAATCAAGTCTACCTCTGTATACACTCTGTAGTGTTGAGGCTGAGGAAGAATGACGGATGAAAAGGATAAGAATGATTGGTGAAGATGGGACGGGAAGAAACACCGGTCAGGACAAGCCTGAGGTTGCCAGCCACCGATGAAAGACTGTAACATGGTGCTAACCAAGGCACAGTCCTACATAAGGTACAGGCAGGACCTACTACCTTGTTAGGTGTCGTAGCAGACTGTGACGAAAAGAGCATAGGTAAGGTACGAGAATTAACCTCTCCCGTCCTGATGGCGGCGGAGGTATCTAGGCATCTCAGGCATAGCTGTCGGCAGATTAAGGCTGTATCAATCCGCAATACCTCATGCCAATAATGGTGCGGTACATTGGCGACGACACATGATACAGCAAGCCATAAGCCGTCCGTTGACTGGCAGATAGAGACGTAGCAATATAGAAAGGGACCGAAGTCAGTCAGTCTTGTACCACCGAGACCAGAGATAGAGGATGTTAATCTTATGGGCACTTCCAGGCGCCTGCCCTCCCTAGGAGAAGTACCTTAGGCATCTCAGGCACCTAGGATACTCTCTACTCACGGCTAGTAAATCATCCGCAGCACTGCCACAATCTGCTCCATCCCTCGATCACCACCCACCACCGCCAGTTCACCACCTCCAATCACTCCCACCCGCGTCACCGCTGACCAGGAACACACACCACCCCGGACACTACTTTGAGCACCATCGTCGTCATCCACCCATCCTCATCATCGCCAACTTGAACATTGTGCCATCTCCAGTCTCCCGTACTCCCTCTCGATGAGTGAGGTGTCGTTACAGACCTGTCATCACTCAGTGAAGCTCTACTCCTCACATCCTACTTCTACGACGCCTACTGTCAGCTGCGCTGGCCAAAACGACCAACGACCAACAAACGAAAGATCCCTGGGGTCTGTGGACCACAATACCTTGCAAGCACTAGTGATCCTCGCAGAAGTGGCTCAAAGAAGTGGCTCACAGTGGCTCGACATCAGCCGGCGCCACCTGGGTTCAAGCTGGCTCCATTGAGGAGCCTAGGGAGCCCTGAGCAGATTGTCACTGAGCCGGTCATTTCGTCGCCTCCCTCACTCTTGTTTCTGGCAGCGCCTCGGGGTCTAAAACAAACAGATGCCTGCGCCTCTCGGTTTTGCTTCCCCTCGTCCAATCCACTTGCCTCACGACTCGATCAACTGCACGGCCGAACTGTGTTTGTCCTGGGGCCATAGTCCATTCGCTGCAAGCCATAGGCTACATCTCAAAAGAGGAGGAGAAAGAACAAGAACTGACGCCTCACACAACACTGCAGAAGCTCTGACGGGACGTCCACTCGACGGATCAGCCCTCGTCGTCACCCGTCAACCGTCACCACCAACCTGGTTCAACTCAAAATCCATCCATTCCAGTCTCTCCATCTTCCCACCATTCTTCACCTTGAAAAGCGGCTTCAGCCTTTCATTATTCCACTAAAAGCCCAAGCGGCCATCGATCTTGTAGCTATCGACCTCGATTCGACTCGCCGCCAGTCAAAACCTGCTCCTCCGCTAGTCAATCTTCGCTACTACAACGAACAGCCCCAAATCCTTTGGCCGCCTTGTAAATCGGCGTCATTTCAACTCGACTGCCCCGTCTATTCGTCGTTCCTCGGATCAGCCACTTAACCCGACTCGCTTCAGCCCGACTAATCGCTGGCTGGCTGGCTGGCTGCTGGCCAGGTTCTGCTTCAACCTGCTCTCATCGCTACCATTCTCTTTCCTTGTCTTCAACATTCCCAACTGCTCATCCTTCTTTGCGACCAGTACGAAGATCGTTGTGCATGGGCAACGTCTTCCAATCGTCACCTCCCGCATACGTTGTTTGCGCCTCTTTCGATTTTCTCCGCCACCTACTCCCCTCATCGTCATCGCTGCCCTGCCCAGGGCTTCGAGTATTCAACCCTTCGCTTCCTTCTACCAGCGCCGTACCACTGTCCCCTCGTTTCGTGCGCAGCCAAACACATCCTAAAGTCGACCTAGGCCGACAGCATATCAACCAAAAGCTTTTACCTCCGGTCGCTACTGCGGTTCCGCGCCGAGGATCGATTGAAATTCGACCTTCGAACCGTGTCGCGCAGCCGGCGCTGCGTCATACTATGCGAGGCTGCGTCGCCCTCCACCTCATCAAGAGATAGGAAATACATCGCGTTTCCACGGTGTTGCGCGTGGCGAAAAATCTACGGCTTAGAACGGCCAGTGCGCGGCGCATCGCGGCAACATTGAAGATTCGTACGGACTTGGGTATTGGTTTTGACCTGAGCTTTGCCACTTCGACGTATGTTCACCAAACAAGGTAGGTCCTTTCCTAGAGCCTGTGGTTCGAGCTTCTCCCCATAACAATGGTTGCACAATTCACTTTGTTTGCCGCTGGTGCCGATTCTTTGGCGTCCTGTTGGCCTTGACGCGGAAGATGCGACTTCGGCGACATCCTGCGTTTGAGAAGCACATTCGCTGATGAGAAACGATACAGGTTCAGGGACTGATCACGGTAGCCCAAGTCGTTTATGGCTGAGCCGAACATCCAACCCCATAGAACCCCGGGGAACTCAGCTGCCGCCTCTCCCACATTTGTGAAGCCCACGAGTCCCGTTCGAAGCATTTCCAGGGCCAAGGCTAGCGTGACGGACGACTTCGAATCATCCTCGAGACCCGAGAAGAGGCCCAGGCTTGATGCCCCGTCGATGACAGCTGCTGTCGCTTTTGCAGAAGAACGAGCAAAATCGGCGGAAGTTTCCACCCCGTCCACAGGAACAAGCCCCAACCCGCATCAACAAGCCCTTCAAGCTCTGATGGGCGCAAATCAGAATGCGATGAGCAAGGCTCCACAGCCAGACACGTCGCTGGCGGATCCGGCAACCACGGTCAGCGAACCGTTGGCTGTGGTGGCCGAAACCATTCAACAACCTTCTGAGAATGCCACCGAAGGTGTCAGCGGCGACAGTCATGCAGCTCAGACAAGCCCCACGAGCCTCTCTAGTGTCGGCACGTTCGAAAGTATGGCAGCTGCTACCGGCATGACCACGACAGTGGGGAGTCCTTTGGCCATTGAGGAAACCGGTCGTCAGGTCGTGAGCGCCGCTGAAGCGGGCTCTACCTCCCCCAGTGAAGGGCCAAAGGCCTTCTCTTATCCCACACCTTTGTTGCAAGCTCAAGTAAACGAAGGCTCTAGACGAGGAATGAGCTTGCCTCAGTCTGGTACACGACAAGGTACAAGATCTCCTTCCAACAAAAAGCACAGATGCCCTTATTGTGCCACCGAGTTCACTCGTCATCACAATTTGAAGAGTCACCTGTTAACGCATAGCCAAGAGAAACCCTACCTTTGTTCCACATGTCAGTCTAGGTTCCGCCGACTACATGATCTCAAGCGCCATACCAAGTTGCATACGGGTGAAAGACCCCACATTTGTCCGAAATGCGGGCGGAAATTCGCACGCGGCGATGCCTTGGCCCGTCACAACAAAGGTCCTGGCGGATGTGCTGGACGCCGATCCAGCATGGGCAGTTTTGCTGGTGACGAGGACGCCGAGGGGGACGAGTCCATGGAGGGAGTAATGTACAACGAACCTGATCCCATGGAGGACGAAGAAGGCAATGACAGAAGACCCGGGATCCGCCGTCAAGCTCCCTCGGGGGACGATACACCAGATGACACCGATCGCGCATCGCGCATTCCAAGCACATATCCACCCATCCAAGGGCGTCCGCCTGGCGGGATTGCAAGTGGATTCTTCCCTCCCCGAGCCGGCTATAGTCCAGCCACTTCTTCCGCTGGCAACGTGGCTGCTGTTCCCTCCGCCGCGCCGTTACCATTTCCCCAAATGTCGGCTTCGTCGCCCGGTTCTCGACCCTCCGGGCCCGGAAACACGGTCTTTGCTCAAAATCCCTTGACTGAAAGCCCCAAGCCACTTTCACCTGGTCAGGCGCAAAGAAATCCGGGACCTGGGCTGGCCGAAGGGAGCTTGAACCGAAACCGATCTCCCAGTTTGACACAGTATCAGCAAGCATCGTACAGTCGAACGAGTGGGACGGGGTCATCTTTAAGTTTGGCTGGAGCGCCTCAATTGCCGCCACCGAATGTGTTGAACCCACCCGATGCAAGATACACTCTACCCAGTCAGGGCGGTCCCGCTCATCCTCCGACTCAACCCAGTGGACCACCGACACACATGAGTGGAAGTGGTCCATTATCATCTCACAGTAATAGTTTATCTAGTCATGGACACTCGGCTCATGGCAGCGGAGAAGCATCCAACCCCATGTTTACCAACAAGGATGATCGGATATGGGCCTACGTCACAACACTGGAACAACGATTGAATGGCATGCAAGATGAGATCAATTCTCTAAAACACCAACTGGCCACAGCCACATCAGCATTACACCAGCAACCGCCTCATCGGATGTAAAGAATCCTAGGATAGCCCTCGAATTTGTTTAGCAACAACGACGCAGCACGAAATCCATGGACAAGCAAACATGACCGCGGACGACCGGAGGCTTCTTCGTCCGGATTCCAAAGGCGGCAAAGAGTTCGGCGCATTACCGAAAAGCATTGATCACGGCTATACTGATGGGTTTGATCGGAGTCTTGCATTTACGATACCCCCTTTGAGTTGCATCTCAACACTTTTCCAGCAGTGTGCCAAAGGACTGGGCATTTCCCAGCCAGGGGTTTTGGTGTTTTCCAAGGGGTGAATGGTGGGTCAGACGGGTTTACCAATGAAGAGTCAGTGGCGTCGCGACGGACACCAGATCTCAATCCCACAGGTTGAGGTTGAGGTTGAGGTAGAGAAAGGTAATCGGGGAAGTCAGGATGAGAGAGGACACATGTACCTGACTTGTGTGTGGAGCGGACGATCAGTTGATGGTCGATTAAGACTCGACATGTGTATATGTACTATTATGTCATTGTGAACAGCGCCAGCGAAGGAGCCGAAGAAAAGATTGAGACTATCAGCCAAATTCCCAGTGTGATGAAGTCTGCAAATTGAAGGGGTTGACCATATCCATGGGGACCGGTCCTACGTCCTACAGTCACAGCAAGTTGTAACATGAGTATTTTGCCGAAGAGACACAATCACATGAATGATGAGATTTCCAGATTCGTTCGACATGTTCGGAAGTCTATCAACTGATATTTAGTAGAGCTGTTCTGACCGATGGAGCCCTATTCGCACGGCCGACAGCTATATATGGCCCCCTCTTCTCTACCTAGCTATGCATGTTTCGTGAGTGTCACTGATGCTCCGGACCGTCTTCGCGAAATGCGAGAGAGAGAGAGAGAGAGAGAGAGAGAGAGAGAGAGAGAGAGAGAGAGAGAGAGGAAGAGAGATATGACAGCCCAGAGCACAATCTCTAACTGTTCAAATGATGGTATGTAATTTGTTTCCTTTCGTCGTCGCCGTCGTCGTCGTTGTCGTCTTCTGCTCCTGGAGCTCCTGGATATGTATGTCTACTTTTCATCCTCTTCGTCGCGTCGTCATCTCGTCAGAAGGCGGCCCATGACTCGTTGCAAACATAGCCTTGCTTTCCTTCTTACTTGGGCGCCACATATCCATCGACATCGGTGCTGTTGCTGAGGGTTTCAAATTTCTTGTAGTTCTGCTCATACTGGTCCAGCTTGTTCATGATGGCCGCGTAGGCGTCGGTGCCGATGACGACGCGCAGCGGTGGGTTTGGCATCACCGCCAGCTCGTACATGGCGCGGGCGCCCTTGACCGGGTTACCTGCTTGGTTGCCATGGCGTTGGGTCATGCGTTCGCGGGCGTCGAGGTCTGTAAAAGACGGGAAAAAAAGAGAGAGAATGGTTAGTTGGATGGTCTGACAGCCTGATTGCACACGAGAGAGTTTTGTTTGGGTTGTTTCAAATTTCAAGGGATTGAGAACAGCGCCAGGGGGAGAGGAGAGACATTTCCCTATCTCGTGAAATAAAGTGTTTGGTATGGAGGACAACAGGGGAGAGAGGTGTTGGAGAGAGGAGGTATTGGAATAGTCTCAAAGGACAAGGACATGTGGAAAGTATGAGACAAAACTTACGGTCATATTTGGGATTGTGGTCGGCGAAAACCATGCTGCGGCCCGCCCAGTCGGTTCTGCAGAGCAGCCATGTTAGCAAGATGCCAGCGACAGGAGTAGGAGATAAGTATGGAAGGATGGAAGGATAGCAGGGAGCAAAGCCACGCAGAGGCTAGAGTTGAGGCATGGCAGACAAGTGACCTCTCCCTCCTCGAAGCTGGCTCTTGGGGGATGATGACAATGACAATGGAGATTGAAGATGTCGAGGGATGACGCGTATGTATGTCGGTGATCCCAGATATCGCCTCATATCGCCGTCGGTGTTGGACGTCGCTTAGCCACACCACACCGCACCGCACCATGGCCAAGGCAGAATCCATGAAAGAGGAAACAGACACCAGCACAAGCAGACACGTACCTGAACCCGCCGGGCTCAATGAGAGTGAACTTGATGCCCCATTCGGGCTTCAACTCATGGGTGACGGCCTCAGTGAAGCCCTCGACGGCCCATTTACTAGCGCAATAGATACTGAACAGCGGCACGCCCCTCTGGCCTCCGATGCTGGTGACCTGCTGGATCAGACCACCCTGGGGACTCTGGCGGTCGCGCATCACCTGCATGGCGACGCGGGTGACGTCGACCAGGCCGAAGAAGTTGATCTCCATCTGCTGCCGGATCTGGTCGTCGGTGTATTCCTCGAAACAGCCGGCGAGGCCGTAGCCGGCGTTGTTGACGACGACGTCGACGCGGCCGAACTTGGCCAGCGCCGCGTCAAAGGCGGCGGCGATGCTCGTCTTGTCCGTCACGTCGAGGCGCGTGGCGAGGTGGTTGCTGTCGTCGGCGCCTTTGAAGGAGAGCTTCGTCGGGTCTCGCGCCGTCGCGACCAGATACTCGCCTCGGTCTAGGACTTCTTGCCCGTAGTAGTGTCCGAAGCCGGTCGAGGTGCCGGTGATGAGAAAGACACGAGGCATGATTTGTTGGCTGTTATAGATATTCAATGATTCGATCGTTCGAGGAGGAAGACAATTCGATGGTCTTTCTGTTGTGCTGGTTAGTCAGGTAGTCGTCGGTAAGTGGGAGGTACCAAGATGGTATCAATCGATTGAGTCGACACGAGTTGGAATGGACTCGGATGTGGTAAATACAGAATACAACTATTGACAGGATGTATATGTATCGATGATGTAGATATCCGTCTATCTTCCTGTCCGTTGTGTTCAGGGGTCTATCAGATCGACACCATTAGTATAATCCCCGGAAGTCGGACTTCAGTCCGTCGTTGACATTGGCATATCTGGCTCCTCGTATCAACTCATAGCCACCGTCGATGGTATTTACCTAGGTAGGTAGATAAGTATCTTGTTCTTTCGAACCCCACTCACACGAAGCTAGAGGATTGACAGAGTAAATCCTGGAGGACTCATCCTCATCCATCGAACCTTGCGGCCGTCTTCCGATCTTGCCGTCTTACTTGCATTGACTCGATCCACAGACAGGTAAGAGAGAATATCCCATTCCATTTGATATCCAGCTCCAACTATACCCTACCTCAGGTCTATCGGGTCAGACCCTTGCAGAATCCGCTGCATGTCCTTGACTGACTGCCATCAGAAGTCGTGCCGTTCCATCGAGCTACTGCCATACTAGCTACCAGGTACACACGCTTCTGCCCATTGAGGTATTACATTCTTATTCAGAAGCTACCCCTTATTAGTTATCCGGGGATAGTTTGCTAATTCATAGGCTTCTCGGAGCCATCAAGGCCATCTCTGGATCCGTATCAGCCTTGCCGGATTGTATTGTGTATTGAAGCACCATCAATCAGCCTTGTGACATCTGGGAGAGATCATCACACCACCCACCACCACGACTCTCTGGCTGCCGTTCACCCTCCTAAATCACCGCCAACAACATGTCCGTCCCGAAATCCTCCTCACCACCGCCCTCTCCCGTCCCCACCGCCATCTCTGCACAGGAACCGCGTCTCACGACCCTTCTTCTCGAGTCCGACGCCCAGTCCCTAGATGCAGCCTGCCAGCACCCTTTCCTGCGTCTCGCGGGGTCAGGAAGTCTACCGAAATCGACCCTGTCGCGCTGGTTGTCCCAAGACAGACTGTACGCCCAGACGTACATTGGCTTCATCGGCGCCCTGATTGCCCGGGTCGACCTGCCCCACGGCCACATCCCGGAAAAGGACAAGGACAAGCAGTCCAGCTTGCGCTGGCGCATTGTGCGACTGTTAAGCTCCGCGCTCGAGAACATTCTTCGAGAACTCGCCTTCTTCGACACAACCGCTCGGAAATACGGCCTGAGCCTCGACGCCCCGAGCCGCTCCGACGGCGTCTTCGCCGCTGAGCCGGCCACGCAAGAATACATCGACCTCTTCCGCTCTTTCGGGGCAGATCCCTCGAGATCACTCCTCGAAGGCCTCGTCGTGTTGTGGGCCACTGAAAACGTCTACCTCCGCGCATGGACGCACGCGGCCATGTTCACAAACGCCACCGAAGAGAATAGATCCAAGGACGGCGATTCTGCCGCCGACCTGGACTCTGGCGCCCTGCGCTCCGCCTTCATACCAAACTGGTCGTCTATCGAATTCGAAGAGTTTGTGGACGAGATCGCAGAGGTTACTGACCTGCTGGCTGAGCGCGAGGGCGCGCTTGACCACGGATTGGACGTCTACATGGCATTGTGGGCACGTGTTCTCGACGTGGAGGCGCGCTTCTGGCCACAGGTTTGAATGGTGTGTTGTCGGGTACTCGGAGCAATTGGGAGAGCCAAAAGTCGTTGTTTTCCGCGGCAATGCATTTGTGGGAGGACGGAAAAACAACATAGGAAAATTGCATATAACAAATATTCGACTTCGTAACTGGCCAGTCCCTTTTCAAGGTCGAACACGCCAGAACAAGTCACAGATACACAATCAAGCCATGGCATGGAGGAAAAGGGTTCAGGGGACGTTGTTGTCTGATATTTCTAGGTATTCTTTGCTGCTGTGGACATATTGAAGCCCAAATCGATCAAAGTCGTGATGATATCGCAGCTCTGGCTTTTCTTGAAGTTTGCCGAATGAGCAGACGCCAAATGCTCTCCCAGTGGGCAAATGTGGTCACCCCTTTCAAGACCTTTCAGGATCCCGACCCTGTTCAACTTCTTTGGTGCCAGGATTTGACTGTCCCTGGCTTCCACCATGCCTTTGTTGTGCTTGGTCCCGATGGAGTATCGCATCCCAATTCATGCTCTTCGCCAGTGTATGCCTGATTGTATGTGGAGCGATGGAACATGTTAATCCCAGGAGGATCGCCCCGAGGATGACCTAGGGTCAGTCACTGGTCCGTCCGCAAACGGTGCTTTCCTCTGTTCTAGCCTTCTGCTCTAACGGCATGGTGGTGACTGGTCAGCATGTTAGTTGTCGCAGGGGGGGGGGGCACAGTTCACGAGACTGGTTGGCAGTCATTCAATTGTTCCGAGCTCTTGACACAAGTTCCCAGCTTGCTCACAAGCTCCAGCACAATGATGTCCCAGCTGTCAGGAGTCTTTGTAGCTTCAATCAAAAGCGTTGACGCGCCGTACATTGTCTGCTTGCCACAAGCCCATGACGGCACCCGTCTCATTCAACCAGTCCCTCGCCCTGCCGAGAGCGGCCTTGGCCATGCCGGTATTCCTCCTCGCGTGACCTCCCGAGAACCCGACGCCCTCTCTTTCGCCCGTGGCATATTCCGAACCCATGCTGGGCAGCACATTTTCTCCCGCACTCAGACTGACGAACAGGGCGAACGGGACCAGCCAAACACAAAGGCCAAAGTATGACGCGATCTCGGTGAAGGTGGGTTGGTCATGGACCGGTGCCGCATACCAGTCGCGTCGACTGCTGGGCGGGGCACCTCTGTATGGGCCACTTGGGGCACTGAAATGGCGGAACCACAACCAGTGGTTAAGTATGACGAGCCCGCAGCTCAAGAGGAAGAAAGTGTCGGATAGTTTGACGATCGGGAAGTGTCGCAGGTTCGTCGCGTACACCCCATGACTGGCCACACCCAGTAGGATCAAGTGCCAGGGGAATCCGTCGACGAGCCAAAGCAGAATCTGTGCAGCGACGACGCCGTAGATGAGCCGTTTCAGGAGTTTCGCGCTGAAGACGGAATGCTCCTCGACGAGTTCGGAAAGGTAGTAGAGGCCCGAGGCAATGGAGAGGGTGAGGAAGCCGAAGCCTAGGATCAGGCCCGCATAGCCGAGGAGCGGGAGGATGTACATTCTCCCAGTCGTTGAACGTAGATGATAGTAGGGTTGCGTTTGGGGCCGTCTCAACTGTTCGCGAGTGCAGCAGCGGAGACGGGACGAAACATGGTGGGCTCTGGAGAAGCAACCGGAGAACAAAAGACCAGGTGGCACTTCTCCCCTTCTTGAAGTGTGATGGAGGGTGGGCGTGTATCTGTCTGTTCGGTCAATCAGTTCATTATTGTATACGACATAAACATATACACGTACGCTGCTAGTATGGGACACAGTGTGAGAATAAGCCCCGGCACGTGATAAACCGACTAACTCCCTCTGGCTTAGCGTTGGACTTATCTGAACATCGAGCTTCGAGTTCCACAAGGCTGTTTATTATTCCCTCCTTATCATGTCTTCTCCACCAGGAACGAAGAGTGCAGGGCATCCTTGGTCTACTAAGTGCCATGGAAACAAACGTCAAGAACGTGAGCCAGAATTGAGGATGAAAGACAGGTAACCCACCGGTTACTGGTCCATATTGTCATTCAGAGGCTGTAGGCAGGGCCATCTGTTGATTCCACGGTAGGAAGCAGTTGTTCATATCAATCATGTCGAAGTCTATCTTGCCCTCATAACATGTATGTCGAGACGACCCGTGGTCAAGCAAACCAGTATACCTCGCCCAGGACGATGGCAGACGAGACGGTGATTTGCATCAGCAGAGGCACGGCGTTGATCAGTGCGAACTTTAGCTGGCTGACCTTGATGTCTTTGTCGGCCAAGAGATCCCGCCACAGCAGCCCCGCAAGACTGCCGGCGAACGTATAACTGAATGCTCCAATGTTACTTCCCATCGCCACGGCGTATATCGCTGCCAACAGGACGCGATGGTCCGCAAGGACAGCAGCGGACTGAGAGAAGGCGGGATGTCGCATGATCTCCACCAGAATGATGGTTGCGCCGATATTGGTGCCGGCAAGAGGACACAAGAACGCCGCACTGACGAAGCCCATGAAGAAGACCGCCATGGCAGGAGTCGTGCACGCGTTCGCGAACCCTCGCGCAAAGACTTCAATCCAGCCGCGTTGCTGCAGACCGCGCACCAGGATGAATTCGCACATGGCAAAGGGCAAGAGGGGAATGGGTAAGCGGATAATCGTTCTTGTGGTTCCCGGAAATCGACGGGCCAGCCTCCTCATCAATGACATGAGACTGGTCGTTTCGCGTGCAACCGGCTTTGCAGTCGGTCTCAGGGTAGGGGAAAATCCTGCGTGACCCGATTTTGAGTTGGAAGAATCAGACGTCGCGGTGTTCTGACGAGGGTCAGTGCCAGGAGCGTGGACGACTTGATTCTTGGCGTTCTCATCGGCTGTCTGCTCGACCGCGGCGTTTCTTTGAGCTTTCGAATCCCACCAGTCTCGAGCGATGTTGAACGAAAATGCCAGTACGCCGGCCGGAGCCGTCACCATCCACACCTCAACTGCTTGGTGGGGCACAAAGCTCGTCCCGACCAGGACTGCGACCGTGACCAGCATGAGCAAGCTGAGGGCGATTGCACCGGGCCGGTCGCGCAGCTTCAACCAGGGGTCGTCGGTCAGCGGAGTCAGCGTCTTGGGGATCTTGTTCCAGAACATGACCATCAGGATCGGATAGGTCAGAATTGCGGGAACGATCGAAGGCAGGATGGTCCACTTGGTGAAATCGGTCAGGTAATTCAAAGAGAAGCTTCCCGCGATGAGGATGTTGGTGGGGTTGGAAGAGACCAAGACGGCCGAAGCAGTATTTGCCGCCATAAACTCGCTAAAGATCCATGCTTCGGGCTGCAGCTTGGTGTGATGAGTGAGGTAGCCCAGAAACTGGCATCGAGTTAGTGATCGTTGGAGCAGGAGGAGAAGAAGGGCAGGATTGATCATCAGACTGAGGTCACTCACGGGAGTTCCTGAAAGAATCAAGGGGTCATTTCCGACAATGCACGCGGTGAGCAAGAAAAACGAGTAGAGATAGGTGAACAACAGCCTGCCCGAGCTTCCTCCACGCTTTGAAACCCAGAGCGCAACCGCCTCAAGGGCGCCCGTTCCATCCAGCGCAATTGAAATGTAAGCCTGTGCAAAACAGCCGTGAGTTGTGAGTTTCTCATCATCCATTCGATGGAGACAAGACATCTTGTGTCACACAGAGAGAGCGACACGTACAAGTGAAATGAACAAGACCAGCACGTCGTAAGGCTTGATAGTCTCGTCGCCCTTTATGCCGAGCTTGATTGTACTGCCGTGAATCGTCGTCGTCGCCAGCAACAGAATGACGCCGATCACAGGGGCGGTCTTAAGCGAGAGGGAAAAGTACACTGTCCGTGCCGACCGCTCATCGTACGCTGACGCGGAGATGATTCGACCGCGTTCCAACAGCCGCAGGAAGAATCGCCCGACGACCGCCGGCAGAGGAATGCGGACGGGCCATATCACAAAGGCGGAAACCACGCAGAAGACGGCGAGGAGGAAGCCACTGTGTCCGTTCAAGTGGTCCTGTTGCAGCTGCGCGCCGTTGGGGGCGGACATGCGGTCTGCGGCCTCCGAAGAGGTCGCGCTATGCGGGTCTTGTTGCTCGCGCCGATGTCATACTAGTATGGTCAGAGAGAGATCTTGTGGAGGTCCCGTTTAAGTTGACGTAGAGAGAGAAGGATTCCTCCAAATGGTATGGTAGAATGGACGATGGTTGCGGTCAGCATGAGTGGTGAGGAGGGGCTTTCAAAAATACTACCCAAGGGCTAATGTCTGGTCTATTTGGAGATTGCAGGTTTTGGAGCACGAGGCTGCGCTGTACAGTGACATTGGACGATGATGTGTTCAGCCTCGTCACTCACTATCACGGCGAATTACAGTATTACTACCTAGTACTGCGTATTACCGTGTTACTAAGCTGCGCTGTGCTACGCTGCGGAGGCACGGAGGGAAAATTTCCCCACAAAATTTATTCCCTTTCACTAGCAACTTGGGTCTATACCTACATAAGGTACCTACCTAGTAGTACCGAGAACTTGAACTTCCAGTCTCGCAATACAATTGCAGGTGACTGCAAATGTGAGTGACAATAGTATATCCTACACCTTGGCGCCTTTGGGAGCAGTATATTGTCTTCCGTGCTCTCTGCGATCCCCGTCCTACGCCTCGGCATCATCTCAGCAGGATGTCGCGCCCCGAAGATCTCCTCCCGCCGGACCTATACTACAATGACACCGAGTCGGCCAAGTACACGACGTCCTCGCGCATCCAAGCCATTCAGGCGTCCATGACCAACCGAGCCCTGGACCTCCTAGACCTCGACCGACCGTCCTTCATTCTCGATATAGGCTGCGGCTCGGGTCTGTCCGGCGAGATTCTCACGGAGGACGGCCACATCTGGGTCGGCATGGACATATCGCCCAGCATGCTGGACATTGCGCTGCAGCGGGAAGATGTCGAGGGCGACCTGTTTCTGGCGGACATGGGCCAAGGCATCCCCTTCCGCCCGGGCACGTTCGACGCGGCCATCAGCATCAGTGCCATCCAGTGGTTGTGTAATGCCGAGACAAGCGATGTCAGTCCCGAGGGAAGGTTGCGGCGGTTCTTTGACGGCCTGTACGCCTCGTTACGCAGAGGTGCGAGGGCCGTGTGTCAGTTCTATCCGAAGAACGAACAACAACGCACAATGATCAGTCAGGCCGCTGTACGCGCCGGCTTTGGGGCCGGCATCCTCGAGGACGACGGCGGCACCAAGAACGTCAAGACGTATCTCGTGCTGAGCGTCGGTGGCGGCGACATCACCGGGACAGTGTCCAAGATGGAGGGAGTCGATATTGAAGACGGTCGGAGGTTGAGGGAGGCAATGCACCGAGGAGGCAAAAAGAAGGGCGACGACGTCAAGGGAAGCAAGCAGTGGATCATGAAGAAGAAGGAGAAGATGCGGAACAAGGGCAAGATTGTGAAATCCGATTCGAAATACTCGGGTCGGAGGAGAGGCCCAAAGTTCTGAGTGGCCACAGCATCCAGCTACCTTGCTTACGACGACATGATGTTACGACTCAATGGTCACTTTTGTTGGAGGCCCCGGCCACGGACACGAAGGCTGTCCAACGCAAAAAAGGATGGCAGCGCCGTGGCGCAAGCATTGCTTGTAAAGTGCGCGAACGGACAAGTTCGCTACACGCAGATGGCAGATACTGCAAATCGCTATTGCATAAGTGGACGTTCATGTCAACCATGCTCAACCGAGACCAACCTGGTCTCCAGACGCTCTTCGGTACCGCGTGAGCAGACCGCGAGCGCTGGAGATACTCATGAGCAGTTATCAATGCCATGGCTGAGTACGGCCTGCCGTCCTGCCACAATGTCGGCGCTACGAGTGGTGTAGACCTTCCACGGTGGTGCAGGATGTCCAGCCCGGTTTTGTATGAGAAGGGGGAAGCCACGTCAAGGAAGAACAAGGTGCCGGGCCATATGACGGGATTCTCACGCAGATCGCTAGATTCAATTCGGCCACAAATCGCTTGAAATGGTGACAACACAATACTTTTGTCCCCTTCATGCAAGTGAAGAACCAATACCAGACCCCTTCAGCTATGCAAAAGATGCTCATATTACATCCTTTGTACCATGCAGACCAATGCGATGGTCACAGCCAGAGACCAGCAAAACTCCAGCCTTGCCATGCAAAGCCGCTACCTGCACATCAGTGCAGTAACTGGATCCAATGTCATGTCAACGCGAAAAACAATGCTGCATTTCCAATAAAGCCATAGTATCCAGCCTCCTCTCATTCGAGGGACTGATACGCCCAAAATTGTCATGTTATCCAAGTCTTGATCTGCCAGGAATCTTCGTAAACCAGAGCCAGACGTACACTGACCGGTGCAACAGTCGACCTGCACTCAGCGTTCGCGAAAACCTGTCGTCTACAGATTTCGCATCATCTTCTTTTCCTGGTCCGGCTCAATTCATGTGTTGTTCCTCCTTGTGGCCAGCCTCGGGATGTTTCGCGCACCCGATTGCCTAGATTAGCCCGTCCTGCACGTCTTCGAGACTGGAGTGGTCCGCAACAGGTATTCCCTTGCCGCTTTCCTCGATGTGGCCGTGCTCAACGTCGTCGTCGTGTTCGTGATCATGGCCAAGGACAGGAGGTTGATTTTCAGCTGCCTGTTCCGCTTCGGCCGGGATCCGCTTCCCTGTCTCGTCGAATCTGACCCCGTCTCCCACACGGACTCCTTCCGTCTCGACGAACTCGTCTTTCCGTTTGCCACCACCGCCGCGTTCTCCGGGTTTGGCGCTTGGACGAAGATCCTTACTCCTCTCCCATCCCGTCTTGAACACTTTACTCCCGCTGATGTCAAACTTCGGGAATGGATGGGCCTCGGTATTGAACACGACCCCGTCAAGTGGGAAGAAGTCGTCGTCGGAGAAGAGGAGGTAGAAGTACTTCAGCGTTTCCGCCAACCAGAAGCTCTCCATATTGTCCCGCTTTTTGCGCGCTTTGACGGGGTTTTCCATGACCGTGTCCAGAGAAGTGTAGGCGTAGATTGTGCCGGTGACCTCATCAACGACTTTGGTGTGCTCCCGGAAGGCCTCAAACATCTCCCATCCCCATTGCCGATACTTCTGATCCCTGGTGATGCGATACATGTAAAACAGCGACTCCACAGTCTCCGGCCGTTGGAGGTTATGCACGTCGTTGGAGTGGATGTCATAGTCGCTTCTCCAGTCGCCGTCGGGATCGTCTGACAGTGGACTAGATTCAGGAGGGGACCATTCTGGATCTAGATGCCCCTTCCACTGTCGCGGGGGCGTGTCGGTGCGGAAGTATGCGATCTCCGGAGCAAGGCCCGTGGGCGTGACCTTGTACATGCCCCAGCAGGTCTTCATCAATTCTTCCGCGAGCTTGAGGTTTTCGTCATGCTTCTTTGTCCAACCACTTCCCAGCCTGGCTTTGGCTTCTTCGACGGACTGGCCGCCGGTGACGGCCAGTGCTATTGTTCCTGGCATAAAGCACACCAGGTGGTCCATCTTGGCCGTCAAAGGCATGCTGAGGCCATTCTGCCTCTCAGCCAGGACGGTCAAGGAGGCACGCTTGGAGTAGGTGATCAGATGCTTCTTCACTCCTTCGAGGGCCTCCTCCCACATATCCAAATAAACGTTCTCCACGCCCCCCGTCTGTAGGTACTGTTTGATGAGGTATTCGTAGTAGCTGTCGCCACGAGATCCGAGTCTGATGTTATCGCCGCGAAATTCACCGTTGGCTGGGTAGATGAATATCGGGACCAGGCCGTCTTCCCGCTTCTGTTGGTCGATGACCTTGAGAATATTTTCTGCTCGCTGCCAATAGACCAGCTCGCCGGTGATCTTGGAGAGATATTTCATTTCCAGCTGCAGAGTGGCTGCCTCGGCGGTGGATGAAGCTCCGCCGTCAAGATGTGAAATGAGGCCGTGGGAAGTATTGAGGTTGACAGAGGCATATGGGATGCCCGAAGGAGAGTCGTACGCACCTAGGAGACGATCTGCGAGGTCCGTCGCCTTCTCGATATACAGATCTTCTCCCGGCTGATTCACATCGTCGTCATGTTGAGGCGCAAGGTGTGGGAAACTTGTGGAAATGTAATACGCCGACAGCAGACCCCCAAGCATTCGGATGGTGGTCTCAAACGTGCTGACGTCGTGACTGGCAGTGTATGATAACGACGTAGACATCCATTCCCTTGCTTTGGCCACTTCGGAAGTTAGGTTCATCATCATGGCCGTGTCGAGCGCATCGACGATGATCCAACCCATTCCTCCTTCCACCATGTTTTTCCCTTTCCTGCTCAGAGGATGGTACTCGTCCATTCCCCAGGCGTATTTTTCATAACCGGCCCAAGATGTCTTGAAGACGCTCTTGACGGCCTCTCTCTGTTCCGCCCAATCTTCTTGGTGGAAGAAGACATGCTGGTGTTCGGCGGGATTGTAGACGGGAGAAGAAGTCCAAGGTAACCAGCCCATCCACCACAGAAACAGGAGTATCACGACTCCGACCGAACCAAGGGCTCTCTTGCGCTGGAGCACCGGCCTCCTCCGACTCGAAGGGAAATGCGGCTTGTCCTTGTACATTGGAAGGTCCTGGTTCTCTCCGAAAATGTCATGAATCTTGGCTGTGACTCCTCCCATAGGTCCGCCTGCTGCGTGGCCATTACCTTGCTTCTGCCGCCAGTATGTGTCTTCGGGTGCTCGCTGGGTACTTGTGAACGGAGGGACATTTTGAGGCGCAGAGAAGGACATCTGGAAGGCAATCGGACCAGCCGACCTTGGACCTCGACGAGTGCGGGACGGAAGGTCAGCGGGAGAATTGAGCTGACATGCAACACATGATAATGATAAAGCAATCGATCCAAGAAACAATTACTATCCAAACAGTCGTGGTTGGTTAGGGAAGACTGAAGACCACATGAATGCGTAAAAGGCCCCAGCAAAGAAAGTGTACGTAGGATGCGGTCCTCAGGTCCCGAAGCAGGCCCCTTACCTATGTGGGTGCTTATGTCCCGCACCCAGACAAGAGTTAAAGGTGCCCAATAATAACTAAATCTTACTGGTGCAAAGCACCCGGAGTTCATTATTGCGTATGGACTCTAATGGCTTAGGTTGATACCTTAAAGTACCTACCTACCTAGTAGGTAGGTAGTAGGTAGATACTTGGATAAGTCTACGTAATTACTAGTATTTATAGATCGAGCCATACCGGCATCACCGAAATGGGTTAGGCATGTTTATCCCCAACACTCCGTACTAAACCAGCCTATTGGACACCTCGAACATCCAGAAGGACCTGATGATGTGAGAAAAAGGCTTTTACCAAATTGAAAGGTGGTCCAAAGCCGGTAGCCAGGACCAGGCAATGCTCCCCGTCAAGGTGTGACTAAATAGGGTTTGCTCATATCCAAACGACCAAGTGGAAGCGGAAGCAGAGAGCAGAGCGGGAACAAGGGCAACCAGCTGTTTGCACGGCTACTTTAGCATCTTGAGGATTGTATTTTAATGGGAGCACAAGACTGTTGATTGACATGTCCTTGTAGTATGGGCCACCGTCTTGGTCCCAGTGGTATACAATGAACCCATTGAACTGTTTTCACCCAGATCCAGCGCTCGAGACATGACTGTTTCACGGCCGAAAAGCATCTCGTACACACGCTGAAGCGAGCATGATCAGGGATGGTAGATTGCTTGACCACCCGCGCCTCAAGGCCTATTTTGAATGTGAGCCGACAGCCTCTCTTGAGGGCTTCACTTAGGAGCCCCTCCCTGCTCAGCGCACAAAAGACACACTTCAGACCCGGTATACTGGTGAGGGAACCTGGTCTTTCTTATTGTCCTCGTCTCATCGTCAAAAGAGCATCATAGCTTGGACGATGCCCCTCGGACAAGACCAATGCATTTCATCTCGACGTCCGTGTTTCCCGGCAGAGTCTTGACAGCCACGCATCTGGATCATAGTCAGCATGACGAGGCCACTTTGTTTCTTGCCAGACAGGGGCACGGCACTCACGTTCTCGCGGGCTTGACGTCTCCCCAGTATTGGACATAGATCTCGTTCATTTTGGCAAAGTCCTTCATGTCGGCCAAAAAGACGTTGACCTCGAGGACCTGGTCCAGACTAGAGCCGGCGGCTTCGAGCACTGCGCTCATATTGCGGATGCATTGATGCTAAAAGGGGCCATGACGATGATGATCAGTCGAAGGGACGATTATACCAAGAGAGTGTGTGCTCAACCGAAGTGGCCTGGGCGGGGGAACGAGGACGGGGACTACTCACCGTGTGGGCCTGGATGTCGCCCGGGATTAATGTCCTGGTGGCCGGGTCCTGGGCCGTTTGGCCGGAGCAGAAGACAAAGCCGTTGGCGACAATGGCCTGGTTGAAGACGCCGAGAGGCCTGGGGGCCTTGTCTGTCAAGACTGCTCGCTTGGACATCTTGTAGGTATTGACTTTTGAGGGCGTCAACGTGTATTTATTGGTAGAGGAGACAGATCTGACAAGACTGACAAGATCGTCGAGTATAGTTTCTGAGGAATATACCATATATATATGTTGGTTGATACAGGGAGATGTTGGAAGTGTCGAGCCACACAAAAGGCATCCACAACGGAGGGTTGTCCGTCGAGCGTGACCGGGCCCTAGGCCCCTATACTAGTAAGTAGGACCTTATCGCGACGCACCTCTCTCACGGCCTCTTCCACACACTGTGAGACGATTGCCGATCAGGGTTGTCATGGAGAACCTACCGAGAGCATCGATTAGGGCGTACAGGCCTGCCGCTATGCTGTCCATCGGACTTCTTGGAATCGTGTGTTCGGATTCGGATTCGGATTGAAACACAGTCATGCTCCACTCCAATCGACAATGGTGGGGGCGGGGTCCTGATATAACTGATATCCAACCCCCTTACAAGACTGAAGGGGAGTCCTTGGTGTGAGTCTGCTAATCTCAGCCTTGCACCTTGCAGTCTCCTGATCTGAAGCCGTAGAGAAGTTGCGGAATTCAGGCCATGGTATAGTCTGTCCAGTGTCAGCACTATACAGTCAGCACACCAAAGCAGTGTTCCTGTTGAAGCAATCCTTTCTTTCGACTTCGCTTTTGCCAGAACCGGAAGGGTGATTGCGGCGTCGCGAGGATGAACTCAGGCGCTCACCTACACCTCAAGCAGGCTGAAATCGACATATTGTCCCGGAGAAGACAAGCCTGACTACTCATCGAAGTCGCCATGCTTGATATCTATCGTGGTGCTGTGGCAGTCTCCACAGATTGGATCGCGCTCAAGACCGTGCCGCGACGGTGTTAGGCGCCTGATTGTTGTCGACCCGCCCGCCCATCTGATACATGTCCTATAAGTATTCGGACGGGATCCCTGTTTTGAAGGAAACAGGTAGGTCGTGCCCCTCAAATCCCGGAAAGAAGTTGTGTTTCTCTGTTTCAGCAGCCAAGAGAGTAGCACCTGCAGACATGTCTTCCCCCAAAGCATACCCTACCGTCCTCCTCACAGGCGCCGGGAGCGGCATCGGTCTCAACGTGCTCGGCCAACTCCTGGAGAAACACAGCGGCACCCGCGTCCAGGTGCTGACACTGTTTCCCACGCCGGAGCTGACGGCACTGGAACAAAAATATGGCCCGTCGTGCCTGAACACCGTGTACGGAGATGCCTGTGATGTACGTCTCGTCTCCACTGCAGTGATGCTGGAATAGCACAAGTCCATGTCTGTCTGACAGGAATGTAGACCGAAATCGTGGCAAAGGCCGTCAAGGCGACCATATCCAACTACGGCACCATGACGCACCTGATCAGCAGCGTCGGCACCATGCTCCCCGTGCAGAGCATCCGGGAGGTGCCCCTGGGCGAGATGAGGAAGATCTTCGACATCAACTTCTTCTCGGTCTTCGACCTGGTCCAACGCTCGCTCCCACACTTGTCGGCCTGGGGGGAGGGGGCGCGGAAACCGACGGTCATCATCGTTACCAGCGGAGTGGACTACGATGTCCTCTACCGTGGCTGGACCGGGTACTGCACTTCCAAGGCGGCCCTGACGCGCTTCATTCACTTGCTGGCGCACGAGGAGCCGGGCCTCGAGGTCTATGGCGTGCTGCCACTGGTCACCAAGTCGCCGATGGTCGACAAGATCTTCAATGGCGAGTATGACCATGTCATGCGGCCCGAGGAGAGGGAGAGGTTCAATACCTGGGCCAGGGAAGGGAAGATCGAGCCGCCCGAGTATATTGCCGAATCTATCGTCAAGGCGGCCACGGGACAGATAACCCCAGCGTCGAAGGAGGTGGAGAGGAATGACTGTGGTGCCTTGTTTATTGGCAGTCTGTATCAGAAACAGTAATGACCGTCGATGGCCTAGCCTTTGTGCTGAGCGGAATTGAATTGAGCGAGTCCAGCATCTGAGCCAGCTCTAACCTAACTGCAAGGAGCTGTCTGCCCGGCTGTTTGGTTATTCGAGTAGAGTGTTCGTAGACGGTAGCGGTAAGAAATAGCTTCATGGCTTGAATCAGATCCATGGCTACTCTCTGCGTCAAGAAAGGCCGTATGTGTCAGAGTGCGATCCAGCTAAACACAGCCCGGTCAGCCTCGTCAGTCTCGGGGCCCCTGAGTGGTCCAAGCCTGATGAACCCCTCAGCCTTGCGAGATGTCAGAAACCCCTGCCCCTTAGGGACCTAGCACGACTAGGCGAAGTCAAACCTCACCGTCTCCATTTGACGTACCAGGACTTCCTCCTATATCCTGTCTATACACACCTGAACGTGGCATTCGATGTCTTGACTTATCCTGCAAAAACCACCGACGACCGAACTTGATCCGGCAGTCCACGCCACCCCTATTTCGGCTCACAGTCCAAGTGCCTTCAACCAAGCCTACGCGGATGTTTGAGCGAGGCTCTTGAGGCCGCTGACGCGCCGCTACTTATTCACGGCGTGAGGGACATGCCGCGACGTGCTCGGCACGAGAAGTCTACCAACGGCTGCCTGACCTGCAAGTAAGCACGAAGCACTCTCAGAACGGTTGACCATACCCAAGCATATCTGCTTACACACACGGTGGCCTAGAATCCGAAGAGTCAAATGCGACGAAACAATTCCCTACTGTCGGAAATGCACCGAGTCTGGCCGCAAGTGCGAAGGGCCGGTGGTGCGCCAGATCCAGTTCGTGCATGAGAACCGTGGCAGTGGTGATCAAGAACCCGGGTTCATGAGACGGTCGTCCTCGTTGTCGTCGACCCCAGGCACTCCACACCCTCCGCCGAGAGAGGTATCTCTGCTTGCGCCGCGACACAGTGGCGATGAACGTCGGGCGTTCCACTACTTCACATGTCGCGGCGCACCCATGTTTGCCGGCGCCGTCGATGGCGCGTTCTGGGAAGACCTGGTACCTCGACTGGCCCAGACGTACGACTTTGTCTGGGACACGATCGTGTCCATCAGCTCTCTACTCGAACATGTGCCCTATCGGTCGCTTACGACGGTTTCCGACTCGTCGGGTCTGCCGGTCGTCACCAACCGAGCGCATCGACAGGCCCTGAGATTCTACAGCCGAGCCATCGCGAACGTCCGACGGCTGGCTTGTCGACGGGACCAAGTGCTTGACGACTCGTTTATGGTGCTGACATATATTCTATTCGCCTCTGTGGAATTCCAGCAACGAAACGTCAAGACCGGCACCGACCTCATAGAACGGTGCTGCAGGATCTTGACCGCCAATCTAAGGTCCGTTCGCACCAGTCCAGGTCACTACTCATGTAATCCCGCCGAGCAAGTCGCCCATCAGGTGGTTGCGCCGTTTGTGTTGAGGAAGGCCGTTCTGATGTCCACCTTGGGACACCCTCTACCGGCCTTCCAGCGTGTTGCCAATATCCATGCCATCGCGTCCAACAATGAAGTCGGCGAGATACCCGAGGCAATCTCGTCCAGATGTGCACTGCTCAATGAGGCCAGGGTCCGGTTCAACAGTCTGATGCACCGGTCGAAGGAATTGATCAGGATTGCCGAACTGGTTCCTCACATCGCAGACGACCACCCAGAGAAGATGCTGTTCCTGTCCCAGCGCCAGACGCTGTTAGATGAACTGATACAATGGAAAGCGTCTCTCACTGCCACACGCAGCTGGACGTCCGCCGACAGCGACAGCGAGATCGACTGGATGTATTCTTACCTCCTGATGTACTGGGCAGTCTGCTACACGTATCTAGCGGCGTGCGTCAGTTCTCTCCAGACCGCCTTCGACGACTATATGGACCACTTTGCCGCCATTGTCGAGCACGCCACCGTTTATATGCGAGATGGCGGCCCCCAATCCACCCGGGTCCAGCTCCTCTCCGGTCTGGATCGGGGAGTCATCCAGCCATTGTACTTCTGCGCCACCAAATGCCGAGACCCGGTGCTGAGACGAGAAGCGCTGCGTCTGATGCGTCAGGCGCCAGAGCAAGTGCCGTTATGGGCATTCGTCGCGCCTGACCGTGTGATTGCGAAGCTCATTGCGGTCGAGGAGGGCGACGACCATCACCTCTTTTCCTCGACGAAATCGCCAGTGTCTACTGCTGCCCTGCCGCCAGAAGCGCGTCGGTACGCTCATGTCAGTATGGTGGCCCGTCAAACACCGGGAGGAAACCTGCGCCAGGCTCTGTTGTTGAGTAGAGTGGAAATTGCAAGTGACGGTTCAAGGAGGCAGATCAACGACTATACTTGGCTAGACGAGGAAGAGGAAGAGGAAGATGGGGTGTTGACCGATGCTCAACTAGAACACGACAGCGTGGACCAAGCTGCTCACCCGAGATACACGGCCTCGACTGGCCGAATATTACACACATGAACTGCCAGGCCAGTTTCTCTTGGTCGCAAATACCGGTCCATAAAGAATCACTGTAGTGGTTGGTTAACCCTGGATATGGTCATGAGAACTACCTTTCTTCTGACAAGACAGAGCCAATGTCGTATGTACACTACAATGTCTTGAGTCTTGACCCATTGCTCTCTATCTATGCTCAGTCTTTAAGTATATCAGTGACCCTGGCCCTACCTACTCTGCGACAGGGGAAATCGTAGCCGTAGACGTAGACTAAAGTAAACGTACGTCGTGGAGAAGTGACAGAAAAGAAAAAGAATTGCGGATTGGAAAAAGTGGCGCCTTTAATGCCGTCGACGTAATTGATTCTTCACCATCTTCGTCTCCATCGCTGCCATCATCGTGTATCCATCAATCCATCATCTAGACTCTATCATCCAACCATCCACCGTGTATCCACTTCCAAAGGGATCATAAGTACGTACCTATCTACATAATATCTACATACGTATGTGGTCACAGTGGTATATCCTCCTGGATACGTAAGCTGTCTGAAGTGACAACCAACCGCAACCAACCGATCAGAAACACAGGGTCTCACCGACCAGCTGGGTTTTCATATCCCTCACCCTCAACTACTACTACTGCTACTACTACTACTATGATACAAGAACAAGAATAAAGCAACTGATTGCATGTATGAAAAAGAGACTCAAGAATATCATTTATTCACCTTAGGCAGCTAGGTACATACTCGGAGACCGTCCCGTTCGCCTCATATTCTCTTCCTTGCCTTTCACCATTCCTGATCTCTGGCCCCAGAGAATATAAAGAAGATAAGACGCCAACACCATTGTTGCAAGGATGTGTCGTTGGTTCGCATATCTGTCTCCGGACGAGGAATGTCTTCTGGAAGACGTCCTCATTACACCGGTAAGTCGACTGCATCTCCTACCACAACACTACCACCACCACTGAGTAGTCACTTATATCCCTATGTGACTGACATACCTTACTCAACCTCATCAACCTGTCTATACTTATGCTGTACTCATACTAACCCACTCTCTCATCTCCTCTCAGGAACATGGTCTCGCAAAGCAAGTGCATGACCACTACCTGCCCAAACTCTTCTCCCACGTCCCCGGCGAAGAGACCAGCAGTCAAGAAATCACCCTCCGCAACCGGCTGTTCAACGTCGACGGCTTCGGCATGACATGGTACACGCCGACGCGCGGGGCCTTTGTCAAGCCCATCACCGGCACCAGGCCCGTCGTCTACAAACACAGCCAGCCGCCCAACAACGACGCCAACTTCCACAGCATCTGCGCCAACACGGCGACGACCGCCATTTTCGCCCACATCCGCGCCGCCACCGGCACCTCCGTCGCCACCATCAACAACCACCCGTTCGTGTTTGGCCGCCACACCATCATGCACAACGGCTTGATCGCCCACTTCGCCGACGTCCGCCGGCCCATGCTCGATCTGATCGAGAAGTCGGCCTACGAGAACATCCAGGGCACCACCGACTCCGAGCACCTCGCCGCCCTGTACATGACCTATCTCACCAAAAGTGTGGGCGGAGGGTCTGACAGTTGGGAGCGACAGTACTCGCCCGAAGAAATGTGCCATGCCCTGGTCGCCGCCTTCCGCGCCGTCATCGACTTGCAGCAGAAGGTCCTGGGCCCGGAGAACGTGCAGGCCTGTTCGCTCAATGTCTGCTGCACCGATGGCGACCAGATGGTCGCCGTGCGCTTGCGGAACCATGCCATCGAGCAACCGCCCTCACTGTACTGGTCCGCAACAGCCGGCGTCACCCTCAACCAAAAGTATCCCGACTTGCCCTCGGGCGCCGCAAACCCCAACGCCACCAAGGACGCCTCCGAGCACGGCAAGCATGTCATCATCGCCAGTGAACCAACCACGTACAAAGTCCAAGAATGGTCGTTGATCGAGAAGAATCACGCCGTCCTCGTCGACTCCAAGGGCGACCACTCGGTGGTCAAGATCGACTTGCCCGATTCCTGTCTGGCCCAGGCAGCTACCGGGAAGCATTTCTGAGAACCGTTTGGAATGTCTGGTATGGTCACCTGGAAAGAGAAGTGCAAGGATGAAACTGGCGGCGGCAAGATCAAAAGAATTTTCCTCTCTTCTGCTTAGCTCCATCTCGTCCGCTGTACAACGCCGTAACAGACTTTATGCACCTCATTCAATCGTCTGCTGTCCTGAGGACTTCTGTAATCTTCTATACGGACTTTTGGTGGTTCTCCAGTCTCTTGATCTGCCCCATCAATGCTTTTCTCTTTTCTCCCGCCCTGACAGCCACACCGGGCTGAGAAATGATCTCTCTCCACGAGCCCAAGTCCTGCCCCCGTACAAGCTGTACGGCTTTCGCAATCATGTCTCTGTCTGCAGTGAGCCCTTGACTCAAGGTCCGATGCTCGTGTGCCAACCGCTCGTTCCAGCTATCCGTCAAAGTCTGAATGATAGTGTCCCCACCCCGGTAGAGTTCCGCAACTTTGCCTCTCACAGCATCTTCTTCCTCCCCAAAGCGAAACAAAACATCCTGATGACAAGTAAGCAATCTGTGTTCGACCGAAACACGCGAGCCTTACATTGGTTATTTGCAGGACCGCATCCAGGAGGCCGCGTTGTGTATCTCGGACGTTCATCTTCTGCGCCATCCGCTCATTCTTGCCAGTGGGAATTCTTTGCCGTCGTAGGGGTGATGCGACAGAAGACATGTCGTCTGCCGATTCAGACTGTGGTCTCCCTCCCTTCCCGGCCCACAATGCTGACCGCTCCCCAGAGAAAGACTCGTCGTCAATGAGAGTAATGCTCCCATCTGCAGCTCGAGCTTCTCTTCCCCTGCCCTTGGCTAATGTGAAATCGTCGGCTTCCGGTCCATCGTTAACAGGCATGGGCGCCTCCAGGTCCAAGCGGGTGCAGAATGAGAGAGGTGTTGCCGGAGGGAGGTCAACTTCGGCATGTCTTCCTTCCTTGCGCACAAGGACAGTGCTCTTGATTCGAGTGGGTGCCCGCACTGCTGGCTTTGGCATTGCGGCAACGGCCCTCTCAATACCAGCATGCGGCTTGTCCTCCAACCGGATTATGTTCCTGGTGACGGGAGGCCGAGGGCCGTCCGTCGAGCGGGATGGCCCCTTGAGAGGTGGAGGGGGCCACATCTGGTCCGCTTCTCGAGAAGAAAGCGAGGCTTGAAGGTCTCGAGCCACCAGTGTTGCCGTATCTTTTGAAGTCGTTGATGACTCTGCAAGCTTGCGGACGGATGCCTTGGGAGGACTGTCGACTATGATGCTCATTGGATGCTCGCGCCTTATGGAATGAGGTTCGATAGAATTCATGGAGCGCTCCATGTCCGGACGAAGACTTGATCGGATCTTGTGAGTATTAATGACTTTCTCAACGTCGGGATATCCTTCATCCAAGATAGCGCTGATGCCGATGGATCGTCGGGTAGGTTTCTCGGATTCTTTGGTCGTTCTGGTATTGCTGTCATCCTTCAACGGCTCGTCGTCAAGGAACGGAGCCTGCGGTCCTTCATCATCGGACTCTTGTGGAGGCGGCAGTTGTTCGACATTTTCCTCGTCCTCCTCAGAGCCAATGTACTCCGAAGCTTGGGGCTGACCCATTTCTGCCGGGCTAGATACCCTGGAGTCTGAAGAAGGTAACGCATCGTCTCCGGCCATGGATTCGTCCTCGTGTACAACAGGAGGCAGCTGAGGGTCATCCTCAACGCTGTCGACATTCTGCTCGGCAATGTCACCTAGACCGAGTGCATCTCGTGGAGAACTCGGTCCGTCATCAATGCCCTGAGCCTGGGTTTGACGGGCGTCATCTTCCTGTGGGTAGCTCTCAGGCACCTTTTCGACAGTACGTTTTGGAGGCACGGCTTGATTACCTGGGCCCTGAGGCCCAAAATGGACGATTGGTGTCTTGCGAATCAGCTTCTCGCTCACAGGCGGAATGGACCCTTCGCTAAGCCGTTTCGATGCATGCTTTGGTGTAACTTGGGCAGCAGTGGCTGCGTCGGCGGAAGGATCTCTAGAGTTGAGGTGCGCAGTGTCCACCAGTTCTTTCAGATTTGATTCAAAGCTGAGATGCGTAGTTTGAAGAGCTGTTTCCAGAGCCTCCTTGCCAAGTGGATATGAATCTTCGGCATGTTCTTCATCGTTGTGTTGCTTCTCAGCAACCGTTTTCTCGGCTGTGACTTCTAAGAGCTCGTCCAAAGTTTCGTCGTCGCTGCTGCTGGACTCCTCAACATACTTGGGAGTCTTCGCGGCACGTCGTGCTCTAGTTGACGCTACGCTCGCCTGATCCTGTTTGTCCGGCGGGTTTGGAGCATTGGGCTTTGACTTAGTCTTTCCGGTTGAGGGTTTGGGAGTCGCTGTTCCTTTCTTCGTGGCCTTCCCCTTTCCAGGTCTATCCTTGACAGTTGTCCTTGTATCAGCCGGACGTGCAGTAGTTGTCTTAGCTCTCTTTTTGGAAACAGTCTCATCCTTGTCTATGGGTGGAAGGTTGTACTGATCCACAGCTTGGGTGCCTTCTGGTGGTTGATGTGATGGCATGTTGACATTGGTAGGCTCTTTAAGTGCTCTTCGTTTGAGGGCGACCTTGACTGACTTCGAGACGCTTTCTTTATCACCTGTGGGGCTAACCGAGGGAGCCATCGTGGAAACCGCTCGAGGCGTCGCACGGCGAGAAGTTTTGGGAGCTTTCCCAGGCTGTTCTTTCGCAGTGGTATCTGAGGCGCCGCTTCGTCTCTTCCCAGTGTTAGATCTCGATTCGGCTGTTGGCGCACTGGCTAGACCAGGTAGTGTAGAGATTGAATGGATGGCATTTGGATTGCGGGATGACACAGACTTGGCTGAACCACGAAGCCGGTCATCGTGAATGGAAGCAGAGGTGAGTCCAGTGGGCCGAAGTAATGACTCTTTCGGGGTCGTGCCTTCCACGGAGTTTTGTGCTGTCTTCTTTCCTGGCGCCTTCCGTATGGTCGACTTTGCCGCAACTGGGGCAGCAGCAGGATGGGGGGTTTCTGGATCTTCTTGAGAAGCCCTCAAACGCTCCAAAAAGCCATGTGGTCTCTGAGTGTCCCTGAGCAAGGGTGCCCCGACACCAGTGTGGTCATCATATCGAGCAACTGACTTGACTGGGCGCTTCTCTGTTGAGCCAGCCATCTTTGACCCCTTTGTCTGCAGAGGAGATATAATTTCGGTATCGGTTGTACCCCCATCGTTACTCGTGGCGTACTTTGCTCGAGAACTGACTGATCGATCATCTCCGGACTCGAAAGTCATGTCTATGAACGCCATTGAACGCTTGATAGATACCTCAGGCTCGGTCTTCGCATTCGCCCAGTGACGACTCGTGAACCCCGCGGATGAGTCTATGCTGGTTCGTTGATGCTCCACTCTCTGTCTGAATGCTTCCGTAGACTCCTCATCGCAGAATACCAAGGTCATATTGTCAATCGCGCTCTTCATCCCGTTTATAACCCTGTAGCCCATGTTGGCGGCATATCCAACCTCAATAATTGTGGACAGCGACGACTCGGACTCAGATGCTATTGAAGTGACGGTTATATCTCGTGTTACCGGAGTTGATAGCAGTGTGAGCCTGTCTGCCTCAATTGGGATCAAGAGATTGACCTCATCCGAAACCGTGGCAATGAAGGCCGAAGAACTCTCGTAATAGGTCTTGCCACCAAACTCAAGGCGTTGTACGCGATACACTCGCTCGGCCCTGACACATTTAGTCTCGGTTCGACAATATGATAAACACGTGGACAGACCTCCCGACAAACGCTCGCTCGAGATATCTCCCGCTCAAGTAGTCGATCACCTGGCCCATCCATGTCGAAACGGTCGCGTTGACCTGACACAATTTCATCACGTGCTCACCGACCGTCGGGCTGCTGAACGCGTCCTTGAAGGCACCACAATTCATGCCACTGGCGATGAGAAGTCGCACGATATTAGCGACCAGAATACAAGTCACGTAGTCTTCCTCCCCCTCGAGAACAGAGGCCAATCCTTTCCTGGGTCAAGTCAGCAGGTGGGGTTTGCGAGCAAGTAGGAAGGGAATACCATTCACTTGTCTGCCTGAGGCGTATGCCTGGTGCGTCGTTCTCCCACAGAATGACCGAGAGTAATTGACCGAGCTCAACAGCGTCAGCGACAAAGCAACGCCCAAGGGAGCGGTACTTACCCTCCAGCGTGTCTGTATTTCTTCGCCACTCAACAGGTGGTGTAAAATGCAGGGAACCAGCTCTTGAGTGATATAGTTCCTTTGCGCATGTATCATGGCTGCTGTCACTCGCTCTGCTTGGATACGTGAGACGAGAGGGATCAATGCCTCCTCATTTCTGTACTGCCGAATTGTGTTCTGCAAAGGTAAGTGTGAGCCTAGATGCTCTGAGTATGCGCCAACCATGAAGAGATAAAGCAACTTGTTTTGCGCCGGCGAGAAAGGAATTTGCAAGACAACGGACACAATGACACAGAAAGATGCCGGGGCAAGACGCAGTATGTTGGACGGGCGCCCATCTTCGAGGATCTTCAAAAGAGCTCGGAGAGGTAGGGTATCGGTAGGTTGAATGGCCTTTTTCAACGCCTCGATGACCTTGTCTGGGATGCTGTGAGGGCAGGTTTGTCAGTGCCAGACTCGGGCTTGTAGAATGCAGACTCACTTTACAACTCCGTCCTGGGCAAAGTTCTGCTGGAGGAATTTCACGAGAGCCGAGAAGGCGGCCAGCGACGAAGACTGTCGCTCCTCAGATGCCGGGGTCTGGGACATGGCAGCAACGGACATGTAGTCAGCATTCAAGACAGCAGCGGCTTGGGGACCGTTGTCAGATCAAGAACAAGTAGGTAGTTTCACACTGGTATCACAAGTGATTGACATCAGATTGAAGCGCCGCTGGCACCGCAGTGAGAGTGCCAAGGCCAGACCTTGAGCGACCAGCTCCTATATCCTCGATGGTCCAGCCTTCTCAGCAAGCAAGTGCCATTCGAAACGCCTCACAGAAATGGGAACACAGAAAGTAGGGGCCATTCTTGGCCATTCGACTCTTGAGGACTCAAAAAGAAAAACCGAATCTCAACTCCAGATTCTGCCTTCAAACTATCCGCTCCATCACCTCCACAGCGCCATACGTACGCTGCGCCTGCCCATACAATGGCGACTTCTCATTTATCACGACGCCAGACTCAAGATCCTCGATGTCTTCAATGGTCCTTTCTCCATCTCCAAACATGTTTTTAAAGAAATTGTCATAACTCGCCCAACATGCGGTGAACAATGCCCTCACGAAGGTACTCAACCATTTCGGATACCTGCCATTAGGCTTAAGGAACATTGCAGCGCCTCCGAGTAGTATAAAAAGAAAGAAAGGCGACCACACCGACAAGAAGATGTAGGACCCTAGCCTCTGCTGTGTGGTTGTCAGGTGGTAGGTACGGATCTGATGCAGGAATGCCTGGTATTCCAGCGGCAGTCCATGCTCGACCGCGCCATCTGTGATCAACTTGAGGTATCTGGGACTGGGTTGAGCGTACGAGGGGTCGGGTCTCGACATGGTTGGAGGTGCAAAAAGTGTATGCGCCTTGAAAGCATGGCCGGACGGCTTCCAAGGTACGTCTTCGGTAGGGCCTCCGTTCAAGGCAAAACAATCCACAACGACGTCTTGATAGCCAGAGCCGCCTCCTTCTGTAGCAATGATGTGTGCATAGTCTTCTTTTGTAACCTCGTATACCACCCCAACCAGACCTTTTGGCCAACGATCTTTGTGATAGTCTTGAGATCGGGAGTGGTCGTCAGGACCCCCTGCAACCGAAGCATCTCGGTAGCGCACATTGGCGAAGCATGGTTCCGTGTAGGGGATTCCAGGCAGATCGAACGTCAAGGAGAGTGAGGGAACAACGACGTTGACCTGCGATAACGGTTTGATATCCCTCTTGCCGCGAAAGGTTTCTGCGCTGAGATTGGAGCCATATCCAAGATAAAGGACGGTACTTGCGGCGCTGTCTTTCTCAACTGTCAAACTTGAAAGATCGGTCAAGTCGAAGGGTACATCGTCGAGAGATCGATGCTGTCTCGCAGCCGATGTTGTAGGTATCTGCTGCGTGCAGTAAGACTTCCGTACAGGGAGGGGGTTTCTGATGTCAAGCCATTGCTGTAAGCTGGAAAGGATGGGGCCTGAGCCATCCATTATTGTTGTTTTGTCTTAACCTCGAGTTCAGACACACTTGATCGTTGGAGTCGTGATACCGGGACGCAATGGCGCGATTGTTGTGTACCGACATACGGTTTGTCATTCTTCGTATCAATAATCAACATTGGATCCCGGTCCATCCGGCCGAGTCGATTGGTCAATTACTAGTCCATTGGCAGACCCAGTGGACTGCAGTGCGAGATGGTCGTCCCCACGAGCCCTCCGCAACTCCACGAGTCCCAGATACTACGTAGATATCTTTAGGGTAGAGAGCACCCAATCACACGCATCCAATTGAACATGTATCATGAGAATTGTTTGTATTGAATCACTACCGGAGACTCCGTACGATGTAGAGAAAAAGCTCATGCCGTCGTCTTCCTGCTTGAGGGATATTGCAAAACACGAAACGTGAAGTACTACACTTGTGTACAAGCGTGGAATCTCTGCAGCACATAACAGTGCCCAAAATACGTCCTTTGATAACTCTCGGTCTAGCCAACAGTGTCGGCTGTGCTCCTCCCAGGCCATCCAACAACTCAAGCGAACGACATGCTCTTCTTGATCTCCGCAATTGCCTTGGCCGGGTTGAGCCCCTTCGGACAGGTTCGGGAGCAGTTCAGAATAGTATGACATCTGTACAAGCTCATGCTGTTTTCAAGAGCTTCTTTTCGCTCCGCCTTCCGTTCGTCTCTTGAGTCTGCAAGCCAACGGTAGGATTGTAGCAGAATGGCAGGGCCGAGGTATTGGTCACTGTTCCACCAGTATGACGGGCATGACGTTGAGCAGCAGGCGCACAGAATGCATTCGTAGAGACCGTCCAGTTTCTTACGCTCGGCAGGTGATTGCCGGTTCTCCTTGCCCTGAATTCTGGTCAGCTTGTAGCCGCATTGTTAGCCTTGACTGGCACTCACATCTGGAGACGGGGTGTCTCGCTGCAAAAATGGCTTGATAGACTTGTATTGCTTGTAGAAATGGGTCAAATCCGGCACCAAATCCTTGACGACATAAGTGTGCGGCAACGGATAGATACGAGTCTCCTTGGCAGTGTTCGTCGGAATCCTGCCTGTTCCCTTTCGTCAGTCAAATGCGTCTGTGTACGTGGGTATTTCTTCAAAGCTTACATAGGCAGGCCAAAGTGTTGACACCGTCAATGTTCATAGCGCAGCTTCCACAGATGCCTTCACGGCAGCTTCTACGGAAAGTGAGTGTTGGGTCCACCTCGTTTTTGATCCTGATCAATGCATCCAACATCATGGGCCCAGTCTTATTCAGATCAAGAGTGTACGTCTGCATCCGAGGCTTCGACGTCGGCTCATCTGGGTTCCATCGATAAATGTGGAAGGTCTTGATTCTTGCATCCTTGTCGGGCTTTGGTTCCTCGACTGTGCTAGTCTTTGAGGGAGAAACAGGAGGTCGACTAGCTGAGGTATCGTATGAGGAATTCTCGGTGATTGTGGCATATGATCTCGCTGCAAAGGAAGGTCGCCAGAAGGATCGGGTCGGCGCAGCCAAGCGCGATGCTGTACGTAGAGCTGCCATTGTAGGGAACCTGGAGCTAACAACTAGATGCTGTCGACAAGCAGTGCCCGGGAAGGTTGGATGCAGGACGGAGGGGAGAGTGTATGGTGAAGGACAGGAAGACTGGAGAGGTTGATGGCACCCGAATAGAGGCACAAGTGCAGTGGCGTTCGATGATGCTCTCAACTACCCGGCCAATCAGAGCAAAGGCAAATAATCGCTTTTGTGCCAAGCCCGGTCACCTTCCGAGACATTTTCCGATACTTGCCTAAGGTACAGCTGGGGTAGGCAATAAGGTAGATATAGGTAGAGGTACTGTAGTACTTTACGTTCAACTTCAAGTTGGCGACGACTTCAAGTGCGAGAGAGGAGAACACCTTAATCTCCTACATGTCGAGGAAATTCAGTGGATCAGATACAATATGTGTCCTGTTCGATTTGAGGACAGGTGCTGGCGCATACTTTCTGTGGTAAGGGCATCTTGTTATGTCGGCGAGATACCTTGAGCACGCGAGAGGCGTGTCGAGAACTCGAGAATGATTCGGCGAAAAGAACACAGCACGCGTAGCCCCTTCAGGAGCGAGGTCGGTGTGCCTAAATTGGACCTGGGATCCGTGTCGCAGACGTTTTGCTCCTGAACAGTGCAACCATTGCACGACCTTGCAACTACTTGAGCAATGGAGACCGGGTGAGAGCCATATTGGGCATAATTGGTCTTGAACATCGAACAACTTGAAGCCACTGATTACATGGGAGGATGCGAGGGTATACAAGCCTGACCGAGACGCCTCTCCGGACGTTGACATGCCTGGTATGGTCGAAGCGATTTTGAAGACCGCCATCACCACAGTTCTTACACTTTGCCAATTCTTCTTGCCCTTGCTTTTGCCCATTCTTGCATCCGGTGATAGAGAAAGAGAAACGCTACGCGAAGTTTCGCCGGACATGATCCACGAGATTGAGAATCTGGTAAGAATGGGACTTGGGCGGGTTTCATTGGCCTTCGAAAGCTGAACCCGTACTGGAGGACGCTTCGACGTCTGGACCACGAGGAGCTTTATTCAATAAATGAAAATAGCCCATTCGCGCCTTTCCAGACAATACCTACACACTGACTCTCAGCTGTAGCCGGACATGTAGTATCTCCGAGACATAGCTCCGGGCATCTAATACTATTAGTACTTAGCCATTAAACACGAGTATTCAGGCCGTAAAGGTAACCACATAGCATCTTCTGTGAGCAGAAGAAATATTGGCCTATAGTAGCTGCGTGGGATCTTCAAGTCTTCACGCTCACCTGACGGGAACCAGGAGAGGATCCTAAGGTCACAATCTTGACATTGAACATGGGAACAACTCCGCTCACCGGAGCAGTCTGGTTTATTACCGGCTGCAGCAGTGGCCTCGGCCTGTCGTTGGCACGGTACGCTCTCTCCCAAGGGCAAAGAGTAATAGCAACGTCACGCAACCCATCCAGGACGCCCGAATTGCTTGCTGAGATTGAAGGTCAAGGCGGGAAATGGCTGGCACTTGATGTCACTCAATCTGAAGAAGAGCTCAACGCAACGATACACGGCGCCGAGTCAATCTTCGGTCAGATCGATGTCTTGGTCAACAACGCTGGGTATTGCGTTCTTGGAGCGCTGGAGGACACCCCGGATGAGGAGGCTGTGGCACAAATGCGCACCAACTTCCTAGGCCCTTTGCGGTTGATGAAGGCGGTGCTCCCCGGGATGCGAGAACGTCGGTCAGGTGTTATACTCAATGTATCCAGTACACAAGGTCTGTGTCCAAGTCCGGGCTGTGGGATTTATGCTGCAAGCAAGGCAGCACTGGAAGCAGCTTCACAAGCCTGTAGTCCCGAAGTCGCACAATTCGGAATCAGGATTCTCATTGCGGAGCCAGGAGCCTTCAGAACAGGCTTTGGGCATGCGAACGCGGCGAAGTACATGATCCCTTCGCAGGATTATTCATCCCCTCATCCTGTTGGTCAAAGACTCGACCACATACAGAGACTCCCAGGGCTGGCACCCGGCGACCCAGACAAAGCTGCTCGGATCATGTTCGAAGCTGCCACCGGGGAGGGAGATGCCGGATCCCTGATCAAAGAGAACGGAATCCTGCGCGTTATCATCGGACCGGACTGTTGGAAGAGAGTGGACGAGCAGGTGAATGAATTGAGGAGGACGGCAGATCTGCTCAAGACTGTTGCTGCCAGCACCAACTTCTGAAGGCGGAGTCAGGCACACGTTAGGACCGGCTCTCTCACTTACCCCGGGCCTGCAGTGCCCTCGGTTTTAGTTGAAGGCCTTCTTCCGACAATGGGCGGTCGTCTCCCACACACGTTACACGAACATCTCGGCCGAGTACTGTTTGAATGGGCCAGACTCCCGAGCCGACGAACATAAGGTTCTGCGCAAGTGGATGGATAAGTGGGCGGTCACCGTCTGATATGAACGAGTTCGAGAGCGGATTGACCCGACCGCCTTCAAGTTTGTTTGAGTGGCACAAGACTTGAGGCATTGGAGCAGCAATTGCCCAGTCCACCCATGTGTGCTGTCATGCCCGTCAGTAGCACCGTATCCATATACCAACTATTGCAATGCATTGTGCCAGGTCAACCCTCTGCCAAATTGAAGTTGATGACCTGCGAGTCTCCCACCACCAACGGGGGAAACTGTGTGTATCGGGCCCGAAAGCGTGAAAGAAGTCCGTGTCCTCACAGCCCGTCGTCTGACTGATTAATAATACTCGCCCCGATTCAGGCATCGGTTACGAGACATAGGCAGAATAGGTACCTAGTAGGTACCTAAACGTACTATAGGCATCTACCGAGAACTAGAAGCAAGACCGACTGGTGGGGATAGTGATCCGGCGTTGAGGCTGCGACGCTTCACTATCCGCGATGCACAAAGAAATGTTCGACGCACACTGCAGTGGCACTGCAGCCAGCCACATGGCCTGTCAGACGGGAGGAGGGAGAGTTCAAGTTGGCGTCAAATGTCAAAAGTGTCGAACAGTTTAGTTGTAGATTGAAGAAGAGACAAATACGTAGTCGTATGGATGTTGTATCGACGACTATTGTGCTGAATCTAAGACACGGCTGATGATATTTCAATAACAATAATGATAATCGATAGAAGGATCTCATACTGCAGTTTGGTCTCGATCTTAATGGTTGCGTGGTGATACCATCGGGGTGTCACAGCAAGGTCAAGTACCTACCAGGTACCTTAGGTAAGTAACAGGGCGGTCTCTTCTTTTGTTGATGACCACTGTGTCTGTTGTCTGCAGCTATCTACGGTCTCTACAGAGTACGGTGTGAATCAGGAACCCCTCAAGTCCATCATCCAACTCATCAGCATCTGCATTCACGCTCAGTACCCGTGCCCACTCAATACCGAAATACACTATGTCGTATCCGTTGCCCGCGTTGAGCAGAAACCCACCTTCGCCTCATGCCGTATTGCCGAAAGTGTCCGTCCCATTTTCCATTACGACAACATCTGGGGGGAGGCGTTCGAGTTGTGCCTAATCCTGGTCGCCTCCAGTCTCCGGCCGCAGTCTTTCCCGTCACCGATTTACCCATTTTTGTCGACTGCAGTGGGATGGATTGATTTACATATCTGCCCCTCCTGCCTATTTTATTCCTCGCCATGCGCTGCTCGACCGACGTGACCGCACACCCTTGTACGTCGAACCCTCGATAGCACCAAAGGCTGGGACCCATGGCGCAACACACCGACGCAGACGACCTCAATCGTGCCATCAGCCAGGACCGAGTCGAGGAGGCGGAACTGGCCAAGAGAGATGAACCGACACAATACCTAGAAGTGCACCAGGAGCCGAAGGGATTGGGAAGGAGGAAGACTGAAGATGGCACACGGCTCAGCAAGTTTGAGTCTACAGCAACGTCGGCCACCGAGGCAACTACCGCCACAGGCCAGCCCAAGTCCTGGGAACGGGAGAAGGCACCGTGGCACTACAGAATAAATCCGCTGCGGCGCGGGACTCCTCCTCCGCCCCCAGAGGAGCGGGCTGTCAGCAGGGAATACAATGCCGGATTCCTGAGCCTTTTGACCTTTCAATGGATGAACCCGTTAATGAGTATTGGCTACAAGCGTCCGGTAGAGTTGAATGATATCTGGCTGGTCAATCCCGACAGAAGTTCGGCTACAATGATGGACCACCTGATGCCCGCTTTCAAGCGCCGGGTGGCTCGAGGGGAACGCAATCCTCTCATTTGGGCGTTATTCGACACCTTTAAAGGAGAGTTTTTGCTAGGTGGCGCATGTTCGTTGTTCTCGTCAATGCTCCAGGTCTTCTCACCATTCACCACTCGCTATCTTATTCAATTTGCCACCGATGCCTGGATCGCGGATAAGACAGGTAGTAAGGCTCCGAACATCGGACACGGCGTCGGTCTTGTCATCGGCATCACATTCATGCAAATCTGTCAGTCAATGTCTACCAATCACTTCCTGTACCGTGGTATGACAGTGGGTGGCCAGTCGAGGGCAGCACTCATCAATGCCATATTTGAAAAATCACTAGTGATCTCGGGGAGGGCGAAGGCTGGAGGGAAGGGTCCGGACGACGAGCCAACGCCGACTGGATTTCTCGAGACAGAAGATGAGAAGCATGGCGACAAGGCTAACAAGAGGCCCTTTCTTGCTCGCACTATATCAAGACGACTCCACCCCAAAGGTGGTCCGAAGGTTACACCCGACAAGGCTGTGGGTGTTGCCGGTGATGGCACAGGGTGGAACAACGGCAAGATTGTGAATTTGATGAGCGTTGACACTTATCGTGTGGACCAGGCATCTGGCTTCTTCCACCTCATATGGACTTCCCCTCTCCAAGTCATCGTTGTCCTGATCGTGCTTTGCGTCAACCTGGGGTACAGTGCCCTGGCAGGATACGCGCTCCTCGTGATCATGCTGCCTCTTTTGACTATAGCCATCAAAGCTCTCTTTGTGCGAAGGAAGAAGATCAATAAAATCACCGACCAACGCGTGTCCTTGACGCAGGAAATTTTGGGCTCGGTTCGCTTCGTCAAGTTCTTTGGCTGGGAGACGAGCTTCCTAAATCGCCTGAAAGAAATTCGAAAAAGAGAGGTCCGGGCTGTTCAGATCCTTTTGTCTATCCGGAATGCGATCAATGCCATCGCCATGTCAATGCCAGTATTCGCTTCCATGCTTGCCTTCATTACCTACTCTCTAACTGACCACGGTCTTTCTCCTGCTCGGGTGTTCTCCTCCTTGGCTCTCTTCAATTCCTTACGAATGCCGCTCAACCTGTTGCCTCTGGCTTTGGGCCAGGTGACGGACGCACGGACCGCACTCCATCGCATCCAAGACTTCCTGTTGAGTGAGGAGCAAAAGGACGAGGTGATATGGGATGAACACATGGAAGACGCTGTTGAAATCCAGCATGCATCCTTCACGTGGGAGCGCACTGCCACCCAAGACAAGGATAGAACCGGGACTTTCCAGACCAAGGGCCAAATAATGGCTGCAAAGAAAGCCGCAAAGCAGATGAAAAAAGCGCAGAAGAAGGCCGACAAGGCAGCCAAAAGAAACAAGCAAGGGCCCACCGATTCGAAGGACGATTTTTCTAGTGAGACAACACAAGCCGAACCTTTCAAGTTACATGACATAGACTTCACCGTGGGCAGAAACGAACTATTGGCTGTTATCGGATCTGTCGGTTCGGGCAAGACTTCTCTGCTGGCCGCATTGGCCGGTGATATGCGGAAAACGAGTGGCAAGGTGAAGATGGCCTCCTCCCGTGCCTTCTGTCCACAGTACGCCTGGATCCAGAACGCGACATTAAAGGAGAACATTTTGTTCGGAAAGCCCTACAAATCTAAATGGTACCGCGATGTCATTGATGCTTGCGCTCTGAGACCCGATCTTGAAATCCTCCCGGCGGGCGATCAAACCGAAATAGGTGAACGAGGAATCACTCTGTCGGGTGGTCAGAAACAAAGATTGAATATCGCTCGTGCCATTTACTTCGATGCCGACATTGTGCTCATGGACGATCCCCTATCGGCGGTCGATGCTCACGTTGGTCGGCACATCATGGACAAAGCAATATGTGGTCTCATGAAAGATAAGTGCAGGATTCTTGCCACTCATCAGCTCCATGTGCTGTCCAGATGTGATCGCATCATCTGGATGGAGGACGGCCGCATACAAGCAATCGATACTTTCGACAACCTGATGCAACAAAGTGTGGACTTTCAGAAGCTCATGGCCACCACAGCACAAGAGGATATTACATTGGCCAAAGTAGAGGACGAGGAAGAGGCCGAGGAAAAACCGCAAAAGAAGATCAAGAAGCCGAAGCCGGCGGCACTGATGCAGCAGGAGGAACGTGCAGTTAAGTCTGTCAGCTGGACGGTTTGGCGAGCTTACATCAAAGCATCTGGGTCGCCCTTCCTCTGGCCTCTGATTTTCCTGTCTCTTATTTTGTCCCAAGGCTCGAACATTGTGACCAGTCTTTGGCTGAGCTGGTGGGTCAGTGATAAGTTCGGATTCTCAGAAGGAGCATATATCGGAGCGTATGCATGTCTGGGGTTGTCCCAAGCCCTGTTGTTGTTCTCGTTTTCAACTATCCTATCGATGAGCGGGACCAATGCAAGCCGGGTCATGCTGCAAAGAGCCATGACGCGGGTTCTACGTGCTCCCATGTCCTTCTTCGACACGACGCCTCTGGGCCGCATCACCAATCGCTTCTCGAAAGACGTCGATTCCATGGACACCAGCTTGACGGATGCCATGAGGATGTATTTCCTTACACTGGCTATGATCACTTCAGTATTTGCACTGATCATTGCATACTTCCATTATTTCGCAGTCGCCCTGGGTCCGCTGTTCGTTCTGTTCTTATTTGCAGCCAGTTACTACCGATCGTCGGCACGTGAGATCAAAAGGCACGAGGCTGTCCTCCGATCTACGGTTTTTGCCCGCTTTTCGGAATCTATCAGCGGCGTGGCATCTATTCGCGCTTATGGGCTGCAAAAGTACTTCGTCTCGCGGGTGCGTGATGCGATCGACGACATGGATTCTGCATATTTCTTGACGTTCGCGAACCAGCGGTGGCTTTCGACCCGTCTTGATGCTATCGGCAATACACTCGTCTTTGTAACAGGTATCTTGGTTGTGACGGGTCGTTTCAATGTCAATCCTAGCATCGCGGGGTTGGTCTTGTCATATATTTTGGCCATCGTGCAGATGATTCAGTTTACAGTGCGACAATTGGCGGAGGTTGAAAACAACATGAACGCCACCGAACGACTACATTACTACGGCACCGAGTTGGAACAGGAAGCACCTCTGAAGCTCCAAGAGGTGCCAGACTCGTGGCCCGACAAAGGGGCGATCTCGTTCAACAAAGTGGAACTGCGCTATCGACCAGAATTGCCACTTGTGCTGAAGGGACTGGACTTCCAAATTGCTGGCGGCGAGAGAATCGGGATCGTGGGGCGCACGGGAGCTGGCAAGTCCTCCATCATGTCGGCGCTCTTTCGATTGACCGAATTGTCGGGAGGTCAGATCAAGATCGACGATATTGACATCGCGTCTGTCGGTCTTTACGATCTACGGTCGCGGTTGGCGATTATTCCTCAGGATCCGACCTTGTTCCGAGGGACCATCCGATCGAACCTTGATCCTTTCAATGAACATGACGATCTTGAGTTATGGGCAGCTCTTCGCAAAGCCTACCTTGTGGGCGAGGAGACGCCTTCTGACTCGACCGAGAAGGATGCTCGACCTCAGACCACCGAAACTAGTGCCACGTCGACTTCCAATGTGAACGCCTCGCCTGGCACGGGTCGCGTCCAGCTGGATAGTCCGGTGGAGGAGGAAGGACTGAATTTCTCATTGGGCCAGAGGCAATTGATGGCGTTGGCTCGCGCTCTGGTTCGCAACTCGCGGATCATTGTCTGTGATGAGGCGACGTCATCGGTGGATTTCGAGACGGATGAGAAGATTCAACGAACGATGCGGACTGGATTTGCCGGCAAGACGGTGCTTTGCATTGCGCACCGACTGAAGACCATTATCAATTACGATCGGATCTGTGTGATGGACCAGGGACGCATTGCCGAACTCGACACCCCTATCAATCTCTTTGAGGCGAATGGCATTTTCCGGAGCATGTGCGACAAAAGTCATATTGTGCGAGAGGACTTTTTCCGGGAGACATAGCATTGATGGGAGCCTGCATGGGACCCGCGGACTTGTCAGGTGCATGTTGGCCGATCTGCACGCAACTACCGGCAATCTTATCTTGTTTGTTGGTGTTGCACATTTGAATCATTTAGCGGTCATGCGGGAGTCAGAATCAGAATCAATTCCATGTTCGCGAGCTTGCTGTTCATCATACTGCGTAGACTCTGTGTGAGGCATCGAACTCCTTGCCTTGGGTGTCTTCTTCAACTTACGCCTAGCAGAAGTTGACATAGCTACTAGCTACTGCAGTGGGAACCGGAACCGTGTCTTGTAGACATGTGGAAGCGCAATCGAGACACATGCTGGTAAAGAGGTGACCAATTAGTAGCCCGGGACGAAGCCAGGAAGGAGAATCAAGGGTATATATCCTCGACGTGCGATGACCTGGGAGCATCAGCCTCGCCCGGGTCTATCACATACTACATAACATGATACTACATAGTACTATCTATATAAAGGAGCTTCAAGTCTAGCAGTCCGGAGCAAGGGCCCTAGTAAGCCTAGAACTAGTATGGGCTATTGATACGATGGTGGAGTGGTCAATTCGCCTTCCCCGGTCGAGGTTCGACGCCAGACTCCATTCTGCCCACCAAGTCTGGCCTCAGGTTTGATTGCATTTTGTTGATCCAGCTTCTGCCGGCCACTCATCTCTCCATGGATCACATCCAGGACCTTCTACATCCTAGGACGTGGTACCTAAGGTAGGTATTGACCCGGTGCTGGCCACCGACGACGTGGCAGTACCAATAGGTGCTATTTACTTACTATCGCCATGGTTCTGGTGATGGCCTTCTGCAGCCACCGCGACCATCACCGTCACCTTCACCTGCACTGCAGTGTCTCGGAACCATCAATTCACCTCCCGGGCGCCTTCCGTTGACATCTGCTCTCATCGCTCATCGATGCCATTGCCGCAATCCCAGGAAGCTGCCATCTACAGCCTCAAGCCTCACGATCTTACCTCCCCCATCTACAGTGACTCGACGTCCTTCAAGATCTAAAGGGGCTCGCACCAGCCTCCATGACACCCTCGTGCAACCATCTTCCGCGGCTGCTGCCCAGCCTTATTGACCGCCTAGCACTTTCTCGTTGAAGTTCGCCGTCGACTCAGTCTGGGAGTCCTCAACTTCTCAGACATTCAGAGACAAGTTTTCCATCTTGCTTTCTCGGTCATGGACTCTTAATTCCCACAACTACTCTTTGGCATCCGCAGGTGTTGTCTTTCACCACATCTGTCTGCCAGAGACTTATACCTTCTTGCCTGCAATCCCTCACTTTGTATCTGCATCTCACGCCCATAGACTCCAGCCATGCAGGCCGTCGTCGAAGCCACCGAGCTCACGGAGCAACGACCTCCCACCTCCAGCCCCAAGTCAGAGTACGATCCGTGCCGCAACGCCAAAATCACCTCGCCATTTTACCTTTACAAGCACGACTCTCCTCGCCCCTCATTCGACGCTGAAAAGCCATTCCCTCAGGTTGCCGTCCACGACGTCGAGGCCAATGCAGTCGATCTGTCCCCCACAATCACGCAGGAGAAGCAAGATGCACAGACCAGGGCAATCGGAAGATTGAAGTTTTGGGACAGAAGGGCACAGTGCATGACAAAACCAAAGCCTCGAGGCTCCGGATGGCTGGCACAATTACCTCCACGACAGAGATTGCTGATCAGAATCCTGATCGCCTTGGTCGTTGTTGGCGCCATGGTTGGCATTGCGGTTGGAATCAGTATCCGAGTCCATGGAGGAGTCTACAAGAACAACAACTCCACTACATCCATTGGATGAGACGTGGCCGCTTCTGTGCATGCATGGGAGCAGAGCATTACTACAGAAGAAAAAAGAAAAGAAGTATCAATATTGGGAGGTTGTCGCAAGGTTACAAGCAGCCATACATTGATGCAAGCATTGACCACCTCGGAATCTATCACATAGTCACCGAACGTTCCAGACATGTGCCAGAGCAACTGCGTGAACGACACCGGCGTGAAACAGGCATTCGGAAGGATCTGGGTTGGGCGCTGAAATTTGCTGTTTCTCACCAGAGGGGATGGATGAAGAAGGAGAATGGACGGCTATCTACTACTGCATGCAACAAGTCGACGCGGATGGTCTATCTCGCGATCGCGGAGACGCGCCGCAGGACACGAGATGACGCGAAGTCACGTGTCGATCGACTGGCGTCGGTGCAGGCCGATTCCTTGTCGACTCACAGCGTGCGCTGCACATGTGGCCGATACTGATACTGCGAGGTACTCGTATACAGGTAGCCATGTCAATCGACCAAGAGTTCCAAGGCGCTTTGCCCGCCCTCAAAATATTTCTCTAGGACATTGCTTTTAGTAGCAGCCCACTGCATGGGGGCCGGTCCTCCTGGAAGGGTGAGTTCGCATTGGATGACCTCAGGCGGATCGTCTTCACTCCGAAAGAGACGCAGTGGGGAGTATTAGGGCATTTCTATAGGTGGAAATCGCCCAAAGTCCACGTGTGACCCCACCAAAATCATGCCGCTTTTCAACTACTGCCCAACTCTCCCTTTCACTTTCACCTTTGCACTTGCCTCACTCGCATCTACCCTCACAGTTGATCTACGCTTCTTCCTCTTCAAGCTGCTCACCAACTTCATCGTCTCCGACTCAGGTTGAGCGGAAAAAATCTTGGTCGGTTCTTCCATGTCCCTATCTCGGCCATGAGGATGGTTCATCCGTCGAACTCACCGGCCTCCAGCAGCCCCGAGACCGAACTCAAAGGTCCTCGTGGCCCGCTGAAACACCGCTGTGGTCTTTGTCATGAGCCAAAGTCCAAACTTCTGAGGTGTACAGGATGTCGGGTGGTCCGCTACTGCTCTAGAGAGCATCAAGTCCAACATCGCCAAGAGCACAAAGCAGTCTGCAACAAGGTCAAACGGTGCCGCGCACCAAGCTCGAGAAAGAAGACCATGCTGTTCGCAATGCAACCCCTGATTTCATGACACCCGCCAATGCATTCGAAACTCACGTTGGCCACTTCTGGGGTATCCTCAACACTCGAGACTACATGCGTGCACGGTTCGCGTTGGCAGATACTGTCCGCAGAGCAGGGACACTGGACGGTATCAATGAAGCACTGGACCATTTGCGGGATATGATGCGGCTATGTAGGTCTGACAACATGGGGCTACGGGATATCATCCCGTCATTGATGCTACAGCTGGATATGGACCAAGAATGCTACGACTTCATCAAGTGGTATCAGACAGAAGGTCAGCGTGGTGACTACGATTGGGATAATATGGACCTGCCGTTCTTCAACATCAAAGGTGCCAATGTGCTGGAAGACGTCGGATACCTGGACCGAAAGTGGGGAGGTGTTCAGCATCTCTCAGCAGTCATGTTGCTCAAACTGAAACTGCTCATCGACATAATCAACATCAAGCTTGCTCGTAAAGTGACTACAGCCCGATTGCCACCTGAGCTATGGAAGCGGATCGAGCTGTACGTAGTACGAAGCCCGAGCAGCCAACAGTGAGTGGGAAAGTCGTATCAAACCATCACGGGCGTGCAGCAGAAGCTTGAACTTCACGTTAAGCTTCTTGCCAGAACAATCCAGAACCTCAACGAACACTTCGTCTCCACCCTGTTGGACGCTGACGAATACCTTTATGGTCCACCAGAATCATATTCGGCAGGATCATTTGAGGAAATGCTACTGCTTTTGCATTCCAGCTATGCCGCTTGGTGGCAGCACGAGGGGGTCTTGGAGCTGCTGCAATCCGCCAAATCTATCCCAGCCAAGGATTCGGAGGAGGAGATCGAGGGTATGATGGATACCTTCACTTTCAGGAACAATCCTGGGTCAGACAGGAGCAAAGAAGAATTGCTTGACGATGTGAGTCGCAACCGGCTTTGGGGGTACTTCAGCGATGCCGTAGAAGATGCCATGAGTCTGAGCGAAACTCGTCCTTCCGAAGTCAAGAGGCTAGAGGCAAAAGCAGCATGGGAGGCAGAAGAAGCGGAAGAACGTGATTTCATGGATGATGACTACGAGAGCGATTCGGACTGATACGACTGTCTCTACTCTTGCTGTAGAGGCTCCTACGGACCCTACAACGAGCTGTGCGGCTTCACACTCCTCTTGTGTCGATTCAGCATTGCACCGAGATTCAACATCGACAGCGGGCTCTCGTTAGGCGATTGTCAGATTTTGATCGGGTGGAGGAATACAAGATGGCCAATTTCGAGGTATTCTAGACGTATGTTCGGCGTCGGAACGTTGCTAGAGAACATGTCTGCGACACCTCCAGCAAGAAAATGATGTATGATTCAAAATGAACCAAGTGCTTAGGAATAAAGTCCCGCCTTTATTGAAGACTGTACCTAGAGGTGATAGATAAAGGAGTAGTTGGATGGAGCCAATCATAGCTGTTTACGTGGCTGAGCCCAGGGCGGCATGACCTCTGCTCAAAATGGAAGTTAGTTGCGAGCAGTTTTTACTTTTCAATTGTTCCGAGTCGATGAGAACCTTTTGCGCCGGGGACAACTCTCTACCTACCTAAGACACTGTCCTGCCTCTGCATTCTCGCCTTTAGGAAGTTTGTTTCCGCTGCAGCGTAGAATCTGACATTGTGCTGCTTGTTGAGCCGGTTTTCCTTTTACACCGCCGGCCAGGATGGGGTTGGCAGAGCCGAGGAAGTAGGTGCAGTCCTACCCTGGCTGCACACCACAGGCGCTGACCTTGCATGCAGACGTATCAAAATCTCTCACGATCCACGGAATTTATCATGGTCGCAATCCTCCACTTCCTTCGGACAGCGTCTGATGGCCAAGCATGGCTGGAAGGAAGGCCAGTCTCTCGGCAACCGCGAAAGCACCCACGTGGGCCTCAGCGATGCTGACAGGCTGACCGCCGCCCGTGTCGGTGTGCTCTTCAAAGACGATAACTTGGGCCTCGGTGCCAAGAGGAAGAGCAGGGACGTCGAAGCGCAACGGACCGGTCTGGATGCTTTCCAGGGCCTGCTAGGCAGGCTGAATGGGAAGAGCGACACGGAGCTGAAAGAGCAGGAGAAAAGGGTCGAGGACCGCAAGTTGGCCATGTACGTCCGTGGCCGCTGGGGCGGTATGGTCTTTGTCAAGGGAGGTGTTCTCGTTGGTGATCGCCAGGAGGAGAAGACGGCCAACAAAGTCGGCGAAGAGACGAGAAATTCAGATGGCGAGAAAAGCGATCCCCGAAAGGAAGGTGCTGGCAGCGTAGAGTCGGAGGATGACGCGAAGCAGAGACGAAAAGAAGAGAAGAGGCGGCACAAAGAAGAAAAAAGGAGACGGCGGGAGGAGAAGGCACTGAAAAAGGCGGCGAAAAGGGCGAAGGGCGCACCGCAACCCGGCGATGATGGGGCGGAGATGTCGAGGCAAGGTCTTCCAGGCCACTCTCACAAAGTCCCCCTCACTCAAGCACCCGATGAACCTGTTTCCTCAGGTGCCAGTGCGAGCGAGAGCGAGACCACGAGCACCTCAAGACAAAAGCGCAAGCGCAGGAGTTCGGCGAGTACAAGTCACGACAAAAGTCACTCAGAGACTCATCGACGAATGTCAAAGTCAACCGATACGGAGGGTGTGCAGCGAGAGCGACCAGATCCAAGTGTGAAGCCCACGCCTGCGCGGCCGAGCCTGAACCTGGCAAATGGACGCCATCTGCTCAGAGGCCGGAACATACAGGCAAAGAAGATGGTGTTCTCAGACCTTAAGGGTTTGGATGAGATCTTCATGCGACCTGCATGAGGGCGATGAAATCCTGCAATTCTTCGAATCTGCATTCAGTTTAGTGTGCGTTCAGCGAGGCGTGGATTTCTTTTAGACAGTTCAATCAATGATAGATGGAATTGGATGGGATTGAGCAACGCTGCCATCACAGTAAATCTTACGTTCCGGCATAAGCTGGAACCGTTCTACTCATCGACGCCGAGGTAGGCGTGCAACACTCTCCGAGAGATCGGCGAAGCCTCGCACGAGGGAGGAATGAGTTGGCTTGTGCACCTTATGACAGGCGTTCCTGGTCTGTGAATAGTACCTCACTATAGCTTCCACATCACCTTGACTGATCCCCATCGCTGGCAGTGGGCCTTTTGCAGCTTTGATCCACGATCTGCCATGAAACCGATGTGGATGGCATCGTGGAGCCGACATCCCTGTTATCGATACGGCGAGCCTCACGTTCTCCGCCCCCAACTTGAACACCAAGGCCGCGGTCATGTGATCGTCCCTCACCCAAACAAATGAACCCCAGGAAATGCTTGTTCAATTGCAGCTGCGCGAGAGGCACGTCCTCAATCCTTTCATCCCGCATTACCCTCGCTCAACGTCCAATCCTCGAACCCAAGGTCTTTGCATATCTGTCGGTGTCTATGGTCCCGTTCTCTTCTCAGCGCGCCCAAGCCTGCAACATATAGCATATCGAGTTCATCACAAAGCAGCAACGTGTGAAGCCGCCCATATAATCACCTAAGAAGCGAGTTTCGACCACCCTCGCGACAGCTCTTAGCAAGCTTATTTCCCTCTGCTGGAGTTGGAACTTGCAGAGCGTCATATGGGTCCCAAGACGGAGAAGAGTAGTCTGAAGCGGAACCGGGTAAGAGAACCGCACTTTTGTTCGAGCACCGAGGCTGAGTCCCATGACAGCATAGTACCGGGGACGAACAGGACACGAAGAAACCTCGAAGATCGCAGCGGATATCATCCCAGACTCACAAAGATGGCCAGCACACTCCGATCAAGCAACAATATCTACCTTCGCCGTTGACTCATAACGCGTCCACCGCTACTGAACCAGTAAAGGAAGGGACCGCAACCCCGCCTGAGGGTCGACCAAGTCAGATTCGCCATGTTACTCCTTTATCATCTCCGCAGCTCAACGCTCTATCGTCGCCTCCACAAGACACCCAGCCGCTCTCCCAGTTCATTTACCCTCCTCGAGACATAGAACCGGACCTGAACGATGACGACGGGACATGGGGCTATTTGTTTCCGACGGGGTCGGTAGGGCACCGTTTGACCATGAAGGCAAGAGCATTCTGTCCTGCACCAGATAGACCGCTTGAGATCGGCAGAGCGACCGTGAAGGCCAAGAAGAGGGGAAAGACAGAGCTGGAAGATGCCGAAATCGAATATGAGAAGGTGAAGGAGGCAACCGGCTTCCCAGCCGGCGGATATCTTATCGGAAGACATCCGGAATGTGACATGATCCTCGATATTCCAACGGTGTCAAATCGGCATTGTCTGATCTTCAATGAAACACGGAATGGTGGCACTATAGCTGTCTTGGAGGATTTGTCCAGCAACGGCACTTTTGTCAACGAGGCACTCGTTGGCCGCAATAAGAGGAGAGAGTTGGAGGATGGAGACGAAATCACAATTTTGGACGAGGCACGATTTGTCTTCCGCTACCCGAAAAGTCGGGATTCAAGCGCATTCAACTCGCGTTACCGGATCCTGCAACAGCTCGGCAAGGGTCATTTTGCCACGGTTTACCTCTGTGTGGAGAGGTCGACCGGCTTCAAGTATGCTGTCAAGAAGTTCGAGCGACGGATGGGGGAGTCCCAGCGGTCCCAATCTGAAGGCCTGCAACAGGAGATCGCCGTGCTAATGAGCGTCAGCCATCCCAACATTCTGTGCTTGAAGGAGACTTTTGACGAGTCGGATGGGGTTTATCTCATTTTGGAACTCGCTCCGGAGGGCGAGCTCTTCAACCTCATTGTGAGCAAACAAAAGTTGACGGAAGCCGAGACACGCAAAATCTTCATCCAGCTGTTCCAGGGCACGAAATACCTCCACGAGCGGGGGATCGTGCATCGAGATATTAAGCCGGAGAATATCCTTCTCACCGACAAGAATCTATCTGTCAAGTTGGCGGATTTCGGACTGGCCAAGATCATTGGGGAGGAATCTTTCACGACTACGCTATGTGGCACCCCGAGCTGTAAGTACTCCCTGCCAGTGACCACTACAATGCTAACCTTGCAGATGTCGCACCGGAGATTCTGGAAAACACGCGACACCGAAAGTATACCAAAGCAGTTGATGTATGGTCATTGGGGGTCGTGCTATACATTTGTCTGTGTGGCTTCCCGCCTTTCTCGGACGAGCTATATTCGCGAGAGAACCCATACACCCTTGCGCAACAGATCAAAATGGGGCGGTTCGACTATCCGTCTCCGTACTGGGATTCAGTCGGCGATTCTGCTCTTGACCTCATCGATCGGATGTTGACCGTGGATGTAGAGAAACGAATCACCATTGATCAATGCCTCGAACACCCCTGGACCAGGAACGTTGACTACATCAACCCGGCCGAATCCACGGATGGACTGACGGGAGCCATGGGTGCATTGGACTTCTCTACGCGCAAGATTCAACGCGAACGCACTTTGCTGGCGAATATCAATGATGTTAAGGTGAGCAAAGTGGTCGACATCTCTGGACAGGAAGTGCCGGGTCAACCTCGACCGCCCGGATCCCCTGTCCATGTGAAAGTTTGGGAGAAGAATCCTTCCGGCAAGAACATCAAAGTGAGCGCGATTCAGGACCAGAAGGCAAATGGGCAAAATGGCGTTGCAAAACCTACGAACGAAGAACATCCCGCCGCCCAAAGGCAACAAGAAGAATTCATGCAGATGGGCGGCCGGGGAGACATGCAACTCTTTGGAGATGATGTGTCGTCAAGATACTTGCCCGAGGAGAAACCCAAAAAGGAAAATTGAGCGCAGTTGGCTATGGTTTATCAGTATCAAGGAGGTGGTGGCATAGGAGTTGCAGACAGCTCTGACATTTTGATTCTGATGCTTTTGGCTTGCGAAGGACAAAATCTCTGCTCCCCCAGGGCCGTCCGGTCAGAGTGAAGGACACTTGGACAGCGGTGTCAATGATGCAGATGAAAATTGGGTGGCTCAGAAAAAAACAATGAGGAGAGGGCAGACTGGGCACGATGCTATTATTGATAACATTATCTCAAGCCACAGGGATTCCGGGATACGAGAGCACGCATTGGGCAATCGTCTCGCACTATGCGTGCTCTGGTCTTTGCACACTATTCGGGTGGTCAGAAGAAAAGCATCTTTTATGTCTATAAACGCGCAGGTGGACTGAATGACATGGAGCAGCTTGGTATAGCATGGCATGATATGGTGTAGTGAGGCGAGCCTCACCTATTATCACATCCGATGGCAGTGTGTATATGATAGGGAGTGGTCTATATATTTATAGAGTAATGCTCTACGCGTCGAACGATGAAGCGCTATCAATGAGAATATACGAGTAACGAGATTACTATAGGGGTTTCCTGAAGGTGAGATACAGATATATCGCCCTTCGATACTCTGAACAACAGAAGATCCGTCAACTTGCTACCTACCTACCATCAAAGCCATACTACATAGTATTGCTCTGTGTATGAAGCCGGCCTCCTGCTGCTTTAGTATATCGAACATCAGCCTTGCGCCAACATCATTAGTGTTCCGTAATCACCTCTCTTAGCCCTTATCTCGTTGCACTAATAATCTTACCCGGACTTAAGTGCCATGTCCTCCGCGCAATCAACACGCATTGGCCAATGTTGAAGGTCGACGCCCGCTGCATGATTGTTCGATGATGCGAGTCTGAAGCTGTTCCATCTTTCGAATGCCCTGTCGCATATGATTTCGGATCAAATTAGCTGTCGGGTTGCGTGATAACGCGCTCGGTTAGGGCGAGATGGACATGTACGATACCTCCAATATCACCGTGAAAGAACCAACTGACTCTGTCCAGCGGCCATGGGGGCCTGCGCCGACAGGCCTTCTCGAAGCTTGCAACGCTCTCGACTCATCGATCTCCTACCAAAGAAGCGGACTTCCGACGCCTGACCTCGTCCATCGCTCCCGCGCGGCCTCAAGCGAATGGTGTCCTCGATGGTGTCTTTCGTGCCATCGCGCCCACGTCTCGGACGCCCATGAGTCTTCGGGAGCTCGATGTCCTGCTGGCTCTCTGCGCCAGTGCACACGAATTGCACGACCTCTCCCAAGCGGAGCGCCTTGTCAAGCAGTTGGCAGAGTATCTACCCGAGGCGCACTCACAGTTGTTCGCGTCATCACCATTTGTCCACGAGATTCGCCCTGCGCCATGGACTGCTCTGACGTTCCAGCTTACCAAAGCCCTCCTCGTGCTGGGACTCAGATTTCGTCCCCTGAAAGAGACCATCTCATACAGTATCAAATCATACCTCCACAACTGGGCCCAGTCGGCTGCTGCAGTCGCATCCATCGGAGTACGGGACCAAGATGAAGAGGACGAATTTGAGGCTCAGGAGACCACCGCCATCACCGTATCGCTGGTCGGCTTCTTGGACGCCGCGGCATCACACGAGAACTTCTGGTCATCTTACGAACGGCTGGAGCTGATCCGCACTTTGAAGGGGTCCCTCTCAGAGGATTTCTTGATCGCCATTGAGACCGCATCTTCTGCAATTCGGCACTCTACATCATTCGATCCTAGTAGCAGAGACTGGAAGAAGTATCTCAAACGGTTCGCCGCTCAGGGGATTCCGGTAGGAGCAATGATGTTGCAAAAGGGATTCATGAAGCTCGTTCTCGCATGTACTGCCAGAATGATCTGCGACGAGCACACAGTGCAATGCGGAGACATACTTGACCAATTCATTGCTGGCACCCACATGAAGACCGCCAGAGACGACAGTATCACCGAAGACATGATTGAGTATCTGACCAAAATCAGTAGTGATCAGATCCGTACATTGGAGGACGGCTCAGATTATCTGCAGCTGGGTTCTGCCTGGCAACAACGGCTCGCATTTTCCGTCAAGGCATACGCCTTGGAGGCTTTCTTGCATTGCATGGTTCTCGATGACGATATTGCTGATCCGGATGACCTCTTTGGCTGGCTGGAGGATTCCATTGCCAATCAGGTTCAGATGGCTGACGTTGAGCTGGCCGACGTGGTCTTGAAGAGTCTGGCGGTTGTGGCAAAGCACATGCCGGAAGGGGTGTCTAACTTTGCTCGCATTCTGTTACGCTTCATCGTGCAGGGCACATCAGCTCCCTCTGCTGTGACAATGGCCGCACAAAGCCTGTCTCACGTACTGCGGATGTTGTCGCAGGATGCCATTATTACCACGATCTATTCACTTGGCAATGTCCTCAGCTCACAGACAGGGGCGGAAAAGGTACATCATCCATTTGGTATTTCAGAGTTCAACGGTCATCATGGGTCGATGTCCTCCGTCTCGAAACTGCGGACGGGGAGTGTCATCTCTCTATCGTTGAGTGGGGAGGAAGAGACCTCGTTAGTCTGTGGCAATGTTGCACATGCTATAGTGGTCATAGCCACCGAATGCAAGGACAGCAAGATCTTGGCTCTTGTGCAGACCATGATGTTGCAGAAGGTTGGAAGGATCAGCCTGCTGGTCGATGCTCGGATCATCGAAGGGGCTGCCAAACTTGCTGTGCATGGCAAAGAGAACGAGCTGAAGGCATTGCTAAGACTCTACGCCCGCTTGCACCAGGAGGCTGTGGCCCATGACAACATGGTCATCTTTGAAGCCGTCCGCAAGGCTGAGGAATATCTGGCCATGAACTTGGACAATCAGTCCCCTTTGTTCAAGATCTACGCGATGCAACTACTAGAAAGAATCCTTAGCAAAGGGGATGTTGTGGAAGGTGAGTTCAAGCAATCGGCCGAAGTCGAACAAGCGGCCAAAGAGATCGCTCCTCTTCTTAAACCCCTGTCGATACTGGCCACTCGAAAGCCGGCTTTGACTCTCGAAGACACCGTGGCGGAGGATGCCGATATCTTGTCCATGGCCCGGGAAATCTGGTATAATGTTGCTGTTCATGGAATCACCCTACAGTCGCGCATTGGACAACAGTATTATCACGAACTCCGCTTGTTGGCTGTCAACTCTTTGCCACTTGTCGACGAGGACCGTGCCGAACTTCTGGAGTCTGACGTTGAGCTGAACACGGTGCTTCGAAGGGGAATGAGTCCGCAGCACACGGCCGAGCAGAGAAAGAACCTAATCGCCGTGATACCGGACAGAGAACCTGACGTGCGCCAACTGAGCTATCAGAAAGTCGTCTTCCTGAATGCAGTGTTCTTAGTGGAGAGTCTGCGCGCGGCGTCTGGCAGCTGTGCCGAAATCCTTGACTACTTCCAAGATCCCACAACGCAGACAAGCCATATGGGTTCTTGCATGAGCTCAGTCGCGAGCGAGGTTGTCAAAAGATATACCCAGAAAGTGGTCGTCGCAAAGGAAGTCGAATTCAGTGCACCATATGTGTCCCGACAGCTTGCCCGGGTTTTCAGTGGTTGTTGTCACAGGAGTAGCAAAATGCAAGAAGTCGCCAGAGCAACAGCCAACCATCTCGTCACATTCGCCCCTTCGGCGTTATGTCAGAAGTCGGCTCTGTTCGCCCTGCTTGAACTGTTGTCTCTTATGTGGTCGAGCTGTCTCGACGCCGAAGTGGCCGAGTACGAGTGGCGTCCAATGCTTACTTCCACGCGAGGGAAGGTCACTATCGAACTCTCCGATGACTATGCCTTTCGCAAACGTACTTTGAACAGCCTCCACAGCGATGCCAGGAAGTGGGTTATGACGCTGATGAACGTTGCTCCACTGGATGTTAAAGGTCTTCTACAAACTTATCTCTCCCAGTTTGACGATACCGGCTCCTATGGCCACGCCTCACTGGGTCGATCGTTTGCTCTAGAGATGGGGTCTGTGATACCCTCGCTGGATCACCGGTTGGCTGCACTTGACAGGCAACGAGAAGCAGTTGACATCAATATGGCCTCGGACTTCATGGCTCAGTATACCACCCGGCAGGAGTATCGGTTCGCCGGTATTCCTGAACACCAACGAGGGAATGCTCACCTGGACAAGTCCACTGGGCGCAGATCATCCTTCGGTCGGACAACCATTGACAGTCGGGCGATGTTGCTCGATGCTCTTGTGAATCTCCATGAGAGGATTTGCCAGCGCACGACAGTTCCGCTTTCCGAGGTTAAGGATCTTCTTCGCAACGCAGCAGCTCTTCTGTGCCAGAGCAAGAAGTCGCAGACAGCCATTGTCTATCATTTAGTGCACATACCTTGTGATATTTTCACCAAGGAGTCAGTGAAACTCGGCATTTCTCTGTGGCTAGGAGTCATCCATGAGAACCCTAGAATGGAACCCAGGATACTGACGGAAATCGCGCAAGCCTGGGAAAAGACCATTGATCGCAAGCAAGGGATTTTCAGTCCTACGTTTCGACACGCGGATCCGTTCTATGTGAAGGAGGAGTTTGCCCCATCCGACCGGGCTGCCCTTCTGAAGCAGGCACAAGCCGCTCACAACACCATCTCCCCACATTTCAGGTTGGTTCAGTTCTTCGAAAGTCACGTCAATGCCATCCGACTCGGAAGTGCCAACACTCAGCGGACGTTTATACGATTGTTCGAGCGCACTTTGCGTGGCTTCACTCAAATCAAAGGGCATCCGCTGCTCCGAGAGATCCAGTTCCAGGTCGTTTGTGCTGCGCTCCGAGTTTTGCAATTCAGCACATGCATCAACAAACTCACCATGTGGAAACTGAAGGATTTGATCCTTTCTGTTGGCCTTCAGTGGTTCGCAAATCCACCTGCTTGGTCCTTTGGCGGAAATCGTTTGCAAATCAAGGCAGAGATCCAGGTCATGCACGATGTCATTGGCCTCCTGCAAAGCACCAGCAACCCCATCTTCGCAGCTTCGGCCACTAGAAAAGACTCTCGACAAAAGCATGATCTCCTGGAGGCTCTGCTCATCAATGAGATCACCCGGCTCAACGTATGGCTTGCACCGCTTGCCCAACAAGGACACCATATCGGTCCTCACATTGGCCACCATCATAGTCAATCCGATGTCCAAATAAGCGGATATGCTCGTGCAGCGTGGGCGGAGAATCCATCCCTGGCCATCCAGCTCGTCACGCGGTTCGCGGATGAAAATCTTCGTCGCAATGTCCGCTTCCTTCTGACCAACTTTTCGGAACGGGCTTTGGGCGAGGCTAATGCGCTTGATCTGCTACTTGGGGATGCACTACCGTCCGATGTGTCGTTCCAGCTGAAGTATCTACTGTACTGGAGCCCAGTCAATCCCATGCAGGCAGTGACATACTTCCTGCCGGCCTTTGGAAGCCATCCATTCGTGCTCCAGTATGCGATGAGGGCGCTCGAGAGTCACTCGATTGATGTGACATTCTTTTACGTGCCTCAGATCGTGCAGGCGTTACGCTACGATACCCTGGGCTACGTTGAGCGGTATATCGTCGAGACCGGGAAGTTCTCGCAGCTCTTCGCCCATCAGATCATCTGGAACATGAAGGCCAATGCATACAAGGACGAAGAGTCCCAAGTGCCAGACCCTATCAAGCCAACGCTAGATAAGGTGACAGACAGTCTGATTTCCAGCTTCTCGAGCTCCGACCGAGATTTCTATGAGCGGGAGTTCGAATTCTTCTCTGAGGTGACTGATATCTCTGGAAAGCTGAAACCGTACATCAAGAAGAGTAAACCGGAGAAGAAGGCCAAGATCGAAGAAGAACTTCGTAAAATCAAGGTGGAAGTCGGAGTTTACCTTCCCAGCAACCCCGATGGTGTCGTCGTCGGCATAGACCGGAAGTCTGGAAAGCCATTGCAATCCCATGCCAAAGCGCCTTACATGGCGACATTTAGGATCCGCAAGAAGAGGGACACGTCTGAGGAAGAGCTGAACAACATGATCCAAGCAGTCCCCAAGACCCGGCCGAATCTTCGCTACGGCCACAGCCGAAACAACACTAGCGACGGCGCTAGCCAAGAATTGACCGAGTCCAGCCCCGGGACCTACGAGGTTTGGCAGAGCGCGATCTTCAAGGTCGGCGATGATTGTCGTCAAGACGTGCTTGCCCTACAGATGATTGCGGCATTCCGCGGCATTTTCAATTCTGTCGGGTTGGACGTGTATGTGTTTCCGTACCGCGTCACCGCAACAGCCCCCGGCTGCGGGGTCATTGATGTCCTGCCCAACTCGATCAGTCGGGACATGCTGGGCCGTGAAGCGGTGAACGGACTCCACGACTACTTCATCACCAAATACGGCGGCGAGCACTCTGTCCGGTACCAAGAAGCCAGAAGCGAATTCGTCAAGAGCATGGCCGCCTACTCGGTGATCAGTTACCTGCTTCAGTTCAAGGACCGCCACAACGGGAACATCATGGTGGACGACAAGGGCCATATTCTGCACATCGACTTTGGATTCTGTTTCGACATTGCCCCCGGAGGCGTCAAGTTCGAGCGAGCTCCGTTCAAGCTGACGCCGGAGATGATTGCCGTCATGGGCGGCGACGATCCCAACACTTCCCAGTCGTATCGGTGGTTCGAAGAGCTCACCATCAAGGCTTTCCTGTGCAGTCGCCAGTATTGCGACAAGTTGAGCCATATTGTGGCTTTGATGCTGGATAGCGGACTGCCGTGCTTCAAGCCGGAGACGATGCGCAACTTCAAGAACCGCTTTGTGCTGGACAGGACGGAGCGCGAAGCGGCCGAGTTCATGCTCGGCTGTATCAAGAAGAGCGCGGCCAATGTCACCACCAAGGTCTATGACGAGTTCCAGCTGTTGACTAACGGTATTCCTTATTAGGGATGGCCGTTGGGAGGAAGCCAAAGAACAAAGAGTTGTGGACATGGACATTGACATGGACATTGATATTCAGGGTACTCTTTGATAGAATAATGTGTACAGTAGTGTATTCCAATCACTCAAGTACCGACACTGTTCGTGGAGGCAAGCGTTTCTTGAGACGAAGGTGCTGCATGCCACACGAGTTTTGCTTTCTGCCATCAGGAGATCTGCCATCAACCGTAAACAATAGACCCATGGCAAGAGCATGTGTTTTGGATTAGACCTAAGCCATCCACGCGCCTCTGCTGCACCAACTACGCAACATCGTTCCGTCACTTGGACACCAGACCAACCTTGGCCAAGAGATCCGTCAGAAATTGCCAGACCGCCGGTAATAGACGCAACTGCTCGATCAGCAGTGGCGCGACGACGACAAAGATGAGAAGAGCTGAGTGGAGAAGAACTCGATTAACATGTCATTCTTTCATTGGCAAGATCAGCCACTCGCAGAAAAAGCACAACACAACATACCAACAGCGGCCATGCCGAGGGGCGACCTTTTCGATTCTTTCTTCTTGTACACGGCTTCGGGCTTGCCCATGCGCTTTTCGACGCCTTTGGCGTGTTTTTCGTTGGCGCGTCTCTGGGCGGGTGTTTGAGCCTAGAACAACGGATCGTGGGTGAGTAAAGCCTTGGTTTGGTTTGGTTGGACACGTAATTATATCGAGCGGCGGAGCGGGTGTGAACTGACCATTATGGTTATGATTCGGAGAGGGCTAGACGAGGAAGTGAGCGGTCCGTGTAGAACAGCCTGTCCTAAGGTTGTTGAGTGTTGGAAGACGTGCTCGAGACGGTCGTTACAGGCTGAGTTGCAGTATAGAAAGACCTAGGAGAGAATCGTGGAACTGCTGATGTTGTCACAACCCACTGCAGGAGATATCTCTCAGGTATTTTGTTTGGTATGCCAGTCTGCTGCTTGTGTCGGGTTCAGATGCTGTTCTTGTTGAGGCGCGTCGTTACCGTTCTCGAGAGAGATGTTGATAGATAACTCTGTTTGTTCGATAGGAGGTTGAAGTGTTATATAATTGAGGCTGATGGACACTTGATCATTGCTGAACCCCTTTCGACGTCGGTTTGGGAGACGCGACGTCGCCTGTTCAAGTTCAAGTTCCGCCGGGCGCGATGCCAAGGCTGAGAGCCGTGTTGATAAGATAAGATTGATAACAGACTAAGCAATCACTCGCAAGACGTGGCTGCGCTAAATGTTGGTATGTTCCGACGTAGTGAGATGTTTCACCGTACTGTACTTTGCACACTACGCTGTGCACCAGACATCTCCCCCTCTCATTCATTCAATACTCAATACTAGCCACGTCCCTGATATTCGCAACCCCCGGCCCGTCACTCCTCTCGCTCAACGCTCGACGAACGCTGAACCGCGCAATGTAACCAACAGGCCCCGCCGGGATCTTCTCATACTTTTGGGTCTTTTCAATGACGTCCTCCCGGGATGCTGCACGATAAGCATCCATGACAGTCAAGAAAAGATGTCGTGCCTGAACCGCTTACCTCCTCATCTCCTCACCTGATGTTGCAGTGTACCTCGACCAGTCCTTCAAGGCATCCTATCGCTTCCAAGCGACCAGCCGTCGGCCATCTTGGCAGTGTAGCTTGTAAAGCCTGCGCCTTTCTACAAGAGGCAGACGAGTACAACTCACGGTGCAGGTCAATCGTGATCGACCAGGCGGTCGAGAGTCATGGTCGGGTGTATGAGGCGAGCAGAAGAGGTATATGAAAGGTATCTCCGGGTTTTCCCAGGCGAGGCGCTTCCTTTGCTTGACCTGAATACACATCCCTTTCGCCAATGAAGTCGACACCTACTTTATCTCTTCTGGCCTTCCAGGCTTCATGTGTGGCTACATTTCAGCCAGAGCATTTGCGCGAGACCGTCTTCGACCCTTACCCAGTTCTGGCAAGGCGACAGGATGTGGCATTCCCACCCGTCTTGGACCAAAACGAGGCCATACTGGCCAACTCGTTCGACAACGCCTCGCTTGAAACGTGGTCTTATTATTACACCCACGGTCTCCACATAGCCGGGACTAATATGACCATGGCTCAGTGGACTGCTGATCGCTGGAATGAGTTTGGTTTTATGGCGGGGTTGGCCTCGTATTGTATGCCGCAAGCATCTCCAACTCTTGCAATCTGACTGATAGACTCCAAGACACATACCTCAACTATCCAGTGTCGCATTCATTGTCGGTGTCGTTCGCCAATGGATCGACTTGGTCTGCTTCACTGCAGGAAGAGCCGTTGGTCGAGGATGAGGTCACCACTTACCCCAACAGCGTGCCTACTTTCCATGGCTACTCCTTCTCTGGGAATGCCACGGCAGAGTACGTCTATGTGGGGCGAGGCCAGCAGGTGGACTTTGAACGAGTGAAAGCCTTGGGCGTTTCACTCGAAGGCAAGATCGCCTTGGCTCGTTATGGCGGTCCTTTCCGTGGGCTCAAGGTCAAGAACGCTCAGGAGAATGGCATGATTGGTGCCGTCATATTTACTGATACGGCAGATGATGCAAACATCACCGAGGCCAACGGCTACGCTGCGTATCCATACGGACCGGCGCGGAATCCAACTTCCGTGCAACGAGGAAGCGTCCAGTATTTGTCCACCTACCCTGGTGATCCCACGACCCCGGGGTATCCTTCAAGGTTCGATTCCCCTCGTACAGACACGTCGGATGTCACACCGAGGATTCCATCACTGCCGATATCGTGGAAAGATGCTCAACCCCTGCTCCAAGCTCTCGACGGGTACGGTCCAAGTGGTGAAACGGTCAACCGCACCAACTGGGTCGGCAAACTTAACGCAACTTACTCCACGGGACCGGCTCCGGGCACTGCGATCTCGTTGTCCAATGTCATGAGAGACGACATCACTTGGATCTGGGACGCTATTGGGATCATCAATGGAACTCACGAAGACGAAGTGGTTGTGGTCGGCAATCATCGCGACGCCTGGATCATCGGTGGGGCTGCCGACCCCAACTCTGGCTCGGCGGTGATGATCGAGCTTGCTAAAGCGTTTGGGGCATTGCTTAAGACCGGTTGGAAGCCTAGACGTACGATCGTACTGTGCTCCTGGGACTCGGAAGAGTATGGCCTGCTTGGCTCAACCGAATGGGTTGAGGATTATATCCCCTGGCTGACCACAGCTGCCGTGACCTACCTGAATGTCGATGTTGCCACGTCTGGCCCCAACCCCGAGCTGTCTGCCTCGCCCGAAATCCACGAGATCGCCACTGAGATGATGAAGAAGGTTGTCTACCCATATCGCGGCTACAACAACCTCACGCTATACGATGTCTGGTACAGTCTCACTGAGGGTGAAATCGGTGTGTTAGGTTCGGGGAGTGATTACACCGCTTTCCTCCATAACGGTATCAGTTCCTTGGACATTGGTGCCGGCGGAGGCCCTACTGACCCTGTTTATCATTACCATTCCAATTATGACACCTTCCATTGGATGAGCACGTTCGGTGACCCTGGTTTCGTCACCCACAAAGCGATCGGGCAGTATCTGACCTTGTTGACGTACCATGTGGCCACTGACCCGATTATACCTTTTAAGGTCGAGAACTACGGGGTGCAGATGACATTGTATCTGGAAGACCTTGCCGAGGACGTTGCATCTGCAAATGCCACTGTCGACCTGTCACCCCTCGAATCGGCCGTTACATCCTTCAACACCTCGGCTGCCGCACTTACCCAGCTGATCGGTTCAGCCTCGACGGAAGAGGAGATCGGTCTTGTCAATGCCAAACTGAGGGATTTCAGTCGCGGGTTTGTGTCGCAGGGTGGGCTGCCAACAAGAGAATTCTACAAGCACGTTGTGTTTGCGCCGGGCCTGGATACCGGGTATGCTCCGACTACCTGGCCTGGGGTCACGGAGGCGGTGGAGGCAGGAAACTTGACTCTTGCAAATACCTGGGTGCAGAAGTCTGCCAGGGCTGTCGAGGTTGCGGCTGCCATCTTGGCGCCTTGATTAATGGTGTCTTTCTCCCATGGGTTTGGTCTTGACACTGGGTTTGGTCTGCTCAAGCACCATCGATCAAGTTAGTCCGGTCTTGGGGTTGGAGGGGGCACGGCAGGCGAGTGAGGCTTGTTGGCAGTTGAAAGAGGCTGTGAACGTAGGTTCATAATGCTACAGATTGCAAAAGATAATGTCAGTCGTGTCATCCCCAGACACCTTCCTCCTTGCAGCAACGTTGGCATTCTTGTTGAAAGTCTCCTCTGCTCCCCAGACCATAGTCCCCTGACACCGTTCTGGCCCACGGCACATGTGTGACTGATACCGTCATTTTTGGGCTCGGTTGCATCCGCCGTGGCCAAAGCCATTTCAGTCTATTCGCTTGTCGTGCCCTGGCGCTCTCCAGCATCTTCTCCCATGTCCACGTCTGTCTTCTTTTCCGAGTCTGGGTTCGTCTCCTTCTCTATTTCTGCCTCCATATTCAGAGCTCCCTTGCTCTTTGTCTTCTCTTCTGAGTCTGCGTTCATCTCCTTCTCTATTTCCGTGTCCTTGTTCAGAGCTCGCTTGTCCTTTGTCTCCGTGCTCAGCTGGAATTCTGCCAACGAATTTTGAAGCCCTTTAAGTTCTTCAGTCAAGGCGGCCTCCCGCTCACGGGCCTCCTCAAGCTGTCTGCTCAGATCCTCATGTTGTGCTCTTGCAAATTGGAAGCGGTTGCAAAACTCCATGATTTGCTCCTGGAACCGGCGGGCGTGATCGGCCATACCTGATATACCTGCTCTTTCTTCACGAAGAGTGTTTTCCAATGACTCGATCCTGTTTCGACTCGTAGCAATTTCGACATCTTTGGCAACACCTTCCCGTATGAGATCTTTTAGGAGGGGTTCGTCGGCCAGTGCCCTCTCCAGCCTGACCTGTACCCAGTTGAAAATCTCATCTGGCAGCATTTCCTCTGGGTTGATATTCAGGTAATGGAGCAATCGATTCCAGACCTCTGGTGCCAGGGCGCTCAGGGCACAATGTTGCATATAGGGCACGACCGCCACTCCTAGGCGACGCCGGAAATGATGAGCAACCGCGCTTGCTTGGGCCGGGGTCCGGTGTGCTGGACAAAGACATAGCTGTGCGAGGAACTCGAGCTCGTATGTGGGGACCCGGTCAGGAGTGCTCTGGGCTATGGCCCTAAGTGATCTCTCGATGAGGGGGATATCTATCTCATGGAGGAGAGCGACACAACGGAGGTAAGGATTGCTTTCGTGTCGTCCATGGCAGTATTTGGTGTCAGTGTACGGGTAGGTGATCTGTAGCACCACGTCGGGATCCCACCCATATACCATCGTGTAAGATTGATCGTATAGATGTCTGTCCACCCTAGTAGATGTGTGTAAATAAGTTGATACAAATATGGGGAGATGTTCCGTAAGACAAGGTTGAGAGAGTCAGCCACCAAGTTTCGCATCTTTTCTATTGCGTCTCTCTTGCATCGTTCTTTCCTCTCTACGGCTTCCAGATACATGGCAATTGCCAGGACAGTAAGTCGTCCGCCATTGCCGCAGGAGAGCAGGGCCACCTGGTCTCTTCTTGCCTTTTCTGGAATGCAGCTCATCCAATCCAGAACTGATTCAGTTTTTCTTCAAAGACTGTCAGTGGGATCAACTTTCCAGTGTCACTGTGACCATCCTCAGTCGTGTGCCTTGACCCGCCCACATCACAGGCAGGCCACCCACAAGCCATAGGGCTTGGCATCTCCCTGATGATGCTTTTACCCCTGAATCAAGTGCAACGCACAAGATCTTGTTGAATGGTGACATGATAGCGCTGCTCTAGTTGGGCTGAGTACAGTTAGGACGAGGGTGAGTGTCCCTCCAGATGAGGTCACTCCACAAGCTCTAGGTCCGGGGTGGAAAGCATCGACCTTCTCCGACCGTTGGAGATGCTGGTGCACGATGCCAGTTTTGGCGGGCAGGGGAAAAGCCGACGTCAACCAACATGCCGTTCGGTATCTGTATACGCTGAAAGAGCTCTGCGAATTGTTCGGCGCAATTTGGGTTCGCATATATCTCGAAGATCTCAGTATATCAGCATGGTTGACCTTCACTCTCTGCCATCCGGATCGCGGCCAGAAAAAGCTGTTCGTAACAATGGCCCAGAGGATCTTGTTCTGGAGAGATACAAGCTACGCGAGCTCGCAGAGGGCTGGCCTCTTTATCGGTAGATTGGTGGCACTCTTGATTTGATGCCTTGTTAATAGAGCCGTTAGTGATGCGTGCGAATGGGAGAACTTGAAGTCCATTTTTCATCCCGACGCCTACGTGTACACCACCTGGACCGGTCGTACTCACTATTTGGATTTCATTGCTGCCTCTCAAGCTGGAATGGACAAGGGGGCCTTCATCATGCATCGCTGCCACGGCATCTCCACAGACATAAACCGAGAAGTCACTCGAGCCGTCACCAAGATGAAAGCCACCATCACTCAGCGATTTACCATCGATGGATGTGACGTGGATGCAGAAAGTGACTGCCGCTTCTGCTTTTTCTGGGTCAAGGTGCCTGAATCGGGCGAATGGCGGGCAAAATATGTTCGTCACTGGTATGAGAAGGTATAGTACTTATTGGTGTCTGAGGTGAAAAGTGGTCACAACTGACTAAGTTGCAGGACAAACTCATACCCGTCAACCCAGCCAAGGTGCCTATATTGGACGAAACCAGTCTCAACCAGTACCCGACCGGTTATCGATATCTCGCCTATTGTCAGGAGAAGACCATGGGGATCAAGGTTCTCCTCGACATGCCAGGTCATAGGAGAGAGAACAGGGTCGAAGGGGGCAGCAAGACCTGCGGAGAGAAGCATGACCTTCTTTACTGGCAATGTAAAGCCTGGCTTGAGGGATCCGATGTTGAAATCTAAGGAAGAGAGGCGGGTCAGACTCAGGCCACAGGCGTTATCATATCTGACTGTCCCCATCATGAACTTGGCCAGCCATTCCCTCTGTCCCCCATTCAGGACCAGCTGGGAAAAATGTATCGGATGAAAACATAAACATAGTACTCGAGCGTGGTCGGACCAGAAGGAAGCAAATCAGTCATAACAATGCCAAACCATGGGCTGGACTATTGCCAGGGTGCCCCGAGCACTTAGCCTTTAACGACACGGACGGACCCTTCGTGAGCATTGTATCTGTGCCAACATCTGCATGCTCAACCATAACGCAGAAAGGTCATGTTATGATCGATCCACAAGCTGGTTCTAGCTGCAAGAAGAATCAAGATAAAGTTGTCGTTGGAATTGCAGAAAAGGGGGAGGAAGGTGGCCTCTCCAGGTCTGTGGACATAAAACAATTAGTGCAAACCTAGCAAACTCGGCAAATCAAGCAAACTAAAGCTTGATTGCACCTCAACCATTCGTTCGCTATAAACACTGGCACAGCATACTATCATATCCTTAAAGCTTCTCACCGGGCAACGCTTCACAGCAGCAGCAGCACGATGGCCCAGGATCGTCGCCATACTGGATTATAAACCCTCTCCAACCCATTTGGCCAACAATATGAAGTCCTTACTGATCCGTTTGGCGACTCCGCTACGCCCGACCAAACTCCCCTTTGCCCTACAATCCACAGTTCTAAGTGCAAGCCGACTTCGATGTCTAAGCACAACCAGGCCACTACGACAGGCACCTTCTCAGCCTCAGCAGGAACGGCCCGTTAACTTCTACCGAACTCACGGTCGGGCGCTACTGAAAGCGCTGACGCTGGCATTCCTCACATATCAGATCGCATATTGGGCATGGCTCACCCTGGAGACGGAGGAGATCAAGGACCAGAAAAACCGTGAAATCAAGAGCTTGGAAAACGAAGTGCGACTCCTGGACGAGAGTCGGAGAGCGCAGAAGTCCAGTGGTTAAAGTGACGACCCTCGATCATGCGGATTTGAATGTGACCTATCAGGCAAACAAGGAAAGGAAAGGATCCTGTTACTGAGAGTCTGGACCCGGCTACGAGATGCGGTTTGGAGAAAGGTTCTAGCAACGGGTTCGAGACAACAATCCAAATGAAAGCGGACTCCGAACGTCCAGATTTCAGCGGAACCCGTCCCGCTTCTCAAACATTTCCTAGCGAGAACGACGCATCATGACACGAGCGAAATGCTTGTTCCCTGTTGAAATGAACTCGGCAGTCTATCCTCTCAAAAAAAAAAAAAAAAAAAAAAAAACCCTGCCAAGATCAGAAGCAAGCAAATACATCCTTTCGCGCGGGCTTGTGGACCATGGAACGAGAATGGCGCAGCATGTCCTCTTGAATATTGATTCCGACGCCTTGTTGCCAGTGTCTGACAATGGAGAACCACATGGCTCGATTCTCCCAGCTCTCATACTCTCTTTGTCTGACTTCTCCGCGCTACGTCGTCCACTGCCTTATATATCAACAACTCCATCCCCATCTACAGCATCATCTTCTCGACCACCACCACGACCATGTTTGACGCCGTGGTCTCCATCATCTCCATCGCTTTCCTTACCATCCCAACCGCTGTCGCTCTCCCGTTCTCGCCGTTTTCGTCAGAATTGCAGTGGTCCCAAGCATCAATTGTTCCCACCAGAGCAACAAGACTCCAGCATTAGGCCTGTCAGCCACTGCGACAGGGGACACCTCTATAGCTTCGCTAACCATGCTAACGCTGATCCTAGTCCCGACAGCTACCCTGACGGCTAACCCGGTGGTCCTGGATACCCACAGTATCCTGCATCTCCGGTGGTCTCTGTTTCTACCTCAGTTCCTGCTCCGGTCGTGCCTCACCCTGCACAAGGGCCTCTCTCACTGTCTTTCCCCCGGCACACCAGCACTGTAACAAGACCAGCGACGTCGGCCGTGTTCATCAGAGACCGAGGATAGTAAGGTTACTATCTTCCCTGTGTGCATGACCTCTATCACACCGGATCTTCTGGTCGCTTACTGGTTTGGCTTTATGTTCCTGAAGTAAGTGGGTTACGTACTACGATAAACCTTCAGGTATTCAACACACGAGACACTGTCACAAGAGATGAAACAGCAGCTGCGCTGGTCCTGGTACCTCGAAAGCATCGGTTCAAACTTGCTTCGATATATTCGTGCCGATCCCACAGTGCTCCACGGAGGTCTGTGTTTTTGTCTCTTGTCATGTCTATTCTTGGAAACCCATATATCTTCGTACCAATGACTCTTCAAGGCGCTTGTATGCATTTTCCATCCAGCGCAGATAGATTGGTCCCTCACCCACCATGTCGATGGCGGAGGAGAGACATACGGGGCCCCTCCTTTCTTTCCGGCGAAAAGTACCCGTATTGCAAGATCGATAACCAAGACGCCAGACTGGCCTGATTATCACCCCGGCAGTAGTGGCTTGTACTTATCCAAGCCGCGTCTTCCTGTATTGTCATCTTCTTTGCCCAATAGATCTGAGGTAGCGCCAGTCGTCTTCGAATCCCTCCTTGGCGGTAAAGGAGGTGCTACTTCCGTATCTGTCCAGTTCTGGCTGAAAGCACTGCTTCTCCGCGGAGACTGAGACTGAGACGTGGAACCGACACTGCCATCGCGCGGCCTCTGGGTTTGGAGCTGCGAAACTCTCGCCCGATGTGGCGGCGGCGGCGGTAGTGGTAGTGGAGGAAGGACAGTGCCTCTGTGCGTCTCGGAGCCGGGGAGCGCCGAGGGCGAATTGTCTGAAGCACTGACAAACGATGCTGATGAACTCGCTGTTCCTGTACGCTTGGGTAAAGGGGGAGGGTGTTCTTCGGTTGCGGCAAGGGATGCTGGACCACGATTGGACGACAGACCCGGACCTGAGCGAGAAACACTCGTCGGTCGAGGAGTAGGAACAGGAGCAGGAAGAGGAGTCAAGTGTGGGACGACTGTCGGACTCGAAGCGGATCCAGACGCGGTCGCCAGAGTAGAAGGCTTGGCTGGTTTGGGAGGTGGCCTTTTCTTCTCAGACGGGGCTATTGACGTCGACCTCGACCTCGACGGCGGCTGGGCGGCATCTCCTAGAGACTTCGCTGGAGACCGTACAGGCGAAGAAGTAGCACTGGCAGTGTCAGTACCTGACGCAGAAACGCCTCGGGTGCTAAGTGTGGGAGGTGGTGGCTGTTGTTGAAGGGGTTTCGTTTCCGTGGATGTCTCGCCCTTCTGCTGTGGCGACGACGAAGACGCCCTTTCTCCCTCCCAGGCAGGCGGGACCATTCTTCTAGTACCTCGTGCCGGGGGAGGTTCGGGTTTCTTGCTGGACGCTCTGCTAGACGGCATGCTATTGATGTTGATGTTGTCCATGACAGGAGGTCTTTCGACCTTCACCCACTCGTCTTCTCCACCTTCTCTCCAGGGGTTGCCTTCACGATTCTTGTTCAACATCATGTCTTCTTGCGGTGGTCGGATGGTGCTTCGAGCAGCTCTGTTCCCATCTAGCCACCATTTCCTTTTGTCGCTGCTGGCAGGCGGAAGACCTTCTTGAATGCTCTCGTACCCGGTCACGCTTTCGTTGTCGTCCTCTTCACTGCTGATCTCTTCAATGGCGTCAGCTAATTCATCCCCAGCATGGATTTTCATTTCTTTTGCTCTCTTAGAGTATAGTTTCTTGGTGAGGGTCTCCTTTTTCTCCTCGTCCACCACCAAAATGCCCATCTCGAAGGTCGCATATACCGGCTTATGATCGCTGAACCGCAAAGACATCACGCTGTCGTATGCGAGTTGCTTCATTTGTGTCCCTAGGATTTCCCCGGCCTGCACAGCCGTGCTTCTGTGGTTGATTTTCCAGACAATCCGATCAGTCCAAGCAGGTATACGTTGCTTCTCACTAGTGTCGAAGTTGTCCGTACCAATGTCGTATTTGTAGGTAGGCAAAAACTTGACTCGTCCTTCCCGGTAGTAGTTGAAACAGTTTCCCACGACCATTTGTATATTCAGCTGATCGTTCTCGTAAAGCCGGCCTAGCGCTTCTTCCCGGACTTTCTCTGAACCAGTCATGGCCTCATTGACCAGTGCTCTGGCTTTTTCGTAGCTCAATCCAATGCGGTAGTTGAAGTCGCCGGCCCAGACGATAACCTCGTGATCCTCAATGCTTCGGTTGCGCTGAAATCTCAGCCCGGACGTGATTGTGTTGTAGTCGCGGTTGCGTTCTTCATAGTTGGCAAATCCGGCGGCCAAATGGGCGGTGACGAAGCACACAGAAGTGCTCTCGATTTCCATTCTGATGGCAACGGCACCCTTGTTGCCAGCAATACCACTCATTCCGGTCTTTTTGATTGCTCCCTCGACGTTCTTGATCCGGCTGAGAATACTGGACCGAACGAAAACCATCAAGGCGGCGCCAACGAGTTGTCCGCTTCTCAGAAGCACATAGTCATCTGACCTACCTGAGGGCCCATGCGGCTTTTCTTCTCCATAGCCATTCAGACAGTTTCTCACCGCTGTCTCCCACAAGATTCTCCGCTTTGGGTCTGTACTCATGATCTGTTGCGGGCTCAATTCCACCAGCTCCTGGAAGCCTATGACAACAATGTCAAGGTCTTTATCGTGAACGTCCAACCACGGTCGAAGGTCCTCGTTCGCCCCCATTGTCTTGCCGTTCAAGTTATACGAACCCATGCCGAGCTTGATTTGGTCTCTGGTCTCGAACTCTGTTCTCCGCCTTGCGACTTCTGCGACCACCCAGTCATTGACTGGATCATACAGGTCTACACTGTTCTGGCCGACGAGTCTGCCGAGCAACAGATCGACCGTGTTCTGCCTGTTCTTATCTTCGAAATGATTGACGTAGAGGCGTGTTGCACTTTTTCTGGCATCTGCGATGGCGCCGGCAAGACTCATCTTGCCGTGTCTGGTGAAAGAACTCTTCAATGCCCCTGTACCAGCATAGATCTTCGAGAGCGCGTCCCCGTTATCTGCCCACAACGTAGAATGGCGCATCCAGAAATCGGAGTTGCCCCGTTCATCTCGATGCGACAAAAACAGTTCAATGGCCATCTGGCTGATCAAACCTTGGATGAGGTTCGTCCGGTCCAAGCAATCCAAACAGTTGACCCGAAACACCCCGTTCTGCTGCATGACTACCACTGGTCTCTTGACGATCGTCTTCTTGCCATTGATGACTGTCTCTTCGGGAATCTCTTCCGAAAGAAAATAAACAAACGATTCTGCGCTAGACTCCAGATAAGGTCGGATAGCTCTAGCCCCATCGTACCCAGTGGCTTTCGTACGCTCGTGAAAGTCGAACTCTGTTTCTCGTAAGAGATGGTGTTCCTCCATTTCACCCTCCTCATGACGGAGGAGAGGGCTTCTGTTCACATGATAACGATATCTCTCGGTGAGTTCAACTTCGCCAGGCTTTAACGCACTGAGCAGATTGACAATATGAACGGCTCCATATGTCCTCTCCAACATGGCAAAATGCTTGTCGAAGCTGGGCTGCGTGGCTTCAGGGGAGCGCGTGATTTGTATTTTCTGTTGTCCAGGTATTAAGCTGCTCGAACTTTCCCAGAAGATAGGAATACTGCCACGAATCTGAACGTATGAGAAGCAGAGTCCCGTGTTTGACCAAAATACAGTCTCGGTCTCGACAAAATTGGCCACATTGCCATCATCATCGACGCCACGAGAATTGAAGCGTGTTCCTGCGCGTCGTGACGATAGCCTTGAGATCACGGTCAAGGTATTGGGCCGTCCAGGAGTGGTGCCGCGGATCGGAGACGAAGATGAGGGCACAGTTAGAGTCTTCACAAACCCTCGGATCACTGAGGTAAGCAGACGAGATCGATCGAGCTCATTCCGTTCATGGTCAGTCAATCTGCTTCGGAACTTCAGAAGTGGATCAATCATGTACGAATTCCACAAGAGGCCTTGATCGAGGCTTGAGATGTCGACTGTATCGGCCGTAGAGACTTCCTCAGCACTGTAAGGTGTCAGCTGTGCAGGGTCCCAGCGTGAGAGGCAACCAACCGATCCTGCAGCCGACAAGTAAGGTCAAAGTCGACACTGTAATAGAAGTGACCATTGCTCAGGAGTTTCCTCAAGGCCTGGAACGGGTGCTCGGCGCTCGAGTCGCTTTGATCGTAACCTCCCCCATAATCAACATCATCGGACTGAAAGGTCTGGCCGGGATACGGATTCGGGTAGGGTCCGGAACCGTGGTCATAGTCCGCGCGGTTCAGGCAATCTTCGCTTCCGTAAGTATTGTGGGCTTGTAATGACCTGCTCAAACTTACAGAATTCGACGGCAAAGATCTTGTGCACAGTTTCCCCCGGTCTCACAGTGGCTACAATTTCTGAGCCGGTGATGACGCAGAGAAAGACATCGTTGTTGAGGGTAATCATGCCCAAGGCGCCCTTGGCTGTGGCCACAGTATGGAACTGGCTTAGGTCAATGAACGATCTCTCCCCAAATTCCACCATGCACCGCGGGGTGAAATTCCATCGATTGGCATTTGGCGTCGGTAGGTTGGCCGAACTCGACGCCTTCACGCTCTCCGGCGGAGGGGAGTGGGTATGCCGAAAGACAAGGACATGTTCATCAGTAGCCAATGCCAAAGTCCGGTGCGGGTAGTCGTGGATCAGAACCCTGGTGGACATGGCGGCGAGAGCTACCGGAGTGACCGCGATTTCCGTTGCATTGCTAGTCTAGGATGGATGATGTGTTGACGGATGACGGCGTAGGCGTAGTTACAACCGGATATTGAGTGAATCTTGGTGTTGACCCGGGCCGGTCGGGTGCCGTGCTGGGTTGCTCAATTGGTGACGTGAATCAGCGACAGCACAGCTCCTGATGGCGAGGCTACCGTGCTGACAGACCCAACCGATAATCAATACAGTGATTTCCCTACAGCAGGCCTCTCCGAGGGATTATAGAGCGTTAGAGATGTGTCAGTCAGCAATATATCATGGTAATCAAGTCGAATTCGAAGAAGTGAGGTTGAATTGTTCAGCCGTCCACGTGACCTGATTACGTAAAACCTTGATGTGTCATCACTCGATTCACAGGCATCACAGATTCCATCAACAACATCTCTGGCACCACCTGCCCTTTTATTCTTGGTATGAGTGGACAGAAATATAGAGTCGTTGGAAGATGGTCCAGTCATCACAACACATGCCGCATCTCGACTCGGCCAGATCACCTGCCGTGCCTCACCATCCAACCGGAATTTGGATATCTCAGAATGAGGCATCTGAACACCCAGGCCTGACATGATTCCCACAGTCACCATCGATATTGTCAAAGGAAGAAGTCATTGAGACATTCACCTGCATTCCCATATGCTCATTCATACCAGGCACTCCCCCGAATCGGAAGAATCAACGCTGAATGTCACATGCAGTCTGAAAACGCCCGCTAAGTCTTTGCTTTCGTAAATTCATCACAGCATGATACCGCCTATCCCACCCGCCTTCTCTCGTCCCCTGAGGCATGAAAAACCAATCCCGATGATTCGAGAGGAAAAAGCCATGCCTCCTGATGTAGCCTATGTCAACGGCTCCCTTGGGTCGACGCCACGAACCGATCTTGACCGAGAAACGTTGGACTGATGAACCGAGACGCGTAAACGTTGACGGGGTGTGAGAGCTGCAATGGATGCAAAACGAACAACGCCACCCAAGCTTCCACCCCCTGGTAATCATCTGGCTCGAGCCCCTTTTATCCAGTGGTTCTCGATCTGTCCAACGCTTTAACGTCGACTTCAGGCAGCCGCTCACATAACGGTGCATGCGTCTTGTTCGGCAGCACCGTGCTGGGGTTTTGCGACTACATCAGGCTTTTTTTCACCTTTTAAAGACCGACTGGGCCGCGCGGGAGGCCCTCCCAACATCCATGCGGCCAGTCCGCCTGGTTTTCTTTTTTTGCCTGCCGGTAGAGCAACAAAGTCAGCATAATTTCAGGAGACAGACCCACACCACAGTCAACGCATACCTTTTTTGTCCTTCCTGGAGCTCAGCTCTTCATCTAACGCCAGGATGGCGTCGCCATCGAGGGGAGGAGGCGGCGGGACCTCCTCTTCTTTCGGTTCCGGGATCGGCCACATCATCATGGTAATATGCATGTCGGGCTCAATGGTCGACTCCCAATAGTTGGGCATAATAATCTCCTTGTCGGGCCCGATCAAATCGTACCGCCCGTTCGCGACATGTTCGGCTAGGCCATCGATGTGCGCAAAGGCCTGGTTGATAAGGCCTTCCATATCCTGAGAAAAAGTCAATCATCCTCATTCAAGAACAATACAAATGCCACTCACCCTCCATCGGCAGCATCTTTCCCACGGAAAGTTGTAGTTTCGTCCGATGGCATCCTTGAACCGCACCGGGGCTTTCTTCTCCGGAGCAGTCGCGGCAGCCGCCTTCTTTGCCGCCTCTTCAGCTTCCGCCTTGGCGTTGGCCGCAGCCTCCTCAGCCTCTTTCAGCTTGGCTTGCGCTTCTTCTTGTGCTTTTCGGGCCTCCTCCTTCAATGCGGCCGCTGCTTCGGCGGCCTCTTTCTCGGCGGCTGTCTTGGCGGCTGCGGCTGCCTCATCAGCAATCTGCTTCTCTGCTGCTGCCTTGGCCGCCTTAGCCGCCGCCTCTTCCGCTGCAGCCTTCAGGGCAGCATCTGCCGCCTCTTTGCGGATCTGTTGGTCTCGTGCCGCCTGCTCGGCTACTTGACGGACTTGTTCTTCGTAAGCTCGGATCGCTTCTTGCTTTGCTTCATCTCGGATCCGCTGCTCAGCCGCCATACGGTCGGCCAGCGCAGCAGCATCCGCCCGGGCTTTTGCCTCTGCTGCCCGGATCGCTTCTTCTCGAATGGCTCGTTCTTGGTCCGCGCGAGCAGCTGCGGCTTCAGCTTCCGCTCGAGCCCTTTCTGCCGCTTGGACCAAAGCCTGGTCTCGAATCCGCTTCTCTTCTTCAGCGCGTATGGCGTCTTCTCTCGCTCGGTCCTCGGCCTGTCGAAGGGCCTGTTCTCGGATGCGGCTTTCCTGCTCGGCCCGGGCAGCGTCGGCTTTGGCTTTCTCAGCAGCTTGGGCTTCTTTGGAGAGCTCGGCTTGGGCTCGTTCTTCCTTCATCAAGTCCGCAAAGCGTTTGAACATTTCTTCCGGATCCGCATCTTTCTTAACCTCGAACTTGTCGACTGATGCAGTGGCGGAACCTGGCTGTGGCGAGGGTATGACCGGAGGAGCCATCCGATAGTCCATGTAAGGGAAAGGCATCTGTTGGTGATACTGCATGAACGGGGGCGGATATTGCTGCCCTGGAAATTGAGGCGGATATTGAGGTGGGAAATATCCTCCTGGAGGTGGAGGTCCGTAGTTGATCACGGTGGGAGCACCATAGGGAGATGATGTGTATGGAGCGCTCACTTGAGACGCGGCGGGGTGGCCATATCCACCCCCATAGCCCGAATGGGGAGGAGGATATGGCACTGGCTGACCGGCAGCCATAGGAGGATACGGAGGTGGGAATGGTACCGCCAAAGGTTGAGGATGCAGGGGGATCATCTGGTTGGAATGCGGCACGGCAGGATAGGCATAAGAGCCAGACGAGCTGCTGTGGGGGTACCCGTTGTGCGCATAGTATGATTGAGGGCGCGGCATGCCCGAGCCCAGATCCCGCCTGGCCAGGAACTCTTCCGTGGAATCGCCGCTTTCCGTGGGTGACGTATCTTGTAAGTCCCGTGTTCGACTGCGCGTCGTCTCGCGCCGGGCAGGTTGACGGCGCGAAGGCTGTCGGCGGGTGGAACTAGATCTAGAGTCGTAATGCTGCACCCTCTCCCGATGATCTATTCTTGATGCCAGGTCTGAGCCATCTCCTTCAGCCAGCTCTGGAGGATATTCCAATGTAACGAAATCGCCAGGATGGGAAGACGAACCACTCTGGCTCTGGGTTGGTTGAATGACGGAGTATTGAGGAGAGATCTCGGCAGGGGAGACTTGCACACCGTTCTCGTGGAGTTCGTCGTCGCCCGAGTTTGGAGAAGGCGAGCGTGAACGGACGTGGGTTATGTCAATATGGGTATGGCTGTGACGGTCAGTAGAACTAACAGTAGCGGCGTCAGTATTGCCAGAACAGCCCGGATAGACCACGCACCCCATTGGAATTGAGTGAGGTCAAGGGAGACCGCGTCCAACCCACCCCTTGGGGAAGGCTGAACGAGATCGCCTTGAAGGGTTGTCAGTTGAAGGGATGCTAACCGGACCAACAATAGGGCTGACTTCAGATTTCCGGACCGTCCAGAGAGGAGCCAGGTTCAGATGTGTTCGCAATGATCAATGCCCTCTTGGACCGAGATGTAGTGTGGTGGAGCGGAGGTTTGGTGACTGTGGCTGCGGTGACCGCCCGTCGCAAGTTGTGATATATTTCCTAGGTGGATCCGCGGGGAGGAAAGGGTCGGCCAGAAGCGGCGGCTAGACATGCGACAAGCCGAGAGCAAGTCGAAGCCTGAAGCAGAACACAACACTGGCAGTCCGTGGGAGGAATATCCAATGTAGTATGGAGCCACGCACTCGATGGCAATGATGCAGGCCTCTCTGTGTCCAGCAGGATTGTTTGCGGTGCGCAGGTGAAAAGGTGGCACAGTTGACTCTTCTGTTTGGGTAGCCGGGTCCAGGTCTAAGATCCGGGATACGCCAAAGCGGCAGAAATTAGGGTTGATGGATTAACACTGGTGCCCAACGACGCCAACAATAGTACTGTCGGTGCACTGTGGGTGGTGGAGGTCCCTTCACTGGCCGCCGGTGAGCAGCGGGCAAATCAATGAGCAGACGAAGCAGCGACTTTGTTTGCTCTCCAAGTTCCCTCGCTGCTTTTTTCTCCCCAAACTCAAGGTGGGGGCCCCTAGGCTTGGGCTCTGGGGCGTCCAGTTCAACTGCAGCCGCCGACAAGGCCGAACACCAGTCTTTGCTCACTCCTCCTCCCGCAATGACGGCGGCAAGTACGACAATGATGGCGGTCGTCGTTGGCGAGATGTTTGCTGCTACTCAAGCCCTTCGTTGTGGTCTTCACTCTCCCTTGCGGCACTGTTTAGGGTTTCAATTGACAGAAGCTGACTATGACTCCAGGTGATGGAAAAGGCAGAGATGTGTCGACGCCTCTGACGATTCTCTGCGTCTCTATGAGTGTGTGTCGGTAACGTCGCCAGCTTATGGTTCGGCTGCCGTGTTTTCCTCAATGAGCGCTGTGTGCCGATGGTTCCAGCGTCGTCGTGCAGCTCCAGCTGCGAATCTTCGCTCCGAGAGGTCGATGTTGCCCGCAGTTCGAAACGAGGGCTCCTAGGGACAGCCGGCGTGCAATACTAAAAAGGAAGTTTGAATCTCCCTCAGAAAATGTGAAGAGGCGGAAGCAGGAGATGTGCTGGCCGGAGAGTTCTGTCACCACAACAACCTGCCGACCCTTGGGCGTACGTGGGTGACGCACCGTGACACAAGATTCCTGCCCAGGATGTAGAGGACCTGTAAGGGACTGGACAATCTGGTAAGCGCTTCTTGCGCGCTGCCTTCCTCTGCGTGTGGCCAGCCCTGTGGGATTGAGACATGGAGGGCTCCGATGTAAGGAGCTGGCGCATACGATGGTTCATGAAGAGCGTCGCTGCAAAGACAATCGATATGCAGAAAGTGAAATCTACATTGGGCTGTGATCCGAGAAGATCAATGTCCTGCCACTTGACCTTTCGTGCCATTCTCAAGCTATATAATCTAGGGATCTGGCAACCTCCCTACCAGCACAGAGTGCCAGCGGACTACCCATCCTTTGTGACTGACGGCCGCTAAACTGGGTTCTAATCCGAGCATGGCAGAACCAGAAACCACCATGAGAAGTGATGCTCCCAACAAAATGTCATTTTTGGGTACAGTCTAGTCGTCGACGCGCTTGCCTCGTGGTGTTGCGTATTTGTGTAGGGTAAAGCCCGAAGTGCCATGAGTCAAATATCATGGTGACCAAACCCCATCGAAGACCAGAAAGTAACACTGTTATTCGTCGCACGCCGCGTGTCGTGGGAGTTGAGGCATCCTTAGAATTGCTGCCACGTCGGGTGGCGCCAAACTGATGCCCAACCGTCCCTTTGTCGCTGCACGCTAGTGTAGATAAACCCGCATCTGAAATGCCCTCGCACGAACCGCACCATGCCGTGGAAGCATCATCTTGTCCCCTGCAGGAGCCGCTCGGCATCATTGTGCCTTAAAAATCAGGACGAGAACGGGATCCGGACGCACGTGGGGTGTGTGGGAAACCCCTGGCTGTGAGAACTTGGGTGGCTCCAGGTTTGGGGCTTGGTCCATCGGGCCGTTGCATTCTGGACCACGGCATTCAACCTTTTGATCCGTCCAGCAGTTGCTGAACTACAAGAACTTCTGTGTCGTAGCCTGCAGATGATCTGCGGCTGGTGCGTTGCTTCAAGATAGCTTCAAGCTTGGATGTGGCCAACTGGCTTAACCGTTGCAGCTTTTCTGGCGCGATGGCCACGTCTTTGTTCGCCTTGGATTCCGAGTAGGCCCCTAACAGTTTGTCCGAGGCCAACTTCAGTCCGTAGAATCCCCGGAGGTAATCGTCGCAAAGCTCAATGCTGCGGCTGAAGCGACGAACTGCTTGTGTCAAATGCTGCTGATTTTCGGTATTGTCGCTTGATGACGTGCCGGCCAGATATTCAAGCTCACCAAGCCGTGCCTGGAGATTCCATGCATTCGGAGTGATGATGACAGCCTCCTCCAGGGAAAAGATGGCTTGCGAAATGCACCCCTGTGATTCGTAAAGATCGCTCAATTCGCACCACGCCTCGATATCGGTGGGAAACGAGTCAACGAACTTCACCAACCCTGAGATGGCATCTTGAGGTCTTCCCATGCTTTTCAGGAGCGCCAACCGGCGTTTGTGGACAGGGACATTCATGGGATTCTCCCTCAGCACTTGGGTGTAGTCTTCGAGTATCTTTCTCAGAGCAGCTTCGTCAGTTGCCACAGCCTCTTGATACAAGCCCCTCATAGCCATCACGCGTTCATTGTCTTCACCAAATCTCTTCCCTAACCGTTCCACGCACAAAAAGGCCGACTCGTCATCTCCGGTACGGAGGCACGCGTAGAGGAGCTGCTCAACTTCTCTCCAAAGCTCGCTGGAATCTGCTGAGTTGAAGATTGAGGCAGGGAAACTTGTGCTGACTGAGGACGCTTTGACAAGGATCGGAGACGCCTTCTGTGCTATTCGCAGCACCGCGGCTGGATCGGAGAGGTTTGTGGCCGTGGCCGCCATGGTTCCTGATTAGATTGACGTCCAACGACGAGAGGTTGCTGCTTCGAGAGGTGGCGTAGCAGTTTGTAGAGAGACGTGGGATAGACTTAGTAGGTAGTCTGCTGACCGTCGTTGTTTGTAACCTTCAGCGCTGTAGTGCGGATTTTGGTCAACTTTTAGGATATAATCTATGGCTGGCATCGATACGAACACAACCATGAGGCTTGTTGTATCGCAGTACGTAAGGTAGGTACCGTACATGTTATTATCGCTGGATGCCTGCGATCATCGCAGCCAATTAAAACTATCTACTCTTGGCGATTATAGGGAGACGCTTCATACGCCTCCCGCCGCTTTTATCCACTGTTAAACCCTCTCCTTACCCCCAAAGGTATTAAGGTTCTCAATGAAACCAACTACCTCTATTCATGGTATAATTCGCACTCTTGGGATGCTGTGGCAATATGCGACTGGTAGGTACGGCGTGTCCTCTGTAATAAATCGGCAGTTCTGTTTACAAAAGCTGCTCTATGAGGAACATCAAGAGGACAGTCGATTGTCTTATTGCAATGATGAGCTTCTGCCATATCGTCGTCATGTTTCGTTAACCGGATACTACAACAACAACAAGTAGTTGACTCAGACCCAGAAAGTCTAACGAGAAATCGGGTTTAAAAAGCAGGATCCATTGTTCAACAAGTTTGGACGGGTCAGATTGCTTGCAAAGACTCTAGAAGGACTTGACAGCTTGGCCACCTGACTGTGTCCCGATCAAGCATGAGTAAAGCCAGCAGAAACTCCCTGGAAGCTTTTCCGCTTTCTAGACTGGGCGATCGTTCCAGAACTGCCCGAGCAGCTCTCAGGATCCAGTGTGGCGTGAGAAAGGTATGAAAACAATCCTCTTGGTTATAAATCTGGATCAGCTCCTTAGAATCTCCATCCAACCCAAGCATGAGCTTGGTTTCTTGCAGAACCGCAATCAGATTCGGTAGGGGTCGTTCTTGCGACGTGACCCAGGTACAGATTGCCCTTATTTGTTGGCTGACCTGTATCCGGGTTTCGCCCTCAAGCTCGGCTTGCCGCAGCGTCGATTGCATGGAGACCAATATGTAGAGGATTTCTATCGCTCGATGTCTTGCCAACCCGGATATCTCGACCTGTGAAAAACTGTCTGGCAAGTCTAGAAACCAAGGTCTGTCAATGGTGACTGCTATTTGACGCTCAACGCAGACCACCGACAGTAGCAAGTGCAAGAGAGATTGATCTTCTGAGGTGGCCAATTTCAAATCCACGCACAGCCTGGCAGCGATCCCAACCAATTGACTGCAGTTCCCCTGGTGGGGGGCCAGCATACTGTGGAAGGCCAACAGCATCACATTCCGTAAAGTCTCGACATTCAGCTTGGAAGTAGCGGCTTCGAGAAGCTCCATCGCTCGACGATGATAGTTATTGGCAAGGGATAGAAACAACATTGCTCGAGCGTTCCTGGGTACGCAGTGGCATGAGATTGCATATACCATGCAACGGATGAATTCTTGAGAGGCGGTCAGACTTGTTGTAGTTGGATTCTGTAGAGACTGGATAGACTCTGGTGCATCCAGGATTGGGTAAAGTGTATGCACGGTGGACAGATAATTCTGCACCAAGAATTCGTGAAGCTCCGGTGTGACGGTTGCTGTATCAAGCAAAGTATCCGCGGGATTCCATGATGGATAAGTACGTTCCCATTCCTCGACCGTTGCAACACGAACAAGCATCGATGGAGGAATGCAAGCCGACGGCCCGATAAAGTAGCGCCAGCCATCCAAAGGGCCACGGAGCGGCGTCTGGTCAGTGAAGACATCAGGGTGAGCGGAATCTGCTTGTCGCCGCAAATCACGTAGCTTGGCGACCATGGTGACAATATGCCTTCGATAAGTCAGTAGAACGTTCACCGGGAGTTGATACAGATAGACAGACCTTCGCGAGATTTGTCTGTCAAGAATGTGATCATAGTAAATGCACTCTTCCATGTTGGATTTGACGCAGTTCCGACATCGAGGTAGGGAGGCGTCACATCGCCGGCGGTTCTTCCGGCATCGTAAACAGGCTGGAATGCTTTTCAAATACTCAACAATGTCATCTTTTTCCTGTACATCCTGCTCCATAGTATGGCAAAGTAATTCAAACGAGTATCGTCTTGGGATCCGTCACTTGCAGGCACATCGAAGCCAATTTAGTAGCCATAGAGTGAGATGAGGTTGCTATCATGCCTAGTCTCAGCTGTGGAATGGTCGAATCCGGCGCTGCCTGCGGCCATAACAGATGAGTGTATGTGCTAACTGTTAGAATTGGGATGGATGATGAGCAGTTGAGTGTTTGATTCAATACCTACCTGTACAAAGCCTCGCGTAAGAAATCACCTTTCCCGAATAAGCTCTAGTCTCCCTGGCACCCATGGATTCAAGCTACTAGCTAGTTATCTTGCAGAGTCTAGACCAGATGGGTTGAATCCTAAATCTACTAACCATTTCTGTGCGCCTGAAACATTGACCTGATATACACTGTGTTGCCATCAGAAACTCTCTATTGAGCGTCACAAATTGACCAACTTTCAGACACCAACTCTAGCATACTTGCACCAATATCCTCACTACAACACATATAGGAAATAGATACTCTTTCTTTCCGTCAAGCCTTCAAGTCCATCCTCCACAGCGCAAGCGTGAGACCCTTTCATATAGATACGAACACAAGGTGAACATAAAGTGGGTCTAAGCTTTATCCACAGGAAAGTCTTGGCACATCTCGCTTACTAGAAGTAGAAAGAGATACATAGATAAGTTGAAGCAGGGGACAGCTTCGAAAGAGTACCTTTGTATCCGGCAGATGTATGAGCGAGCCTGGATACTCCTAGGCGCCGTCCTCGATCAACACGAAGCACGGGAACCATAAATCAGAAAAGGGTCGATCTCTGACGCCTTGCCCTAATCTTTCGCAGGGCTTCGATTTCTGCTTTGCGCCTATCACCGAGCCCCTCATCGCTTGAGTGGTCGCTCCGATTAACTTGCGACGTCTTGTCACGGCCTGGATCACCCTTGCGATCTTCATCGATACTGTCTGGAGCGTGTCTGTCAGGGCTGCCGCGGATCTGTTTGGTATCACAAGGCCTTGGCCAATACCCCCAAACACTGATATCAGATGATCAGATCGGTTGATACAACAAGTCTCAAGGATCTTCCTGCTGGCACCACGCGTCGGACTATGATGTGATGAATATTGATACCCCGACAATGTCTTCTTTGGGAGTGAGACGGAGGGCGACAGCTTGTGCTTTGTGCAGGAAACGCAAAGTGAAGGTATAGACAGACCTCCCTGCTAGTCGTGTTGGCTCAGCTGACACTGACAAGTGCGATTCCAATCTGGTGCCATGCTCGCAGTGTCAAAGGGTTGGTGCTCCGTGTGTTGGCGGTGACTTACAGGGCGAGATTTCCCGGATCGCCCCACGAAGTCTAATGCTCTGGCTCGAGCGGGAGATTGCCCAACTGGAAGGGAGCCGACATGCCGGTAGACCCACGGAGAGTCAAGGGAAGCCGGAGGTTCTTTCTAGATCCCAATCACGGTCCAACTCCCTACCCTTTGCAACGCCGTCCCAGCCGATGCTCCCAGAAAGTCACCCTGTGTTTGACCCGTCACGAATGGTCCGACTCACCCATGTGGTGGGCAAAGATCTGGCCTTTCCATGGCTCGGCTTCTCTGAGAAATGCTCGCTTCCCAGGTTTGTTCTGCAAATGGAGTCACGCCTTCCAGTTGCAGAGGATCAATCATGGCAGGAACGATCTGACCGCCAAGCACCAGCCGAGTCTGAAGATCCGCTCAGAGCAATACCAGCTCACGTTGCGGATTTTCTCCTGGAAAACTATATCTCGAGACAGATGCCCCAACATCCCATCTTCTATGAGCCCTGGCTTCGATCATGCCATTCCGCCGTGATACATCATACGGGACGAGATGGCGAAATGATTTCTGCCGCAACCCCCTACGAGATATATACGATAAGTCTGATCATGGCCATATCATTATCGACAGCAGCTCGGGCACAATTTGCCCGCGTCAATAGCATGGCATTCGAGCTGTTTAACCACGCCAAAACCTATATCCCAGAGGTCTTGACAAACGATTTCGTTGGACTACAGGCCATCGTGCTTCTGTATACCTATGTGATGACGAATCCCGCCGCTGCTAATCTTTATCTCATGGGCAGTTACATGATGCAGGCCTGTATCGACCTTGGTCTTCATTACGAGCAACCCGACGATGACATCGACCTTATTACACTTGACCTTAGGCGCCGCGTGTTTTGGACAGCCTGGTCTGTGGACATCTCGTGTAGCACGGTTTTCCGGAGGAAGCCTACGCTCCTAGCAAAAGACATTGCTGCTGGCTACCCAAGCGAGCTTGAGGATGGCGCGATCCATTCAACACATATAGACCCCAACGGCAGACGATCCAAAATCATGTTTACTGGAACTTTAGAATTCCGACACGTCACTGCCGAGTTGAACTCTGTTCTCTCCAATACACACGCGCTGCCTCCCACATTCGGGCCGCTTGAAACATGGATGGATACCATGGAGAAGCGAATTCATACTTGGGCCACACAAATTCGTCAGGACGCAGAGGCCAATACGGACCCAAGACTAGCCGCACAATGGACCGAGATGTCAATATTCTGCGACATCTCCGAACCTCTCATCATCCTCACCCTATACCGCCCTTGCCCTCGCATCAATCATCCGAAAACACACAATTTGATTAAAGCATTCTACGCCAGCATCGGGGTGGTGCGAGGCTACATGCGACAGACGAATGCGGAGTTTGGAAGTTCAAAATACATCTTCCACTCCTGTCATCATGTTTTTTCTGCTGCCATGGTCTTTCTACATACTCTGCGAGAATGCCCAAGCCTTGTCGCTTCGATGTGCACTCCTACTGAACTGGAAGAGTACATGTCTTCCTTTTCCGACCTTTTCTCTCTACTGGCTCCCAAATGGCCTGCATCTTTAAAATGTCTGGAGGAATATCTGCGACTCCTCGAGCCACTCAAGAAACGCATATTGAATGTCTTTCAACACTCAACGTCCCGAACTCCTGTCGACTTGCACGAAAATAACGAAGCGTCCATGTTCAACGACATAGATTATTCTATGATGGACCCCTCGCATTATGTAACCTCAGCCTTTGAGAATTGTGACGATACTATTCTGGCCGATCATCTGCCCGATTATGGATCTGTCCCACTCGATTGGGATCAATATTTTGAGTTCCAAACCTGCTAGGAGATACTCGGAGGTCAATCAACCTCAGACACTTCATATAGCAGCGTCTTCGACCGAGGAAGGGACTGTTGCTCAACTACTTCTTTGGAAAGTTCGCTTTTGCCGCTGCAGCTGCTAGGATAGTGATAAGGCTCCAAGACGCACACGCAGTGGACAAATTCATCTCAGTGATGTCCCGAATTTGGATGTCCAATCCAGGAGCGATGTATTTACTATGACCAGCTCTTCGCTCTTGCTTCTTTCCAAGCTCATATTCAGCCTAGCACTATATATCAAGTCTTTGAAGATATCACATGGCCTCTCCCTGCTAATACACCACCATCAACAGCGAGGTCTTGTCCAGTTATATAGGAACTGGCTGATGTCAGGAGGAAGGCGACGACACTTTTCAACTCCCTCCGATCCGCAAATCTACCCATTGGCACCGAGTTCTCAAATCCCATCAACCTCTCCACATCCCCTGCCAGGTAACCCGGCGTGATTTTGGTGAGGAAAAACCCCGGACTTACGCTATTGACTCTGATGTTGCGGTCTGCAAGTTCAACAGCCAGTGCTTTTGTGAAGGAGAGAATAGCCCCTTTTGACGCAGAGTATGGAGCATTCGTCTGTCCGGGAATGTTCACATGGCCACCGATGGAGGATATGCTGACTACCGCTCCCCCACGACCTTGCTTCACCATTTGTTGCGTCGCAAGCTGCGTGACCGCCATAGTGCCCAGCACCTTTCGCAGATATCAGTTCATGCATCCTTGTACCAATGGGACGCCGAGGACAAGGAAACTCTTACATTAACGCCAACTATTCTCTGCATTCTGGCTCTCTCAAACTCGACAAATGGTGATCCACCGCCCGTGCCAGCTCCGTTGACCAGACCGTCAATGCTGCCGAAAACAGAGACAATGTCCTTGAATGTTGATTCGAGGCCATCGGTATCGGTGATATCGGTGCTGTGAACCCCAAGAACAAAGAATGAAAACCTGACCAGCCTCATAGCCGACATGTCGTCAACTTACTTGTAAAATTTCCATTTTACCTTGAGGTCGTCCAGGTGCTTCAGATCAGGCGATGGCTCAGGCAGCATATCAATCACCGCTATGTTGGCACCCAGCTCGGCACAGCCATGTGCAATTGCAAGGCCGAGCCCTCGTGCGCCACCTTGGGTAAAGCATTAGTCTTCTCGTTTGTTTCGCACTCTCGTGCGATGGTTCATTATCTTTCAAATTCTCACCTACCTGTCACTACCACTGTTTTCCCTGCGAGGCTGAGCTCCTTCTGTATCGGAATCGAGCGGTACGCGTCGGTTTCTGCCACATATCGTTCCATGGTTTCTAGTTGAGGTGTAGTCTGAACAAAACAGATGATTTGATGATCTCGAATCACTAACACCTCGCTGGAAGTCTTGCTCCAAATACAGATGTATTTCAGAGACGATCGGATGAGTTGATAATAAGGACTTATCGGTTGCGCGTAACACCGAGCAGTAATTGATTGGATGTTGACATCCAGATATGGAATGCGATTTGTGGAGCAACATTCGTTACTGCGGCACGGCAAACCGGCCCGAGGCCCGAAATACTTCACTATCGGCGAGGTACGCCACAAGCAGTCAGTCAAGAAGTCAGTGGCGTTCAGGAACAGAAGCAGTTATAACACTTCATGTAATGGGATGAAGCCTTTTTCGCCCATGCGGAGGCAAGACTGAGCGCTAGAAATGACCCCATAACGTTTGTAGCAGTAGGCTAGCAGCTGAAATACAGCGCCCAGAAACAAGAGAACAATGAGATGGTGAAGAACCTAGTTCGAAGATTCTTGACTGCACAGATCAAGAAGCTGGTGCCTTTCTCTCAACTAGTCATTGTGGACTTGAGCCAGCCAGTGCGATGGTTAGATTTGCCATGATGATGAATCCCACCCCACGAAGAGTCCAGTAAAGCCCCAGCCAAGAGCTTAAGTGCTGTTATACAATCTGGAAGACGGCGGCCCCAGGTACACCAACGCAAAAGGGCAATGGAACACCTCGCACTGAGGTAGGTCAAGAGAACTGCCAGAGCAGCTGCGAACATCAAACAGCTGCCGAAAAAAAGGCAACGCATATTGCGTAGATGAAAGGTAGCTTCCAGAACATGGTAGTCAGCAATATGCCAGTCAACTGGGTCGAAAGGGCACCGAGATATAGTACCGGGCAGAAGAGACCAGTAGCAACTGCTGCTTCTGACACTGTACCGAGACCAACGTCTGACCAGTTACTAGACCTGACTGGATCCGATCCAAGAAATCGCTGACCATGCTGCGTCACCCAGAATGTGTTCCCAGTAGGGTTGCTAGACGCCGGCGGACTTGAGGAGCCCCGTGTGTTGAAGACGCCGAGAGAGACCATCCAAACTTACACACAATCAGGCACTCTTCGGACCACCTCGTCCTCCGATACCATGTTCTCTGCTATGGTCTCACCTGTTTCAGTCTGGGATCAGATTTTTGTCGGTTGACCAGGGTTTTTGCAACCTGAGGATTTCAAATTGTTGGACTAGACTCCCTCCAATGATCCTGAACCGAATCCTTGCAGGGCTATTTCTAAGCCCGGCGAAAGTCTTTCCACGTCAAACTGGAGGTACGGGTAGTTCTGGCTAGTAAAACGGCCGGTCACTTATCCTGCTGGCCGAATACCCAGACAACTGCATGGCAAATCTTCTGTAGGCATTTTTTAGGTTCCTGGGTCATGGCGATGACTGTCGGATTGGTGGCGAAAGAACACTCGAAGCAACCCGACTTCCCTCAGACTCTACAGTGCACTTCTCTCTGCCCACGGCGATAATGAGAATCTTTGGACCTACCCATGGCATTTGGTTGTCTTCCACTCGCTCGCCTAGACCATTGCACATCCATCCCACACGTGAGATATAGCACCACCCGGGCTTTGACTGTCAATAGCAACAGGTGCATGAATGAATGGCGAGATGACACCAGAGCATACTCACGACTTCTTTTGAAGGTGACAACTTTAACCATACCGCTCCCGTTCACATACCGAAGTATCAAGTGATCCAAAATTTGGTAAGACGAGAGGGGCCAGATTATATATATCATGTAGTCGTAGAGGAGGCGGCGCATGTAGCGTCTCCGAGAAGCCCGGCCAACCACTCCTTGCCAAAAAGAGGTAGAAATGGTGACACGGTGGGGCTAGGGAGGCTCTCGTACTTCGTGCAGACAACAAGGAGTTGAGCGTCGGTCTAGAGCCTTATCTTCGCGACTCTGTGATAGACCTGTCACACGAGATAACGCATACAGGCTCATCATGCTGAAGCACCGTTGTTATAGGTAGCCACTGATCCCCAATCGGCCATCAAATGTATTCGCAAACCATCGCAAATTACCGGCGACACTTCGATTTTAACATCCTGTTGTTGTAATTGTTCTTGAACGGTCGTGACCACGGCACGATGGGCTCTAAGTCGATAACGATCCCTGCTCTGTCGAAGATTAAGGTAACGACCGATGAGGTCGACCTTGGTCAAGACAATGCCGGGGATTCTCAGTCCAGCGCTGTCTTGCTGCCCCAACTCCACACGAAGATTCCCAACGTTGTCAACAGCAAGGGCAACTATCTCTATACCGATGATGGCTTGGAAATACTGGATGCCACAGGCGGTGCGGCTGTGGCTTGCATTGGTCACAATAACCCACGGGTCAAAGCAGCCATTGTCGACCAGCTTGACAAAATCGAATACTGCTATTCACAGTTCTTCACCACTCCGCCCGTGGAGAAGTTGTCGAGATATTTGACCGAGTCCACTGGTGGTCTTATGTCCAGAGTCTTCATCGTCAGCTCCGGTATCAGAGATTCACCGACCTTGCATTCTTCGCAGTGCTAACTGCAAATGTACAGGAACTGAAGCGATCGAAGCTGCAATAAAGATGGCACGACAGTACTTCACCGAGCTTCCAGAACCACAATTGCAGCGGATTCGGTTCATTGCCCGGAAACAATCATATCATGGTAACACCATGGGTGCCTTGGGTACGGGCTCCCATGTCGCTCGCAGAGCCATATATGAGCCCATGCTTTCTCCCCATGTCTCCCATGTCTCGGCTTGTTACCCGTACCGAGGAAAGAATGATTCGGAATCGGATGCCAGCTATGTGGCCCGGCTTGCACAAGAACTGGAAGACGAGTTCCAGCGGGTTGGCCCCGATACCGTCTGCGCTTTCGTTGCCGAAACAGTTGCCGGTGCAGTAAGTATCACTACTTCCCAAGCTACTGGCCTGCTTTGACAAACAGTAGACTCTGGGTGCTGTTCCCCCGGTCCCGGGGTACTTCGCAGCCATGAAAGAAGTTTGCACTCGCCACGGGGCGCTGTTCATCCTCGATGAGGTCATGTCAGGTATGGGACGAACAGGTACTCTGCATGCTTGGGAGCAGGAGGGAGTCACTCCCGATCTCCAAACGGTCGCCAAGGGGTTGGGAGCCGGCTACATGCCAATAGGCGCCCTCCTCATCGGCAAAAAGGTTGTCGATGTTCTGGACCATGGGTCTGGAGCTTTTGTACACAGCCAAACATATCAAGGGCATGCCCTGGCCTGCGCTGCGGCGTATGAAGTCCAAGCCATAATGCAAGAGGAGGACTTGCTGGCCAATGTCCGTGAAATGGGCGACTATCTCGGCATCTCTCTGCAGCAGCGTCTTGGTAGTCACCCCAATGTAGGTGACATCCGGGGTCGAGGACTATTCTGGGCCGTAAGTATCCTTTCCTGAACGTTGAATTGACCAGACTGACAGAGCCTTAGTTGGAATTTGTAAAGGACAAGGAGAAGAAGGAGCCATTTCCCGCAAAGTCTCAATTGGCTAAAAGACTACAGGCAACAGGAGTCCAGAAGGAGTTCTGCATTTCTCTGATTCCGGGAAATGGCACTGCTGACGGAAAAGATGGCGACCATATCATCCTCGCTCCCGCCTACAACACCACGCGGGCCGAGATCGATACTATTGTAGACAGGACGGAGAAAGTGATCAAGGCGGTTCTGGGTTGAGAGGGTAAACTGCCTAACGATTCACACCACATGATGGCATACCATGCGACATGTGTACACAGACAGTATCATGGATCACGATTTGTTCTTCGAGCACTGTACCGTCATTACCGCGCATGTCTGTATCAAGCTCAGTCTTACAACAGCTGATGTAGAGTGGTTGAGTCTGACTCATCTTGATATAATAGAGATATTCCATACTTGCAGCATCCACAGGAATGCGAGCAGTTGATCGTTGGATTTTCCTGAAATGGTAAGGGACAAACGTTAGCAGCACTGGCCCCGCAAGAACTCCGCTAAGAGTGTTAGACCGGGCTAAATCAGAAGTTCTAAGGCGGCGTCATGCACCTGCCGCAACGGGATGAGCTCAGATCTTGGCACATTTGATGATGTGCCCGACTCGGACTTCATTCCTCAAGCCTCTCGTAACCTCTCTTGAGCATCACTCTATATAACATCTAGATCCGCTGCGGAGCCATCGACTGACACGAAACACTACACAGTGCACATCCTCAACATGGTCAGGACAAGCTACACAAACGTTGTTCAGCTGGGATGATGCACACCTCCCGTTGTTGTCCCTCTTCCCGCCAACCAACAGTGTCGCGTGAGGAATCATGACCACAGTGGTGCGTCGAGGCACCTTTTTAGCACACAGCTTATGACACCGAGTGTATAATCTCCAAGATGTTCGAGAAATCGTTGGTAGACCTCATCCGGGGTCTTCGTGGCCACAAGGGCAATGAGGCAGAGTACATCCAGGGTGCTCTCAAAGAGTGCCGGACCGAAATCCGGTCACAGGACCTCGACGTCAAAGCAACGGCGCTTTTGAAACTCATCTACCTGGAAATGTTTGGATACGATATGACATGGGCGGCGTTCAATGTTTTGGAGGTCATGGCCTCTCCCAAAGTCATGCAGAAACGCGTCGGCTACCTAGCCGCAGTCCAAAGCTTCCGACCCGACACAGAGGTTTTGATGCTGGCCGAAAACCTGCTGAAGAAGGATCTCACCTCTCCGTCGATACCTATTCTTACTCTCCCGATCATTACTCTGCCACATATTGTCACTTCTTCGTTGGCACTGTCCATCCTGACAGATCTCCTACCACGGCTGTCCCATTCCCAACCCGCCGTACGAAAGAAGACCATCGTCGCCCTGTACAGGCTTGCTCTAGTGTATCCGGAGACTCTGAGAGTGGCCTGGCCGAAGATCAAGGAACGCCTTCTGGACGAAGACGAAGACAGTAGCGTTACTGCCGCTACCGTCAACGTCGTGTGCGAACTGGGCTGGCGGAGACCGCAAGACTTCTTGCCTTTGGCCCCCAGGCTGTTTGATCTCCTGCTAGCCCAGAAGAACAACTGGATGGGCATCAAAATCATCAAACTATTCGCGGTCCTGACTCCTCTGGAACCAAGACTGGTCAAGAAACTGGTGCGACCGCTGACGAAATTGATTCAAGAAACCACGGCCATGTCTCTACTCTACGAGTGTATCAGCGGAATCATCCAAGGAGGAATCCTGGATATGGCCGATAGTGGGGTTGACGTCGAGGAAGTGGCTGACCTGTGCATTTCCAAGCTGCGAGGCATGATCGTGCTAGACGGCGACCCGAATCTGAAATACGTGGCGCTTCTCGCGTTCAACAAGATCGTCGGATCTCATCCGGCGCTTGTATCGATGCAACGAGATGTCATCATGGCATGCCTTGACGACCCGGATATCTCGATCAAGATGCAAGCCCTGGAACTTGTGTCGGGCATGGTTAACAGTGACAGCCTGCAAGGGGTCGTGGACCGGTTGATGAAACAGCTCGCGAGCTCGCCGTCGGCTGATGATGCCGCGAACGGACATCCAGACGAAGGCCAGACAGATATGGAACAGAGATTGATTCCTGACAAACGAGGGTCCGAGAACACGCCGCTGTCAGACGACTACCGGCGAGAAATCATTGCCCGAATCTTGGACATGGGCGCACACAACACGTACGCCAACATCACCGACTTCGAATGGTGGATTGAGATTCTGGTCCATCTGGTGCGACACCTGCCAGCAGACAAAGATACTACATCCAGAGGGTTGGTCGATGACACCTCATCTCTGGGTGCTCGAGTCGGGGCCCAACTCGTTGACATCGCCGTTCGAGTGAAGGAACTTCGACCCGAAGCCACCAGAGCCGCAGAGACGCTTGTGCTGTTGTCGAACAGAGTCATCGCATTCCCGCTTCATGGTTCTGGCCAGAGCCAAGTGCTGAGGTCGGCCGCATGGATATGTGGCGAGTTTGCAAGCTATCTGACGAATTCCTACGAGGTTCTCAACTCCTTGATCCACGAGACATCCGAAAGCTTTGGCCCTCGCACGCTCGCAATCTTCGTTCAAGCTGTCCCGAAAATCATTTCTCAAATCGCTGTCACCGCCAGCAGCGAGTGGAATGTGTCGCGAGGCTCAACAATGTCGTTGTTACTTGCGCGGACCACGGAGTTCCTTGAGAAACTGTCGTCTCATCCCAACCTAGACGTCCAAGAGAGGAGCGTCGAGTTCCTAGAGCTCTTACGTCTCGCCTCGGAAGCACTCTCGGCGCAGTCGACCGACAGTACGGAAGCGCCGCTCCTCTTGACGTCTGCAATGCCCACACTGTTCTCCGGAATGGAGCTCAATCCTGTCTCGGCGGCAGCTCAGAAGAAAGTGCCCTTACCGCACGACCTGGACCTGGATGTCCCGATCAACCCAGACTTGCCATCGATACTACAGTCCTCCCAGGTAGCAGACGAGGATGATTCCGCGGACGACGCGTTCCACTCTTTCTACCACAACCGCGAGGCCGTGCAAGCAATGACATCTATCCAGTCTCAGTCTTACACGCCTTCATCAACGGTAGACCATCCCTCCGACACGGAAGCGTTTTCGTACCAATCGGCGCCAGAGTCTCCAGGCACTCTCGCACGACGTAAAGCCGAGAGAATGGCCCGAAACAAGGACGATCCATTCTACATCGCCCCGGCCGACGACTCGACTCCTCACCATCTACACGACATCATCCGCAAATCCAACGGTGACGAAGAACTCGACGTCGACTCGATCCCGATCATCGATCTACAGATCGACCATACCCAAACCACAGCCACACATCACGGCGGAGACGAAGCTTCTCGCCATCCACCATCACCAAGAAAGAAAAAGCCGATCCGGAAATTTGTGGTCGCTGCAGACGAGACGCTAGAACCCGGCGACGACGCCGCTGATGGCCAGCTATCGCAATCAACATCACAGTCACAGTCACAATCGCAAGCAACTTCTCTATCTACCACGCCCGTCCCTCACCGGCCACGCTCCATGAGTCCACACACAGGGTACGGAGCACGTGGGAAAGCTCCCGTCCCCGTCCCCGTGCGACCGACGCGTAGCCTATTGACCGTGGACTCGTCGACGCTGGCGCGATTGACGCTCGAAGGCCCCGCCGAGTCCGAGTCGGAAATCATGCGCCGCGAAGCCGAGGAGGCCGAGATGGCCATGGCCCTGCGCGAAGTGGAGCGCAAACGCCTCGAAATGCAGCGAGAGGCCGAACGGCAGCGCACCGTGCTGGGCGAGGGCGTCGACGTCGAGGGCACCGTGGTGCGGCGCAAGAAAAAGAAGAAGCAGCGCGTCGAAGTCGAGAGTGAGGGCGCCCATCTTTTCCAACTTGGAGGAGGAAGTGGTGGTGTCGACGATGCCCCGGAGGGAGTAGTCGGGCTTGTCAAGAAGACGAAAACGAAAACGAAAAAGAAGAAAGTCCCCAAAGTCCAGTCCGAACAGACTGGTGTTGACGTTGACGACGCTGGACTGGCAACTGGAGCTGGCAATGGAAATGTAGGCCATTAACGCTGTCAATGCCGAGTAGCGAGTAGGATTTCAAGAGACTACTGGCAGAATAGATATACTTGAGGATTCTGGCGATCTGGTCAAAAAGGAGCGCAGACACGAAGTCGCAAGCCGAGCTAATAAATAAGTGTCTCGAGACACGATTGTAGATTGCCAGACAGGCTTTGATGGCCGACCGTGGAAGGCAGATGGCAGATTGCATGTCCGCCTCAGCCATAGTCCGAATCTAAGAGTATGATCAGATATCAACGTGACTGATGTATGTCAAATCAATCCAGCCAGATATCACACCCAACACGAACATGAATGAAGGGACGTACTACGTAGTTAGTGGTAACATTTGCACAAGTGTCTGCCGTAGTTGCGGCCGAGCCCATCAGTCAAGGCGTGATATGTTAATCTTTATACGCTATGCCAGTCATCAAGACTCTTCAAGACTACCTAGTAAGGCGGGAGGGGACCATTTATAGGTAAGGTAAAGATACGTATTGGAATGCCTGATAGATCCAATCCCGTCAAAATAACAAGTACGATGAAAGCAGCCAGAAACTAACTCAAAAGCCAAAAAAGAGCAAGTGATCTATCCCATATTCCGATGCCCAAGTCCAGTCTCTTCCGGCTCCATCTCCAGCTCTAATGCCAAACGAAACAATCGATAAAGTCGCTGTCCCAGCGTGTCATACTGTCCTGTTCTCTGCTAGCCGTGCGACCAACAACAAGCCCACCATAGTACAATGGTCGTAGTACAGTACAGTACATGTCCGATGACACCAAGACCCCTTTCCCACAAAGTCTAAGCATAAAAGAAGACAGAATCCAGCCATCCTTCTGGGGTTGCTGATACAAGACGTGAATTCCATAGCAAACAAGACGCCGGCATTCCTCTGAATCACAGACGAGCAGAACAAATAGAACCCTAACCGACAAACAGTCAGGACAGAAGTGACAAAAGAGAGGCAAAGAAAGATGGAGGGACTGATCCCGTATCATCCCCCCGTCCCCTCAAAAAAGCTTGCAGCCCAGCGCTGATATTCCTTTTTCTGGAAGGTCATGGAAGCGCCATATCTTCTTTTTGATGAATTTGATGCTTTGGGCCCGTGGGATCGTCGACGCAGATGAGGATAGTGAACACGATGACGGCAACAGGGAATAGGTTGAGGTTAGAGGAGGCGGCGGTGGCGGAATGGAGGAAGTCGTCGTCGATTACAGATAAGTAGGCAGATAGTTGAATCGATGTCTTTGTGGTGGTGTTTGTAGGTGAAGGTCCGATCGGTTCAAGTATGGTCATGGAGAGAGGACAGGGCGCCAATCAGACAAACAGATAAGTTTGGTCTCCAGTGGAAAGTCAGGTATCGGGTCCTTGGTGGGTGGCCTCAGCTGGCTTTTGGCCGTCTTGACACCTCAGTGCCATGCTATACCGACAACAAGCAATCAGCACTGGCCACGAATACAAGAACGAGATAAAACTATCAGACGCGTGGGAGATACTTACAACCGACTGGGCGAGGAGGAGGAGGAGTGGGCGGTCGAGTAGGTCTGCCTCCAGGCGCCATGGCTTGTTTCCCGGACATCTTGATTGATGATGATGAAGATGCCGACAGCGAACGTGTTGACATGCTGTGGTAAGATGATTTTGCTGGGTTTCTTGTGCTCTTTGTCGAGTTGGCGGCGCTCAGCGCGGCGAGGATCTGAGCAGATGAAGATATGTTGATGACAACGGTAACGGTTGTGGACAGTGTGTGAGAAGCAAGATGAAGGGGAACAAAGAAAATCGATCGGACCTTGAGCCAGTGGATATATATCCTCTATCCCTTCAGCATTTCTGAAACAGATCCGGCGTACGGTGGCTTGGTGAAGTGCTGTGTGTGTGCTTCGCCTTGCTCGTCGTGGCTAGGCCGAGAACGAAAGTGATGCAAGAAGCGCATGTTGGGCACAGAAATTCCCCGGCGGCTGTGCATGAAGACGGTGGAAGGAAACAAAAACGCCGTTCTCGTCGGGTACCTGGATTGTACGCCGTAGTACGATCTCATGTTGACCAGTGGGCGAGGGGGTCGTGATGCTGTCAGTCAGATCCGGTCAGACGCATAGCAGGATTACGCAGCACAGCATGGCACAGCACGACATAGTTTGAAGGAGAAGAGAAGACAATGGGAACACATAGTATGGTACGTGTATGGCACGTGTATGGCGTAGTAGGATCCAACGCCAGCAATGGTGAGGCGACAACAGGGCGAGAAGGCTCGTGGTCATGCTCCAGAAAAGAGAAGCCTAAAGGGACAGGGCGTCATCAGGCAGAGAAGATGAGCAAGGTTTGCAAGTATTCAAAGGATCAAGAGATGAAATGGGGACCGGGATGCGCAAGATAGGTTCAGACAAGTCCAAGCAAGGCGACTGTTGACTCGGACTCTCCCTGTGACTCCGACTATGGACTTTTGACACCCTCCCGCGAGACATAAACCAAGCAAGCCGAAGCCGACAGTTGGGAATTGGGAATTGGAAATCGGTGGATATGCAAGAACAAACAAATGTTCACGCAGTGGAGCCGAGTGCAAATGAAGGTTGTGGGTAGAAGTAGTGAATGTTGGTCTTGGTGAGGCTTGGGCTGGTGTGGTCCCTTGACAGGCAAACTCGAACCAGGCTGGACAGGGCTTATCTGGTCTGCAACGCGAATTAGTTCGATCGGCCTCCGTCGCAGGTACAGCCACCAAACACCAATGACAGTCTGACCACTTGTGAAGGAGCTCAACGACGAGAAAGGGACAGGCAATGGGAGGTCTGTGGAGGAGTAACGATTGGAGGAGACGGGGCCACATGCGATGTGTGAAATAGCCACGGTGGGTGGCAAAACAATTGGTCAAGGAACAGGGGGATGAGGATGGATGAAGCGACGAGGAGGGATGTGGCGGTTCTGGTGGATCCGGTGTGTTTGCATAGATGAGAAACTTTCGAGGGCACGGCCACCAACACATGTTCTTTTGGCTGCGCCTTGCCACGGGACAGGCAGGCAGGAGAGGAGGAGAAAGGAAAAGAGAGATTGCTGCAAGGTTGAATTGGATTGAAAGCTGCAAGGCTGGAGCAGGACAAAGAACGAGGTCAGAGAGACTCGGAGGCTCTGCACATTGACCGTTTCGTTTGGCAGATTTGTGTTTCTGACTCACCAGCAACAGCAGAACGAGTAGGAAAGCAGTCGCGACATCGACGTCAACAGCAGCACAGCCCTATGTTGTCTGAGCCAAGGGATAAGGCCAGCGTCAAGTCTCAAGCTCAGGCTCCAGGAAAAGGCAACCGAGACCAAGAGCTGGATGTTTTGCTAGCACCTTCATTTCTCGCATCAGGCTGACTTGATGTTGGTGACCCATCATGGTTCGCACAGGCTGACGAAACTCCGAAGCCCCGAAACCCCCGCGGGATTGAACTAAAGTGCGTGTTGTGGCTTAGTCCCGTATCAGGCATCCTTCTAGAAAGCACGCTAGAACACAACCCCTGGTCGAAAATATATAGGTAAGGTAGGTATGATAGGGTCATGTCTCACACCAGGATATGACGGCACGATGGGGCGAGCAGGGGCAGGCGAAAACAGGGATGGGGGAGAGATAAGAGCTTGGAGACGAGAGGTGGGTGGTGAGAAGCGAGAAAGGGTTTTGGAAGTGGAAGGCGAGAAAAGGAGAGTAGAAGAGTAGAAGAGTAGAAGAAGAGGAAAAGGAGCGAGGGAACGGGGAAGCGGGAAGAGGAAAGAGGGAAAGAGGGAAGAGGGAAGAGGGGGAAGGAGCAGGGGACAGCGAAGGGGGAAGGAGCGACCTGAGCGACCTTCCCTGCCAACCCCTTCACCATCTCTATCTATACTAAGTAGTACTACCTACCTACCTACCTACCTAGTAGGTAACTTATCACCATTTTAGACATTGCTCGAGCTGACTCCACAAATAGCAGCAGGCAGAGAGTCTGATCTCATCGTCCCATCACATCTTCGTCACATCCTTGACTTTCGCCTAGCCTTGTCCCATCCACACGGCGAGCAGGGGAAGGGACAGAAGAGGTCGAACTTCGAGGTATGTACACTTATCACATGCAGAGTGACATCGCCAGTCAAACAGGTCAAGTATGGTACTTTATCTCATATCTAATAAGCCGAATGGAGCACACCCACACACCATCTTGCTCGTATACACCTCCTGCCTACCATGCATGGAACTTGTCGAAGCGAGCTAGTGACTACCTCGTGCTCTTGGATCTTTCAATTCTCGACGAGTTGTCTATGCATATACGTACTCAGTCTCGGTGTTGACTCGAGGACCCCCTAGGTTATCGCTGTCATCACAGCCTCTACCTACATGTGTCCTGCCTGGACAAGTACCAGGACCAGTCATTTAATATCATCGACTAGAGTTGAGCCCGTTGGCCCACGTTGAGCTCTACCACTCCGAGCACAGGTTCCAGGCTTGCAGCTCGCAGCTCGCCCTTTCCGTATCCCTAGCGTTCGCCAGAGACCAGTGGCATCATTCACAATTTATGTGGCGATCCCAGCTACAACCGCTCCATCTGGTCATGATCCTGAACTTATCTCGCTTTATCGTTTTCCACATTGAGAAACAGCTTCCAACAAAGCCGTCGGACATTCATGTAAGGAAATGTCCGTAGATCGATCGGGCCCAACTCGAAATCTACCGGTCGTTCTTGAGCTGCCGACATATCAGCTTGAAGCCTCTGACTTGGATGGCTTCCTCCAAGCTTACCATATGAGTGCTCAATCTCCCCTCGTAGCCGGCCTACCAGGTCGAATTGTCGGGCATGAAACTCGCACGCCGAGTTGGTGCTGTAGTCGCTGTTTCTACGTCCTCTGGCCGATGCAGGTGCAGCCGTCTGTGCTGCAGTAGACCTGGCCGAAGATCGTCTGCTCAACGTATATTTGTGAAACGACACCAAATAATCGCACACCGACTCCTCCATGGCGCGGATCTTGGTCTCGGCTTCGGCGAACGAATACTCTGCGCCGGTCTCGTGCGCGGGGGAGTCGGCCTCAAGTGCCAACGACGACTGCGTTCGGCCCACAAACATCAGGACCACAAACGCCAGACACAGAGCAATGTCCGTCTGGGCAGTGGCCAGTTTCTGGGACACCGACATTGCAAAAAGCATGTCGTGTAGCTTGGCCGTGATTTTCCTGGCGGCCCCCATCGCCATAGGGAGGATGATGGCCTTGAGGAAGCGGTTGATCGTGTCGGGGATCACATGAATGTCTTGATGGGCCCCGGCGGGTCGGGGGGACTCCAGGTTCGTTTCCAGCTGCGGCACGGCTGACGGGGGGATTGTAAACTTGTTGAGCAGGAGATATTCAAACCACAGCAGACTCAGTGCCGTCTTGATGATGGCGTGCTCCTTGAGGTCTTTCCGATAGTAGCGTCCTATCAATTCCAATATGGTGGTTTGGAAGTCTTCGCGGCGGTCGATGAAATACTTCGTTGTCCACTCGGGCCATTTCACCGGGTCGTCCAAGACCTGCTCAAACAAGGCCGGGATCTGCTGACTGACGAGCTTGACTTGCCGTTCCAGATCCCCGTCTTTGATGAACATGATGATCGGGGGGCTCCACACCGGGTACTTCTTGTAGGATTTGGAGCCATCCGCATCTTTGGTCAAGAAATGGGCATGTCGGATTTCCCGGGCCAGGTCCAGAGGGTAGAACTCCTTGACTATGACGTTCAGAGGGATTCCGACATTCATGTCCAGCGAAATCTGGAATTTGGGTCGGGCTGAGTAGTCAAATGAACCGTTGCGCAGGTAGCAAAAGAGCTTCTCCGCCTTCAACCGCCAGGTCAACTCATCTGCATGCCTCGTCAGCTGGGTGACTCCCATGCGCGGTCAAACATCCTTACCGGGGAAGAGCATCAACTTGCACCCGTTCCAGTCAAACCGTGCCCGGATACACTGTTTGGGAATCTTGCGCCGCTCCTTGCTTGTGCAGGTGTTGCAGGGGAACCGAGTGTCACACTGGTTGATGTCAGCATGTCGACAACCGACAGTTGGGGTTACACCACCTTCTCCTTCATGATGATACACCGGAGACAAGCACCTTCTCGACGCACGTCACTTGCATGCTGCCTCTGTTCCATAGACAGAGGCCCCGTTCGAACGCCGCCCCTGTCCCGTCTGGCTTGGGAAGTTGTCATGCCCAAGACAGAATCCATTGTCTCGCTCTTGCCACGGTATGCATGCCCATTGAACCAATGGTCTTCGTGACGAAACGGTAGAGTACTCCATGGCTCGGCGGTTTGTGGGTATCTCTGATGGTCCCCGGGTGATAGATCTCGGGGAGAGACGAACTGAGGTGGTCGAAGATAATCTGGCGGGTAGTAGGCCAAGGTCGGATCGCCAATGCCCACCACATCTTCTATTTGAGATGTGTTAGCGCTCGTCAGCGAAGTTATGGCTCAGAGTCTCTTTCTTACGCGTCATCTGGACATTAGTATCCGGAAGGAGGTCGGGCACCAAAGGTCGGGGTTGTCGCAACCTCGCATTTCCATAAGAGGCTTCATGGATGGTCTGTAGATTGGATATAACCGAGCTTGTAGGACTGTCCACCTCCGGCGACAGATGTCGAGCATATGCAAGGGCCGAAGTATCGTTGGTGGTGGCTGCCGAATTCGTGCCGCTGCCTTGGGACAGAGTGGAACGATTACTCACAGGGCTGACAGGTTCAGGCCAATGTTCCGTCGGAGGAATGACCGACGTCTGAGGCAAACCAGATGGCCAAATCTGCGGCCAACTGGCATTCACCGATGAAGGGTCATGACTGGGACTGTGTCGAGGTACCACACAGCAAGGAGCAGGAACCACGCTGCGAAGGGGGAATTGGCCCTGGAGGTGGCCACTTTGACGAGGCCGCCGCCCCATCCTGGCGCTGAGGCTGAGCGTCTGTTAGAGGAAGTTCCGGACGGGATCAGCCGACGGCAGGAAAGAATCTTGGACAGAAGGCAGCAGATGCCTGAGAGTAAGCGGGCGATGCGATTTGGACAGAAGATGGATTTTGGAAGAAGAAGAGTTCAGGCAACCAAAGGCGTCCTTGCACAAGTTTATCAAGTCAGTCAAGAGGTCCAACTTGCATCCATCACATGCGAGCACATGGAACAAGACAGTAGCAATGTTCTGTGGTGGTTTTTATTTGCTTCTTCAAGTTGCATCACCTGTTCGTTTGCTATCCAAGTGAGCGCGGGGGTGATGTCGATTGACGTTGTGCCATCCGAGGGAGATGCAATTCTTCACCCCGAGGCATGAAGGAGGCCCTTCTGGTCATCTCGAATGTTGCGGGTCTGTCAAGTCGCCGCATGGTCGTGAGCATGGCTGATGAGAGTGAGCGATGACCTGCATTGGCTCGACTTCAGCTGCCAGTGACACGGAGAGGGCAAGGTGCATGCAGCAGCGGCCAGTAGCACGAAGCCATTCATTCATGATACCTATGCAAGGCTTCCACACCGGTTTGGATATCATCCAGTGAGATTGCTCCAGGTGCTGCAGCTGGATTGACAGGTCAGCTGGTGATGTTTGGCCTTCAAGTTGCCGATGTTGCCCGCTATCAACCCCGTTTGAGCCGCATCACGTGGCCATTTGGCGGGGTGAAAGAAAGAGACGAAGAGGAGTAGTAGTAGTAGTAGTAGTAGTAGTAAGTAACAACATCGTATATAAACCTCGAAGGTCTATATCGTGATCGAGCTTCACCCCAGTCTCCAGCTTAGCGCACGGCCGATGATCTCGAGGTCCCATAACTTTCTGTATCTGTGCAGGTGAAGCCGCAAATGAAAACGCCGGGATCTTTGAGACGATATGTCTTGATCGAGAGAACGGTTGAGAGAGTAGTAACACGCCATCATTTCGTCTTCGACCTTCCCAACCTGAACGTGACCTAGCTGTGTCTGACTTGGCCGAGAAAACATCCCATCCCCGGTTGAACAATACTAGTCGTCCAGAGTCGTGTCAGAATCATAGGGTTAAAGGCAAAACTTAGACGTGCTTGAGAGAATTAGGGTCGGCCTTGAGTACTCCTGTCTCTGTGCTATTAGTATTCCTGTTATTGATGAGAGACATCACGTCGCTCGCCACCCACGGGTATCATCCCAAACTACCAAGTCTGGCCTTGCTACCTACACAATGGGCGCACCCACACAATCTTCAAGTCGGCCAGGCACCTGTGCATCAATGTGCCATTCTCGGGTGGCCCATGGGAAACTTCAGGCGGGTATACTCGAACACAACCATGCACGGTCATAGGCCAGAGAAGTTTTTGGAACATCAGTATCATATTCCAGTGGGACTGATGCGTCCTACCTGCTGCTATGCTGATCATCAGTAGAATGCCGGGTATCCCTTATCATAATATGAGACTTTTTTCCCATTTCGATCGACGCCATGAAACCTGACTCCCCGCGAAGCAAGCCGGACTAGCCGTAAGCACTGCATACCCCGTGCTGAAAAGCTCCACCCACAATATGCATCTTGCGACTCTCACACAGTATACTTCGTTTTTGCTCGGGTGCTGCCGGCATGCGCTGCGTCGGTATGGCCAGAGAAGTCGATGGCCTCGTTGGCCGGGATCTGGAGAACCTCCTTGAACCGTGTGCCAATCTTCATCAAGGTGTCCTTACCGCCACCCTTCCCAGTGGTACGCGTCCACAGTCCGATTCTGTAGAATGCCTTTCTCACATTGACGACGACTCCCATGATCTCATTGTCACCTTCGTCTTCGAGCGTCTCGCCGATTGCCGCAAGTTGCACATGGAGCCATAGCTCATCGATGTTAACCGCCTTCTTGTCCTTGAACGTGTACGACCATCTGCCTCCGTGCTTGTTCTGAGGATCTTCCCATTCCGGTCGAACGCCTTTTTTGAAGAGATGATAATCGGACTTGTGACTGAGATCGGAACATGCGGTAATATTATTCTGCGCCTGTTAGCTTGGTCCAAGTGCCCGCTCAAGGGCAAACATACATAAACTCCCCAGAACTCTTCAACCGTGTCGAATGTAATCACCTCTTTCAAAAGGTCATTCCAGTTGTCGCCTTTCGATGAGGGGGGCTTCGTGAACTGCAAAGCTGGTCAGTCGAGTCAAAAGTCGCGGGAGTTGTGACCTACCCAGAGGCTCCAGCTGTTGAGAAGAGGATGTTTGACATTGAAGTTGTTCACGTCGTGGAAAACCGTCTTGATCTCGTCCGAAGAGGGCGCAGTGTTCTCATCGGAAACTGGGCCAGGCACGGGCTGCGGCGTCTCAACTTCGGCCATTGTGAAATTGTATGAACGGGCTCCAGTCGAAGTGGTGATTGTCGTGGAGAAGAAGATTATGGGTGATAATAGTCAACAGATTCGATGGGCAAAAGAGGTAAAAGCTAGTTGGCGAAACAACGGGACCGTAGCGCAGTGAATTGCTAAAGCCTCCAAAGTAACGTAGGTGAACAAGGACAGATGTTCACTTGGGTGTAGAGTTGCCTCGTGAACTGCTGTGAAGTTGAACTTGAAGGTGCAAGAACCTTAGTGAGGCAATCGGGAAATTCTTCTGTCGAGACTGCCGCAGCAAAGAATCTCGAAAGTCCCAGATGGCGGGCGCAGGGTCCAAAAACAGTTTAGCGTATCCCAATCACCATAGCATCCTTGCCTGCGGTTTCTCTCGGAATTCAAATCAACCTCAAGTTGAGTTTACTCTGCCAAACTTCACTACAAGATTGCTCTACGGTGATGCTGGTGTTCAATGTATAGATGCTGAGGCTTGCTTCGTCTCAACCCGAGTCGTGCATGGCGCTCTTGTATTATCCGTAGCCGATCGAGGCGCCCCTGGACTGCAATCCTTATGGCCTGCTTGTACCCAATACTATGACCACACTCCGCCAGAACTTATGTCGAACTGTTCAACCAACTCAGGAAGCAGTTCCAACCAAGACTGACCATGTTCACAACCAGCACTTGATACTGCAACGGTACCATCTTGAAGTTGACCGCTTGAACCGCTGGCCACAGGACCCAATTCGCCTCGAGTCCTGGCAGCCAGGTCTTTCGAAGCTTTTCTTTAGGATCGCCACCTTCCATTACTGACATGGTGGTTAGGAAAAGGGCCAGGTTGCAAGGGGCGAAGACTATCTGGTCTGCTGCCACTCGAGCGGCGATTGTCGCATTCTTTGACCCGACATTGATATACTTCTGCAGGATGCCATACCACTTGGTGGCCGCCGGCCCGAAAACGACTATGAGTGTCAGCATGATGTGCGAGGAAAGGGTCAGATATACCCACGTCCGCCGTACAAGACCATTCGACCGGTCCGAGCAGAATCATGGTTTTTCCAACCTCTGCGCTCGACCGATTGTTGCGCTAGAGTGTCACCAGCACCGAAGAGGACCTTTGAAGAGTCAAACAGGGGCTTATCACAGAAGGGAGAGACATACTGCAGTGGTGATAGCCTGCGTCAAGAGTGGCCGCCGTGCAAGCTTTGCCTGATACCTGAGAGGATGAGCATTGGACGAGAAGATACAGGTGCGCAACACATACCACCTCAACATGATGCCTTCACGATAGATGTAGGGGTCGAGTGCCTTTTATCGTAACATGGGGATTAAATGTTACAATCAACCTTGAATTGCTTGCTCGCCGATTAGAATGAACCTTTGCATACAGAGATACGGCATCGCCAAAATCCAGGGGCCGTCAGTTGTTCTGCGTCATCGCCATACTGCTTCACGGCAGGAGTGGCTATTATTGGCTGACACCCCGGGCCCTCTGCGGCGAAACACTGCATTTCAGATCTCGCCAAACCTTCCTCTGGCGCAGGCGTAGTCCCAGATCCGCATTAATTTCCCCCATCGGTCTTGGCCTTAGGGTTTTCGTTCTTGGCAAGAGATTTCGCCAAACGCTGCACTGCACCGCTCCGTTTTGGGTTCGAGCCACAACCACTTTGTCGCTGAAACACCACATCGCAACTGCGCAGCGCACACCCGGCAATTCAAAGCACAGCGCTCATCAACACCAACATGGCTGACGCAGCTCCTCGTGGACGTGGTGGATTCGGTGATCGGGGCCGTGGAGATAGAGGTCGGGGTGACCGAGGTCGTGGTCGTGGCCGTGGCCGTCGTGGAGGTCAGAAGTCAGAGGAGAAGGAATGGCAGCCAGTCACGAAGTTGGGCCGTCTCGTCAAGGCTGGAAAGATCCAGAGCATGGAACAGATCTACCTGCACTCTCTGCCCATCAAGGAATATCAAATCGTGGATTGGTTCCTCCCAAAGCTGAAGGATGAAGTGATGAAGGTGAGACGCCCTTTTGACTAGCAGCAGCTGCAGCAGCATTGGAGGACCACAGTCTTTTCTAACAGACTTTCTCTTGCAGATCAAACCCGTCCAGAAGCAAACTCGTGCCGGTCAGCGAACCCGATTCAAGGCCATCGTGGTCATTGGTGACAGCGAGGGTCACGTCGGTCTCGGCATCAAGACCTCCAAAGAAGTCGCAACCGCCATCCGTGCCGCCATCATCATTGCCAAACTCTCCGTTCTGCCCGTCCGACGAGGCTACTGGGGTACCAACCTCGGTGAACCTCACTCTCTGCCCACCAAGGAATCTGGAAAGTGCGGTTCCGTCACAGTCCGATTGATCCCCGCGCCCCGAGGTACCGGCCTTGTCGCCTCCCCCGCTGTCAAGAGACTATTGCAGCTTGCCGGTGTCCAGGATGCGTACACCTCCTCTGCCGGAAGCACGAAGACTTTGGAGAACACTCTGAAAGCTACTTTCGTTGCTGTCAGCAACTCCTATGGCTTCCTTACGCCCAACTTGTGGAAGGAGAACAAGCTCATCCGAAGCCCGCTTGAGGAGTACGGTGATGTTTTGAGAGAAGGCAAGAGATACTAGACCATGGGCAACATGAACAGGGGTTGAGGTAGTCAGTTGCATTTTTCAGCGAGGACAAAAAACGCTGTGCTTTACGTATGGACACAGAAGACACGTCTGTACTTGAATTCCACGATTGAATCTGGTTCGAGTACTGCCCTCATAAAGCTTCCTTCGTTTCTTATTACTTGCGTGCGCTGCAGGCTTTTGCGGACCGGCTTAGATCACACTCGAGCGTCTTGTTTATATCGAACTTCTGAGCCGCGTAGGGCAGAGGTCGATGGCTCCAGGCTCAATACCGCAGATGTGCTGTGTCTTCTCAAGAGTCTCAGCGCCATCGCCCAGTGAATCGAAGTTCTAGGGCAGTTGCCGTCTAATGCCCAGAACCGGGCGAATCGTTGCTCTACAGCGACAGGTATGAACTCATGATCAGAACGAGCTGTACCCTAATCTTCCATTGCCATCTCTTCCATGGCTTTTACCGCATTCTCTAACTCTCTTATTCTCTGGCCCACCCGACTTTGTATCTCCTTGCCAACTTCTGGATCGCCCTCTTTGACGGCCTTTTCAAAGGCGTCCTTAAGCGTCTGCAGTGCCTCTTGTGCTGCCTCGCGGTCGTCAGCGGCATACACGGTTTTCTTCTCGGTTTCTTCCGCAGCAATTTCGAACTCGTCTCTTGCTGTCGCGTACAGGTCGTTAAGGTTTTCCATCAAAGCATCAGCCGTAGGAGACTGGGCGGGACGAATTGATGATGTATGGAATGCGTAGGTCTGTCTAGAGGCGCCGCATCGCACGGCGATTGGGTTTTGCGGTATTCGATGGCCTAGCGTAAGAGAGCAGCGGTTTGAAATCGACGCAGCCGAACCGCAAGAAGCAGCCGCTCTCCGGAGAAACTGTATGGCGCCTCTGGAGATCATCTTGCCGAGACAGGAAGAAGTTGATGAAGGAGATATCAAGAAATTCGAACAGGTAAGTGAACTGAATAATGCGTCGATTGTTTGATGCTACAAAATTGAGGAGGTCAAGTGGTATCTACCTAAGACACTGAACTGCAGTGTGTTTGGTGGGTATAGGTACACTACTAGCCGCAGGCGCGTCGGCGATTAGATGACGTTGGCCAATGTGACCTACTACTAATGGGTTCTTGGGTTATTTAGTATCTCAATCGCTAGTCCCTGAGATCTCGTCGTTAGCATGATCAACTGGAGGGTCCCTAGGTCTAGTACCTCATTATCGATGAATCTGGGGCAGCTCTTCGGTCCCTGGCTAACAATGACCCTACACTTGACCGAGTATGGCTGAGATCTATTCATCCATCATCAGATCTTCTCGCTCGCAACTTCTTGTGTCGGATATAGCGCCACAAACGCATTGCCCACATACACTAAACTAGTACCTAGGTATCTGCACTGCAGTGCCTGGTGCGCAAATCATCAACTTGAACGTCGTCTTCTTGTGACGTATCGGTGCCCCTTGTGCCTCACGAACCATGACGTCCCGTGGCGGTCTGGCTTCTGGCTGGCTATTTGTTCCAGCTGGCCGTGCCAATGGCTGTTCGTCATTGTAGGTGAATAGGTGAAGCTTCAAGTGAGGGAAACCTGCGTCATTGTGTTTTCAGTTGAACTTGAGCAAGCTTGTAGTGACTTTTCATTTGATCTTCATTCATAAATACTACCTACCTTACCCGACCCTGCCCACACAGTACTGGCTTGGATTCGATTCACTCATACCACTCCTCGAAAGCAAAATAGTCAAAGCTTCTCCTGTCTCCCTCTGCTTCCTGCTATCCTCCTCGAACATCTAATTCACAATCTCCAACATGTTGGCGAACACCCCACGGACGGCCATACGGTCAACACGAGTCTTGAGAATTCGTCAACCAATCCGACCTAGACAACCTCGCAACCTCCGGTTTCAGTCCACCTCGACACCCAAGGATGCAGCATCATCCTCAGCCACAAGCCCTGCTCTATTGGGTGGCTTGGCTGGCGGAACAATCGCGCTGGTGGGAGGCTACATGTGGTACTACTTCTCGGGTGCGAAGACTGTTGTGAACAACGTTCATGCTGCCAAATCTTATGTCGACAGCGCCTTCAAAAAGACAACCGAGGCCGCTCCTGAACCTAATCAAGCTATCCAATGGCTCCGTGAAACGGTGAACAGCTACACAAAGATGATCCCCGGAGCCTCTAAGTACGTGGACTCAGCGTTCGATGACCTCGACAAGGTGCGCGAAAAGCACGGAGATGATGTGGACAAAATCATTCATCAAACATATGAGGAATTGAAAGGCGTGACCAAGGCCGGCTTCAGCGTCGAGGCAGTCAGCAAGGCTTGGGATGTGCTGCAAAAATGCTTCAGCCGCATCGCGAGTCTAGCCTCGGACGCTGCAGACGACATCCTCGACAACCACCCCGAACTGAAGGATAAAGTTGGTGGCAACCTTCAACAGCTCAAGAAGATGGGCGAGCAATACGGGCCCGAGGCCAAGCAGAAGGTCGATGAGACATGGCAGCAAGTCCGCGATATCATGAAAGGTGGCGTTAGCATGGAGACTGTGAACAAGCTACAAAGCTTGGTTCAAGAGAAGACACAGGAGGTCAAGAAATACGGCGACCAAGCATGGCAGAAAGGGCTCGAGCAAGCCAAGCCCCTTCTCGACAAGCAACCGCAATTGAAGCAATTACTCGAGACCAACAAGGACAAACTCCTCCAAGGCGACCTTGGCCAACTATGGCAGAAGGTGCAAGAGGCGACCAAGTCAGGCAGCACAGACGATCTTCAAAAGTTTGTCAAGGAGCAAGCCAGTAAAGCCACAGGCGGCGGTGGTGGAATCGAACAATTCCTCCAAATGATTCCCGGTGGAAAAGAGCTTGGGCCCAAGCTGCAACAGTTACAAGAGCTGAGCCAGAAGCACGGACAGGAGGCAGAGAAGTTGGTGAAGAGCGCAATCGAGGATATTCAAAAGGTGCTGTCACAAAAGGTTGAGGAAGGTCAGAAGCTGAAGGAAAAGGCAAAGGCTGATGCGAAAAATCAATAAGCTCAAGCGACCTTGTGGCCAGGAGCATGGGATGACACCTTCGTGGTTTCCTCGAATGGGCAGATCATGGCAGCAGTCGTGTATCGTGTATTATTCTCAGCAAGCAGCTTTCCATGCGGCTGCGTCTCAGGCTGGTCACGCTTGTATCTTGTAACATGAAATGAAAGAAAAGCAACCGGCCATAACTATCTGAGTCCATACTAGTACCATATTGCTCTGATCTGGTGGATTTGACGTCACAGCGCGGAATCCCGCAGTAAGGCTGACTAAAGAGTAAGAGTACATCCTGTGCGTCTACCACCGCACATAACAGACCATTTCTAAATGAGTCGCCGGTTATGCATACATAGGCACATTCTATCTTATGCTCCGTCTAGGATGAGCTCGACTTCCCATCCCACTCCGGGCCGCCCCCTTCCTAGCACGGTGAGCGAGCATCTCGCCGGCAGTGGTCAGTCGTGGCATGGCAAAATCACCCCCGACGGGCCGTGTCCCCCGCAGAAAGGTCGGTATCACATGTACATCGGGTTGTTTTGCCCGTTCGCCCACCGAGCGAACCTCGTGCGGCATCTCAAGGGGCTCACGGATCTGATCGATATTTCTGTGGTGAAGCCGTACCCCAAGGGCGACGAGACTGGATGGCCAGGGTGGCAGTTCCCCAGTACGGACGAGGAGTATCCCGGGGCGACGGTGGACCGGCTCTACGGCAGCAAGTACATACACGAGCTCTATTTCAGGGCCGACCCGGGGTACAAGGGCCGGTACAGTGTTCCTGTGCTTTGGGATCGCGAAACCGAGACGATCGTTAACAACGAGAGCGCTGAGCTGCTGAGGGACCTGCAGACGGCATTCAACCATCTCTTGCCTGAAGATCTTGCGCGGGTGACGCTCTACCCGGAGCACCTGAGACAGAAGATCGACGAGGTGAGTGGCTGGATGCAGCGCGACCTCAACACGGGCGTGTATGCGGCCGGCTTTGCGGACTCGCAGGAAGTCTACGACAAGAAGGTGCTGCCCGTGTTCGCAGCCCTGAACAAGCTGGAGAAGATGGTCGCAGCCAACGGCGGACCGTATATCTTGGGCAAGGACCTGACGGAGCTGGACATCCGAGCCTACGCGACGCTGATCCGGTTCGATACCGTCTATGTGCAGCATTTCAAGTGCAATCTGGGCACCATCCGGCATGACTACCCACAGCTCAACAATTACTTGAAGAACCTATATTGGAACGTCAAGGGATTCAAAGAAACCACCGACTTCAAGCATATCAAGGAGAATTACACCAAGAGCCACTACGATATCAACCCGAAGGCAATCACTCCCCGAGGACCCTATCCGGACATTGAAGAAGGATATGAACCTGATTTGGGTAAAGTCAGGGTTGGCGGTGTCGCGATGCCCGAGGTAGTGGAACTGGAAAAGCAACTGCCTTGAATATCAAACTTGGGACCCTTTCGTGCGATCAAGGTCTTGACCCTGGCCAACTCAGATGATTGTGAAGTACCTTGTTGGTCCCACTGTTATGATATTGCGTGAACCCAGCAGGCTGGCAGGACGAAGGTATGCTAATAGCCGGCTGGTCGGTCGACCTTGGAAACGACCATGAGTGGGGAGGAGGTCGGCGACAATGTTGCTTTAGGTCTCGTCCTTTCGCGCCGGTGTATTCTCTAGGAATGGTGAAACGGCGAACCGGCGCCGAAGGGCTGGTCGAAATCAAGGTTGTACTTCGTGGACAAAGCATTGCGTGCAACGAGGCAATCAAGGGGCGATACCTTGGTACATAGGAGACGATCCAGGAAGAAAAGGCCTCCCTCGTTGACGAGTGGGAGAAACTGCGACGACGGCTAATAATAAAGGAAATTCGATAGAACAAAATGCCCCGATGCAGCCAATCAGCACCATCAACTCAACCCCCCAAGAAAGACCAACAGCAAGCCTGGCTTTCCTTAATTACTAGTAGTTCCCAGGAGATGTCCTAGGCACTACTACCTACCTGGTAGGCACCAAACCCCTTCCCCATTGTTATCTCCGTAGCCTCTCTAGTCTCCCTGGTCTCTCTAACCACCACTACGCTGCCACAGCAATCTCTTTGTGGTTGAGACAAATGCCTTGGTCCACACAAGAGCGGATGGTTTTCGGGTTTGTTGCTGGTGGCTATGCCTGTCAGAAGGAAAAGTCCCTCAGCCAGTCGATTGGTGCACCTCATAGTCTGGCATGACCGCAAATTTCGGTGTGTATCATTTTCTTTGCTCCGTACCAGTCGAGAACAAGCTCCAGCCGGAAGGAAAGTGGCATTCCACTACCCCTGGCTAACGATGGACCTTGCACAGACTCCCACCAGCGACTGGCCCTCTCCACGTCTAGCTCACGGCTATAGACGCCCTCGGCCTCGTCGGTCAACCTCTCGTCAGCCTCCTTTCCCATCAAAGCGCTCGTGCGAACTGCTCGACCCTGGTAAACGTGGCCGACTGTGGCGCTGATTTAGTCCTCATACAGCTAATCCAGTGGCCCTGAGGATGACGACGCAAAATATCTACGGCCATGGATACCCACAGCACCTTTCCTCTTTCTCGCTCCTCGTCCTCCAGTCGTTTGCCCTTATCCCACGTCCCAATGCAACCGGGAGATGGCCATTAAGATTGCATTTTGATACCGACACTTTGGAGGAGAACCATGCATTGGAAGAACATACTTTGTGCCGACGCGGTATTCATGATTCCAGATGTCGAGTCTGGAAGACATTCCACGCAAGAGCAGGGCCAAAAAAAATGAAAATAAACAATGCGGCCGTCTCCGGGAACGTCTGTCAGAAAATGTGTATGCATATGCTTTTCCATCAGTCCAACAGCTCTACTGGTCTGCTCGAGTCCACTCACCGATGTTGACACTTGAAGCTAGACGAGCCTTAGCAGGAGCCTTGATCGACGCCCGTTCCCCGTCACCGCAGTCAAACACCCTGGCCATTGTTTAGTCTCGAACTTTCTGAAGCCTCATTTCCTATCCCAGCCAAACAATGTCTCTAGTTGCCAGATGTTATGCACGGCGCCAGAATATGATCATACCCGGCGTCTACAAGGCCTTTCGTGGTTGAAGGAGACGGCCCTTTGGCATCTCGTCTGCTTGCGAGCACTTTAACATACCCTAGTCGCTTGTTGACCATTCGATCCTGGCCTCTGACCCGGTGACACTTTTACAACAAGGCTTTTTGACATGATCGACTAAAGTCCATCGGAGCCTTAAATCACTCAATATGCTCGCCGTCGGCTATCGATTCTAGGACCTCCAGACGTCGAACGCTTTGGATGAGTGCGCAGGCACGCCCTTTGAGGAAGGAAAGATATCATATGTTGGAGGACCTTGGGAAGGAAGCATGGAAGTCCCGGCAAGGAATGTGGCAGGAGGCCTGCCTGTAATCAAATGCTCGAATTGCGGCGTTGATGTTGAGATGGCAGCCATGGCCATCCATCAATGCGCAACATCGAAAAGCGCAGCGTCTGGTAAACCCGGCCCGCCCGTTGCGAACGTACATGGCAGACTGACAACCACACGCAGCTTTCGTCAGACCGCCGCCTCCGCCTCGAACAGAGTTGTCAAATAGCTCAAGAAACGTTCGATTGCACAGACCGTTGTTGCCGAAGATTGACCCGTCCGCAGGGTGTATGTGCAGGTCCAACGGCGATGTGTTTCATACTGATCTTGTTCCAGTTCGACCACCCGTCTTCCAAGGTGAACTCACGCCTGCCAGCAGTCAACACAGCTCCATGGTATCTCCTGTCAGCGCTTCTTCCGGGAGCCGACCGCCATGGCCAACAAAGCGCAAAGGCTCCGTACCAGGACCACGGCGTCCTCCATCTCCAGAATTGTCGAATCTCGACTGCGCTTTCCCGCCCTTCCCACTGCCACCTAAAGCGTCGACTACCCGGCGGCGCGATAGATCCATCACACAAGGCAACGAAGGGCAGCGGTCTCGATCCAGAACCGCACCCCGGCTTCCGCAACAGGATAGCCTATCCATTCCACTGATAAGAGCTGAGTCATTGAACAGTGTGTCCGAACTCACGAACCACAAGCAACAAGATGTGATATCCCGCGGAACCAGCCCTTCGATCAGCAGCAGTGGCTCGACCAGCAACAAGGCTCCTAGCATCCAGCAGAGCCTCAATGAAACGTCAGAGGTGCAGGACATGCAGCCTCCCCCAAAGCAGGCCTCGCTACGTGAGTCGGGAGACGGATCTATCCCCAGAACAACACCGCTACAGGTGCCCACAAGATCGTACTCCGAACCACCGCCTCAACAAGGTGCAACAACCCAGCAGGACTTCAGTGCGTTTGTTTTCAATGATAATATGAATGCCGACGCCGAGTCGACCAAAAATACTTTGGCACCTATGCAGGCTGAGCCAGGTTACAAGTCGAAAAGGCCTCCACCCCTCGCCCGGGAGCAGTCCCTTCCTCTGACCAAGGTGAGGTCTCCTACTGCGCCTCAACCATCATCAGCCGGCGTTTTGTCAAAAGGTTTTGGAAAACTCTTTGGTCGACGTCGATCGCATTCCATGATTTCTCGTCGAGAGGTCGCCCGACAGGCTTTGAGTGATGAACCGGATGTCTACGATCATCAGGATGCAGGCCAAAGCATTCTGAGTGCGCGGAGTGATGGATCACTCTCCACTGCAGAACCTTCTCCTCTCCTTACCCCGTCGATGACCTCGCCCATCCCGGTACTATCAAGCCATGAAGAGTCTCTACAAGCTCTCGAGGGAATGACAGCGGCTCCAAAGTCCGCTCCGATGGTATTGATTGAGCCAGTCATCGAAGAAGAACCTTCTGAGCCTATACCGTCGCCCCAGCAAGTGCGAGTGGAGCCAGTACAAGCGTCGAGCCCGATCGTAGTCGTTCCTGAGCCTGAACCGGCCCAGGCTGTTGAATCTCTCCAACGCATTTCTATCGACTCGGCTTCTTCATATGGTTCGGTCGGGTTCTCTGACCATGGGAGCAGCTCAAGATCCAGTTCCCCTCGTACAGATTCTTTGATGATCAAGTCCTTCGACTCGTCACACTTGAAGGTGGACCAGCTCCTGAATGCGGAAATTCCAGCACCATTAAGACCAGGGCGGGCCCAGACACTTCCCGAATCGCCAACCGATCCTCTTTTCCAACAAGGGCGGCTTTCTCCCATTCCGGATCACAGTCATGTACCGAGTCAACCGATACCTCCTCTGCAGGCATCTCAAGTCGAGTCTCAACCCAGTCTGACTCCGGGTCTGGAACCTCATGCAGCTCTCGTCCAGAAAGGCAATATCTCGACGCCCAACAAGGGTATCTGTCGTGGATGTTCCCAAGTGATTCTTGCAGCACAGAAATCTGTATCGAGTGCCGATGGGCGGCTGACTGGTCGTTATCACAAGGAATGCTTTGTATGTCGGACGTGCCAAAACGCATTCCCGACCGCGGAGTTCTACGTGCACGACGACCAGCCATACTGCGCTCATCACTACCACGAGTTGGAGAATTCATTATGTGCCACCTGTGGGAAAGGCATCGAAGGTCTGTACATGGAAACCGCCAACGTGGCAGGTCGCGGGAAGGAAAAGCACCATGCGGAGTGCCTGAAGTGTACCACCTGCAAGATCCGACTCGATCACGATTACTTTGAGCTGTCAGGCAACGTGTACTGTGAGCGAGATGCATTTCGCATAGCCAGCATGCCGAAGACCCGTGACAATGCCCCCAGCCGACCGAGTCCCCTAATCCGGGAGTATATCAGCAGCGGAGACCGAGGGCTGTTGGGGGCCAAGAAATTCCCAGAACGAAGAACAACCAGATTAATGACCATGACCTAGTTTCATGACAGCGAGCGTTTGATATAAAAGCATAGTGGTTTGTGATTGGTGCGGCGGATCTGAGCAGAAGGTTTGCTTCTTGCAGTTCAGACAGGCCCCGGCGGGAAGATGAGTTTATTCAGATTTACAGCCGTCTCACATTCTGCATTGACTTGGAGAAGAATCGGTCTGCAAGGCACGCGCGGGAGCTAGGACGATGTCGCGGTGACAGCTGTGAAGAGGTGAAGGTATCGAAGAGAAGATGAAATCGTACATGGTGACACCACCTCACGGTTTCTATTTCGGCCGAAAACGAATCTATCCGCCACATCTATGGACAGGCAATCGTTGTCGAACGGACAGCAGTGCAGATCAATTTGCCGCCGGCTTGGGGGAGATTGGCTGACTGCATCAGCCCGCGGCGCCAGATTGTGGATCGAACGAGAATATATATCTAATGTATATTGTGGCAGCACGAAGACCGCGGATTCGTGTCCGAGTTGTTTTGATCCATAAGCCATGCATCAATCCTCATTCTTTCCCAGGTTGCAACAAAGTGTTTGATGTGTTTTTGCAGTTGCATACGAGGGCACACGGCCTGAGACACATCGCGTGCCAGTTTTGGATATGCAAGCCAACGAGTTGAATGCATCTACAGCTGATCCCGGGACCAGGTACAGAATCTAGTATGGAAAGAATAAAGAGCTGTCGCGTTGTGAAGCTGGCGTCGACTCTCCTGACATTCGTCCTGTGAAACCGGGATGAAAACTCGCAGATGCTGTAGCGGTACGGGATATGCAGGTGACCATAGTCATCTGCAGTCATGGTTTGCCCGAGCTGCTTTTCCTTTCCTTGGTGACGGTATTGACAACGACTGGGTCAAGAACCGGCCTGAAGATGCGTTGCATGATGCAGAGGAGAACCAGAAAATGGTTTGTCCTCCGAGCCATATGCTGATGCCAATGCAATGATCGGAGCGACCCAGATATCTATCTCGCATCACGTCTGCATGCATCACGCAGCCCAGGACTGGGATACGCTGGGTATCAAAACCTATTGCGGAAGGACCTGGATCTATACTCGCATCATGTGCGCTGTAAGTGTTGGCATGTTGAGGAAGGAAGCCCTTGGTTGGCTCGACTTCGAATGCATGACGCAGTCAAAACTTGCTTCCTCTGGTCCTTGGGTGGTGTCGTATGCGAGAGACTTGTTGACGGAGAAGAGATGCGCACGCAGCAGGATCGACATATTGGGACAAGACGCGACGAGGTGCGACTCTGTTTACCTCTATCGATCATCAGCATTGAGAAATCTCGAGCACATTTGCCATTGCGTCAGACAATTGGTATAGCTTGTTAGCAAACATGGTTGTTGAGTGTCTCAATCATCCCATTCAAGTGCTTCTCAAATCTGGCTGAGTGCCCCGGCGCTTTTGGGTGCGCCCTTATTTAATCACTGTGCAGTGGTAGACATGGATGCACATGTCTCAGATGTAGAGGAAAAGTTGCTGCCGTCTCATTCATTGTTGACTTACTTCGGTGAAGCTCCAAGGCTCCATTGAAAAGGGGCCGTGGAGCCAATGGCAGGAAAGACCGACGGGAAGATTCGGCGACGATGGGAAATTGGTTTTCTAGACCGTCTAGACATCTACACCGCCAGAAGTCGAGAGAAGTTGTCTCCGTCTGCCCATGTGCCCAGATGCTCAAGATCGTGGTCATTGTCCAGTCAGCTTCGAGCGCGCGCAGAGATGCATTGACTGGGATATTTGAGAGAGATAGTTGCTACTCCAGTGATCCTTGTAGAACTGTTGATGAGGAAATGATTGTGTGGTGTTGCCTCGAGTGATAGAAATCCACACTGGAGGGACATCGCATTACAGGACTTTGGGGACGTGTTTGGGGGAAACGTGTCCTCACGCGTGGCGGTTTGTTTTCTGTGGGGAAAGAAGATGGGATATCTCTCTAAAATAGACAGGAATAGACAGGAATGGTGGAGAAGATAGTGCGGGTTGATACCTGGAGTAGCTAGAGTGGAGACTTTTAGATGCAGCTATGGAGTGGATATTAAAAGTCTAACCACTAGAGACTTAGCGGTGTAGTTAGAGCTATGCATCGGCGAATCACATGATACCATCACCCCACTGACCGTCTGCCAAGCCACAGTTGGCCAACCAAGTTCCGCCCTCACATGGAGTTCAGGCTGCCCAACGGCTGGGCGGACCAAAACACGGTAATAACGACGCTCAACATGTCCATAAAGCGGTGCCTGTTCCTGCTTCCTCTCTTCTCAGCACTGCAGAAGTCTCTCTCTCTCTACCTCAATCACAGCTTCATACCTAGAGTCCAATCAACCACCAGATCACTGCCCGGCCGTGATCCTTTTTCAACCCCTCATCTAACCAGCTGGATCACTTCCGAGTGATCCGTCAACGCCGTCAAGACGTTTTCCAATCAGTTGAACTCGTATGTCTCCCTGGTACCACCATGTTTCTTTCTCCCCCCGGTCATCACGAACCAGCCCATTCACTGGTACCTGCATTCCTCGATCCCTGCTTCATCTCGATCTAGCCTTGGATCATGTCCATGTACATGTACATGTACATAGACAAGTACAAATGCCCCAGGACTGTCCCTGAGCATCGTTGCCGCCAGCTGGTTTCGATCTGGATGCAGTCCACCGCCTCGGTGCGCATGGTGCCTGGGGCATGCTTGTCTCTTGTATTGTTGCTGCTGGCCTCAATCGCAATCAGAACCATTTTTACTCTTTGTTCTTGCCTCTCTCCCGGCACAATGCTCAACATGATATCTGACATATCATCTCTGTTTAGGTCGCACCACCCGTTCAACGGTACCCGCTGCTCTGCCCGTGCTGGAGGAGCAGCCGATTACGCCAAAACTCGATAAATTGGTCGTCAGCATATTAACACTGCTCTCACTCAATCTTCAACGGCATTCTTTACTAGCCAATTTTATCGTCGACAAACATGGCACCTCACGCGGAAATCGGCAACGGCAACAGCAACGGTACCATGAACGGGTATAGCGCGCATGGGTCGACTCAATCCCACCAGGATCTTCTCACAGTCAACTCTCCCAATGTGGCCTATACCGATGACCACATCAAGTCTAGATACGTCTATCGCACCACGGAGGTCACCAAAACCGCCAATGGCAAATTCACGGCCTCTCCCAAGGAGACGGTCTATGATTTCAAGGTTGATCGCAAGGTCCCCAAGGTCGGTATGATGTTGGTGGGCTGGGGTGGTAACAATGGTTCCACCGTTACCGCGGGCATCATTGCCAATCGACGTGGGCTTGTCTGGGACACTCGTGAAGGCCCTCGTGCTGCCAACTATTACGGCTCTGTGGTGATGGGTTCGACCATCAAGCTGGGCACCGAAGCCAAAACTGGCGAGGAAATCAACATTCCTTTCCATGATGTTTTGCCCATGGTCCACCCCAACGACATTGTCATTGGTGGATGGGACATCAGTGGCATGAACATTGCGGCTGCCATGGATCGTGCCCAGGTTCTGGAACCGACTCTGAAGGCTCAGGTCTACAAGGAGATGGCACTCATGAAGCCTCTACCGAGTATCTACTACCCCGATTTCATTGCCGCCAATCAAGAAGATCGTGCGGACAATGTCCTTCCGGGTAAAAAGGCGAGCATGGCTCATGTTGAGCAGCTGAGAAAGGACATTAGGTATGACTTGCACAAAAGACGAACATGCAGAGTGATGCTGACCAACGTACCAGGACTTTCAAAGAGCAGAACAGCCTTGACCGGGTCATTGTTCTTTGGACCGCCAACACCGAGCGCTATGCCGACATCATTCCCGGTGTCAACGACACGGCCGAGAACTTGTTGAAGGCCATTGAACAGGGCCATGAGGAGGTCTCGCCCTCTACGGTCTTTGCCGTGGCCTGCGTTCTGGAGAACGCACCGTTCATCAACGGTTCTCCTCAGAACACCTTTGTTCCGGGCGCGATCGACCTTGCCGAGAAGCACGGGTCGTTCATCGGTGGCGACGATTTCAAGTCCGGCCAGACCAAGATGAAGTCTGCCCTGGTGGATTTCTTGATCAACGCCGGCATCAAGTTGACTTCCATTGCAAGCTACAACCATCTCGGCAACAACGATGGCAAGAACTTGAGCTCGCAGCGACAATTCCGCTCCAAGGAGATCTCCAAGTCCAACGTGGTCGATGACATGGTCGCGGCCAATACGGTCTTGTACGAGAAAGACGAGCATCCAGACCACACCGTCGTCATCAAGTACATGCCTGCCGTCGGGGACAACAAGCGGGCGTTGGATGAATACTACGCCGAGATCTTTATGGGCGGCCACCAGACCATCAGCATCTTCAATGTCTGCGAGGACTCGTTGCTCGCGTCGCCGCTGATCATTGATTTGGTCCTCGTCGCCGAGATGATGACTCGTATTCAGTGGAAGACCGAGTCTGCCGCCGAGTACAAGGGGTTCCACAGTGTTCTCAGTATCCTCAGCTACATGTTGAAGGCACCGCTCACCCCTCCTGGCACTCCGGTCATCAACTCGCTGGCGAAGCAACGCGCCGCCCTGACCAACATCTTCCGCGCCTGTATCGGTCTCCAGCCCGAGTCTGACATGACTCTCGAGCACAAGTTGTTCTGAGTCTTGGACTCAGACTCGGTCTCGGTCTCGACCTGGTGAACACAACCCCCACCTCTCCGCAAGAATGAAGAATCAGCAGGGCTGGACAACCTCTCGGAATTAGTGTAATTGCGATGGGTGGCTAGACTTGTTTTGTTCTTCTCTCTCTTGCATTGCGATTGGCGACAGGTCGTGCTCTTTGTTGTTGGTCTCGGTCTGTTTGCCTCTGCAACAGTCCCTCTGTCTTTGTTTCTTTTTGCTCCCAAGTCCAACTCTCAAGTCACTCTTTTGAACACCACAGATACCCTAGGTATCCTACCTATATAGTCTCGGCAACACAAATATATTGCTTTGCCTACTTTTATCTTTCTGGTCGGGTGTCGTCCTCGTCCTCGCTTCGCATGTATAAACGCGTTTCCTATCCTTACATTTCCAAATGTAAAATGTATTATTTTCCCCGGCCCTTCCGTTTACTAGCCCTATCGCATATGGTTGACTACCTTCTCAAAACACGACGCCCCTTCTGAGAAGTTGTTTCTCGTTTCCCTTTCTGGCTGATCAGACGAATCTCGAGATGAATACCCCGTCGTCATGATCTACGAGCTATGGCGATGGTGCTCTCGTGTGAATTGTCTACTGGATGCCTTGGGAGGAGTCCTATCCGCCGAAAGTATTGCCCATCTTATCATATCTTATCATATGACGGCATAATCTCATCTGTCGCCTCTTATCTCTCGATTTCGATATCAAGAAGAAGCAAATACTCTTCACGACAGCTGTACGGATATAAAATTCCACCGAGACGACACTACACTTGTTCTAACACGTCCTGATTTCTTCACCGCGTTCACCAACCTATAACCCATCGCAGGGCCAGTCCGGAATCCCACGCATCGGCGCAAAAGTAGAGTGTTGTAACGAGATCATTCATACGGGCTTGCTTCATCAGCTCAAAGACTCTCTCAACAACTAACCTCTTTCAATCAACGACCGGTATCAACGACGACCATGGCCAGCGAAGCGTCAACACCCGTCCGCATCCTGGTCATCAACCCGAACACCTCGACGCATATGACGGACGCATTGAAACCGATGGTTGAAGGCCTCGGGTTTCCTTCTGTAAGTCAATCCTCTTTTTTTCTTATCTGTCTTTTCCTTTTTTTGAACACCTATGTATCATCCATCCATCCAGCACCGCTCTGAGATGTATCCCTCAGTCAAGTCGAAGCATACCATAACCCCTAACAGAAACATGTCCTGTTCCCTTCTGATGACCGTCAGACCTTGAGAAGACTACCATGATTCCTCAGGTTCTCGGTATCCCTCAAGATATTGCGCTCTCTTGCCTATCCCATTTTCGCTTTAAGCTTCTTTTATGCGATCTATACTCCTTCACACTGTTACCTGCTCTTCCAACCAGAAATGCCTATCACGTCTATTCCAGCCAAGCATCCAATCCAATATACCAATACCTCCCCATCTATCTCAGGACGAACCGACAGACGAGAGACAATATATATATATATATATATATACAGAGGCATATCCCCATTTACATATCAACTTCGATGGTCCAGTCATACTAACGTATTCACCATCAACAACAGGTCGACTATACATACTTCACATCTCCCACCCCCGGCATCCCCAGCATCAATTCCCCCACCGACGCCGCCCGCTCCGCCGAGATCTGTTTCCCGGCTCTAGTCCCACTAGTTCCGCACCACGATGCCTTCCTCGTCGCTTGCTACAGCGCCCACCCTCTAGTGGGGATGTTGAAGGCCGAATGTTCTCGACTGAGTGCCGCGGCGGCGGCGGGCGCGGGAGGACGCGGAGCGCGGAAATATGTCACGGGGATTTTCGAGGCGAGTTGTTTGGCAAGTTTGGCGCTGGTCAGTAGTAGTGGTGGAGAGGGGGGTGAAGCAAATGAAGAAAAGAACAAAACCACCACCATCACTGCAAATGAAAACGACAAAACCACCACCAACACCGACATCGATAATGACAGTTTCGGCTTCGGGATCGTCAGTACAGGCAAAGTATGGGAAACAGCTCTCCAACACGCCGTCGACGAGTTTCTGGGCCTCCCAGTCCCCAACGGCAACGATTTGAACACTCCAAATTCCAAACCAGACTCTACTTCCAAGACTCAGTCTCAGTCTCATCAGTCCACACCGCAACGATTCTACGGATGCGAAACGACAGGGCTGAACGCAAGTGAACTGCACGACCTTCCGGCCGAAGAAGTGCGGAAGAAGATGATGGACGCAACGAAACGGTTGTTGCGGAGGGGAATGGGAATTATAGGCTCTTCCAAAAACACAAGTCCTGACGAAACTTGGAAACTGGTCAATGTCAAGGTCAACGCCAATCTGCAATCCCAGTCCCAGTCCCAGTCCCAGTCCCACGAACAGTCGTCGTCAACGGACAATGTCAGTTCCAGCTATGGATCGGAATCCACGACGGCATGTTCAGACCCGGATCCGGAGTCAAGATCAAAGTCATCGTCAAGAGTCAAAGCAATCTGTCTCGGCTGTGCGGGGATGGTCGGTCTCGATTCCGCCGTGCGCAGCGCGTGTATTGAAGAGTTGGGTCCCGAGGCGGGGAAGGAGGTATATATCGTCGACGGGGTCAAAGCGGGTGTTGGGATGCTTTATAGTCTTGCGAGATGTGGGTTTTGAATCTTGAAGAGAGAAAGAACATGTTTGGTCGTTAGCTATTAGCTATTAGCTACTAGTATGCAGAGAATTGGGGGATGAACAAATTGCAACGCAGTATATGAATCAACCCGGTGGTTATTGTTGTTCTTGTTCTTGCTCTGATCTGGTCTGGTCTGGTCTGCTGCTGACGCTGGACTACACTATACTACACTATACTAGATATACTATACCCGTCTTTTCATAAGCTGGCTGTGCCATGAAGGTCAAGTATCGGGACAGTAAGTATCTACCTAGACATACATATACACCACCTTAGCATTCATTGTTTACTACCAGTCAGTAGCTAGATGGGAAGGATTGGAACCACCCATCATATCGGGGTAAGGACGGGGTGGTGTGTGGCAATTGTGCAACTTCAACACCGACAAGGAAGACTAAGGCTCTCAGGGATCGACTGTTCGTTCCCCTGTTTCTTCAATTCATTTTCTTCATCTCTTTCAAATATAAATACATACTAGCCATGGCCCATCATGGTAAGTCAAGAGAATACACGCTGGTGGGTGGTCATGATACAACTGCAACTGCCGTGTTTACACCAAACAGAACCTTGCTCTGGACCATAAAATATCATCAACTCAACACCACATCAAGGTGAGACCCCGGTCCCCGACAACCAACTCCAAATGATCCGCTACAAACGAAAAAGCAAAGCAAAGGAAAGTAGACATGATGATTCATTCATTCATGATTCAATCTCAAAGTGCCACTCTAGGCATCGTTCGATTCGAAGTGAAAGTACCAGATCCAATTCATCCGTGGGTGCAAGGAGAATATACAATTCAATCCATGCTTTCAAGGAATAGCGTACCATCCCACCAAATCCACCACATCTACCAATCCATCAATCATGATTCAATCATTCAGGCGGACTACTTCTCAACCTTCTCCCGCCGCGACCACCACCACCACCAACACCAACACTCTGACTGAAATTCTCAACACCAACACCCATTCCCATCCCCACTCCGGGCATGGCACTCTTCGCCCGCCCCAGTTTCATGGGCAGTTTACTCTCCACCACGGCATTGGTGGTGGCATGTCTCTTCAAGGGCGGTTGCCCAGCTACACCGCCACTGCCGACGCTCTTGCTGAAATCCAGTAATACAGGTCGTTCCTTTTCGTCTGGGATAGCAGTAGTAGTACCAGCAGCGGAGGCCGGGGCCGGGGCCGGTTTTCCGGCAACATTGATGTCGATTTCCTTGAGACTGCCTGATTTCGTTTGCATCGGTTCGGCTGATCCACCGGCGACTGTGAAATCCATGTGCGGTAAATATTGGGACTGAGAAGACAATTGCTGCTGTGCGACTGTCGCCGAAGGGTCGATGTCAGTGAAGACTTTGGTCTTGCTCGGACTGGACTGCTTTGACGGCGATGCGGGTGGTTTGCGTGGAGATGTTTGTTGTTGTTGCTGTTGCTGTTTGCGTGGCGATCGTCCCGGCGTCCGGGCTGTCGATGGTGTCTTGGTTGCCAGGGCCGGGTCAGGAAGACCTCTCAGCCTTGCGATGATGGAGTCATGGTTTTCGGTTCGGGGCAAGGTAGTCGGGTAATTCCACTCCCGTTTCTGTGGCGTGTGTCCTGTCGGAACATAGTCCATCAATCCTGCTGTCGATATTTCCTCCGTCAGATCTCGGAGCAGTGGTCGCGTGCCGTCGTGCAGAGAACTGCTCAAGCCGTCGAGTTCTGCTGTTTGGAACTTGAGGTCGCTGTCCAACAGTTCGAGCTCCCCGGTGCGTGTCGCTAACTGATTTCCGAGGTCGGCGAATCCTTCTTGAGCGTGACCGACGACCTTCTTCAGTCCATTGACGCGTTCAGCATGATGAGATTCATTCTGAGATCTCGCTCGAGTCACGAATTCATCAAGAGCGGCCATTTGAGTGGCCATCTGCGTCAATTGAGCATCGACGATCTTGACTGTCTCCTCGTGGACGGCCTTGGTGGATTTTTGAATGGCGTTGTTCCGGGTGCTTATGGCCTGTCGAGAATTAGCTTTGTTCTATCTCAATATCATAGCTAGCACCTACCGTCCAATCTCCCTTCATCTTGGTCTTCAGATCATCCTTCGTGGTGACAACCTTTATCATCAGGTGACTGTCTTGAGCAGTCCATCTGTCCATGCCTTCACGATAGACCTTGTCGGCGTTCTCGAATTGTTCGGTCGCTTCGAGCAGGTGAGATTGAGTGTTGATCAACCTGCTGGAAAATCTCTCTTCTTGTCGCTCGTATGACGAGTCGATAAATTGGAGGATTTGCTCTTTCAACCTTTCTTTCTCCTTGGCGGCTGCCTGTTTCTCCTCGTCGCGAATGATTTCCAGCTGTGTTGAAGCTGCCAGTTGCGCTTCAATGTTTGCGCAATTCGCTTCCTGAAGTGCAAACCGCAAAGAATCTGCCACTTCGCGTTGAGCGGCCAGTTGCTTGGTCATGTCCTCAAAGAGGGCTTTGAAATCCTTCCCCAGTCCACTGAAGGACGAATGTAACTGGGTATGGAACTGTTCGAGCTCGGAAATCACCTCTGCTGATATTTTGGCTGCCGCTTGAGACAGACCCTGTAAACCCACACCGACCTTCTCTTTGACATCGTCGCGAAGGTCTTTGATCTCTTCGAGCACGTTGTTGACGGCGTCCTTCTGCCCTGAGCATTGGCTTTCTATTTCAGCATGGTTCTCACCAAGTTCTGCTGCTCTTGCGACGACCAGCCCAGCCGATTTCTCCAAATGCGCCTTCTCAGCGGACAGGAATTCCTCCAACCGCGCCGTGGTGGCGTCGACCATTTCGGCATGTGCCATTCGAAATTGTTCAATCCGAGCATCGACCAGCTGAGACACGTCTGTGACCCGGCCGACTGAACTCTCCCAAGAGACTCGGTTCTGGTGATGTAGGTCAGAGCGTCGTCTCAGTTTGGCATGAAGTCCGTCAACATCATTCAATGATGCGTCAACCGTCGAAACCAGCTCGGTCCCGATGCTAAAAAGTTGCTCTTCTGTCAGCTCGTGTGCTTGACGCAGCACAGCCTCTTCAGCCAAGTCCCTCTCGGTCTGTGCAAGGACTGCCTCTGTTTGGACAAGTATATCTTTCGTACTTTCCAGCGTTGCGCGCGTGGCCTCAGTATCTCGTTTCATGATTGTGAAGTTGTTGGTCAAACTGAACAGTTCCTGCACCTTGTTCCGCAGACTCACTTCCAAGGTCTCGATCCGGGCTCTCTGCTCTTCGCTCAATATCCTCCTCGACTCGCTTTCGACCGTGATCTCTTCGTATTGCTCGTTGGAGAGGTAGACTCCGTTGCGCTGTCGGGTTGCAATCAGCTCGCTCTTCAACTTTTCTATTTCTGATGTGAACTCTTTCAACAGTGTTTTCTTGGAAATCATCGAGTTGACCTGAGGTTTGTTGCGGATGTTCTTTGCACGAAATGCATAATCCAGGGTGGAAATGGTCTCTTCGAGATTGCTTTTGGCAGGTGAAACCGTTGCTATTATGCAAGTCTTGGTTCTGCCACCCAGGGAATCTTGCAGCAATCTCGTGAGTTTGGATTCCCGATAAGGGATATGCGAACCTTTGTCAACAAGGGCATTGATGACCCTTCCCAGTGTGAGGAGACTTTTGTTGATCAGGCCGGCTTCGGCAGCGCGTTTGTTCTCCGCCCCGCTTCGTTGAATGTTTTCACTGCCAGCCAAATCCACGAGGTTGAGTTTGCCAGAGCATATGTAATCTTCGCCTGTTTCGCTGGGTTTCTTCATGTAGGTTGTGATCGTAAATACAGTATGGCTTCGAGAACTGAGATCGTTACATTTGGTGGCAGCGACTTGACGCCGGTAACTTCCTTGTTGAAGCAACTTAATTCCGGCCGCTGCATTTTGGATGTATGATTCCTCCATGCCTTGAACAACCGTGGCGGTGTGGCTCTTTTTGCTCGAATCGTCGTAAATTTTGAGCTTGACGGTTTCATCCGGCGACAGTAGATCTCGCAACTCTTCATTGTATAATTCGATGAAGGAGCATTTCACCGAGCACTCCACTTCGTCCGATTCTAGCTTTTGAAATAGGGAGTAGAGGACTCGCGGTATAATGCCGGCCGCGTCGGAGAGCAATCCATATGTATCCGTCATGTCCCCGGACATGGTGTACGTCTTCCCGGTGCCCGTCTGGCCATACGCAAATATCGTGCAGTTGAAGCCAGTCAACATTTCGTTGAGTATGGGTGCGACCACATCGTCGTATATTATTGCTTGGTCTGCAGCCGGCGAGAAGACTTTGTCGAAGTAGTAGGTCTTGTTGCTGATCGCATTCGGGCCCATACATAATTCCACATTCTGTCCCTTGACACCGGTTGTTGACACTACCACGCCGCTGTTCTCGCGCACCTCTCGTTCGCTGCGACCTCGACACCGAACAACCACGTGAATATTGGTCTCCTCCCCATGGTCATGATCAAAGTCTCTTTCCTTCCTCTTGACACCGGCGCTAGAATTGTTACTCGAAGCGTTGGATGGTGCTGGCGATGCAGCTCGGCCAGTCATGGAGGCATAATGGGGCACATTCGGTCGGGCTGGAGGGCGCATTGAACTCCGGGAGGAGGAAATGGTAGGCCGCTGTGGCCCTGCCATGATGGCGACGAAGAGATTCCCGGAAGATGGTGTGGGGGTGATGCGGTGAAGCGCCTTCAATATGGGTGCGGGTGTGGCATGAAGGTGGTCAAGGATGAGGCGTCTGGTGTTTGGAGGTCTGCCAGGTACGTACTAGGTAGGTAGTCAGTAATGTGCAGGGGACAACGGACAGGCATGTACAGAGAGTATCTAAGGTAGTATGCAGTCGATGGACGAAAGGGGACAGGAAATAAACAATCGACGGCCGCCAATCAGAGAGTACCTCTGTAATAGTGCTAGGACTACTACTAGTGCTTTTACTAGTACCACTAGTAATACTAGTACGTACCTAGTTACATGCAGGCGGCGGCCTCGCACGTGACACGACTGAATGACGCCTGTCCATCAACCGACTTCCAACCCTTGAGCACTCTAACAACTACAAGGCACCACTGCCAGTGACTCTGTTTGGCTACAATGGTCATCCACACACAACTATCATCAATGTCCTCTTCAACAGTCTCTTCCTCTATCTAGAGAGATCAGTCAATATGCCTGCGCCATCATGACGGATCTCAATCCTCGATCCGCTCTACAAATCCAGCCTGAAAGGGGAATCGGCTGGATAGGTACGGCTTGCCGCTTCTACGCAATGTGTTTGACTGACATGGGAAGTTCTCGGATCGTCCCTTCACAGCGTCCTTACGAGGTTGAAGGCATCCCCACAGACTTATCGTAACCTTGAACTGTCGTACTCTGCTTCTGAACCCATCGCCAAACCAGTCATTCTCAGCCTTCCACACAATGGACTGAGACTTCGTTTCGATGGTTTGGACCAACGGCTGCGACTGATCGAAGTCCTGGATTTCTCGCTCAGTTCTTTTGCCTACAAGAACACTGAATTGGTCCGCCGGAACAAGAGCTCAGACGAAGGTCACCAAGATGAAACGGGGCCGGGTGGACCCTCATTTAGGCATGTCTACAATCGACTCTTCGGCCCTACGTACGCTGGCGAATACATTGGCCCCGAAGCAGGACAGTCGACGGGTACCTATGTTCTGTCATATCCTGGACTTGCATTTACATTCCCCATCAAACACAAATCGTGGTCTGACAAGGTCGATTTCGTCTCGATCCTGTCCTCGACGGCGACGGGCCCAGCCACGTCGATGGCTATCTTTCTGGGGTCGTCATGGACAGAAGCGCGGCAGAACTTGTACACAAGACCTCCAATCTACCCCCGGCTTCCAGCATTAGGGGGAAAGGCCTCGGAGACCATCCCAGACGAAATTGAGGAGGTACGAGTGTTTGGAGGTGGTAGACTCGAGATGGTGAGGAGAAGCTCGCCACCTTTAAGCATTACCTTAAGCGAGACTACACCTCAAGATCTGGTGGCCGAGCTAGGCCCGCCTGATGCCATCTACCGCAAGCATGACCGACGGATCTCCATTCATGCTTCCGGCAACCCGGCGAATCGCCGTGTCCCCAGCATGTCCCCAGGTCTCGACCCTCAAGCCTTGGACACCGACCAATCATCGATACAAAGCTACACCGAAGACTCAGACATTGAACAAGAGCGTGAGAGTAACATGGCTCTTGAATCCATCGACGAGTGCTTCTTCAACTACTTCCATCATGGTTTTGATGTTCTCATCTCTTCCTCTGCGGTAAGATCACCCACATTTCCAGGCACCTCGACATATGAGCCTTCCACATCGTCGGGGGCTCAACTGGTTGCGACGAAGATATTCTTGCACGCCAACATCCCCGGGTCCTTCTCGTTCAATCGACACCGCAGAAGTCGGTGGGTGATCCGCACCGGCGACGACACCTTGACCTCGGAGATGCCATTTTCCGAGATCTCGTCTTCGCTGAAAAAGGTGTGGCATGGTACCTACAAGGACGAGCATGAGGAGAAACAGATGCAACGGGGCATGGTGCTCAACAGGGGGTGGGCGGAGAGTCCTGAGAGTTCGATAGAACTGTTGGGTGATTTGGAGGAGGACAGTCCAACGCGGGACAAGGCAGAGGATCATGGGTCAGCCGAGGCCATCAATGGGATGAGCAATACGGAGTTGTTTGGGTTTCCGGGGATGTTGTTTGAAGTGCTCAAGAACGACATGGTTAGTTGTTTGACGGTGTTTTAGGGATGACCAACAAATAGATATCGTATGACACCGTCCTGGTTGCAAGAATATCTGTCTGGATGGGATCTAATAATGGATGTTATTTCTGGCTGGCCAGCATCATTATTGGGCGGGCGAATGGATGGTGGCGCTCAGACTCTTTGTGTAGCGACCAAAACCAACCTCCACTCCCTCCACTCCCTCCAAACTCCCTTCGCAGCCACACAAGAAACATTCGTCGACATCCTTCAATTCACCCAGACCACGAGCTGTAGATGTCGTCGCCGTCACCTATCCATGAGGTCGCTTGCTGCCATCATTCAGCTGTCGACCATTGCTAGCGAAGATGCCCGCGTATCTATATCACTACCTGCCTTCCGCCACTTTTATTACTTCGGGTATTGCGCCTTCACCCTCCCCAGTCATTCATTCATTCATTCAGTCACTGGTCACCGGTCACTGTTCACTCCCGTCCCTCATCTTCCACTTGCAGTCTTTGGCCAACGATTCTGTTACTGACATGTCACCTTCCGCTGCAGCTGTAGCGTCTAGCTACCTCGAGTTTCCCATATTGCGCGGATGAACCGTTCGCCTCGGCGCGCCCACAAACACAATCATGACCCGATCTGGTACCCCGACCACCACGTCGAGGTCACATGCCATACGTTGTCTTGTAGATGACACCGCCTTGACCAGAAACTTTGCAGAGATTGACAGTTGGGTCTCTGAGGGCAGGATTATCCTGGTGGTGCCTCTCTACAGTACGCGCACTCTGCGTGGAGACTCATAGCCTCTGATCATCTGCTAACCATGCGCTGCAGCAATCGAACGCCTACACCTGCTGAAGAAAGACTCGTCGCAGATTGGCGCCAATGCGCGCAAAGCTGTCAAGGCCCTCGACCGCTATACCTCTTCTCGCGGCGACCTACAACACGATCCGGTGATTTTGCAGGGCCCCGATGAACAATACCTTACTTGGGCAGACGTGGAGGCGCGCTACATCAATGAGAACCTGAAGACTGCCGGGACCAACGAGGAGGAGACATCACTGTCTGCAATGGACAAGAAACAGGAGAAGGATGCTGAACTTCCTTTGAAGGGGAACACAGGCGCGGGAGGCACACTCTCGCAAATGTTGTTGGATAGACTCAACTTCACCAAAGACCCCGCGGCAATGTCGCCCACGTCGACGCCACCCTTGTCTCCCGCTTCGTCTGAACCGCAGAGCTCCAAGACGAGTCCCGAGGTCAAGTCCGCCGTCATGATCGCCCACGATCAGACTCCCGTGCCACCGTCCCTGAAGCCTCTGCTTAATTCGGTGGTATGGTATGTTCACGAGAAGAAGCTGCCATCCGATGAAAGTGTCATCTTCTTGACCAATTCGGCCGATACAATGCATTTGGCGCGGGACTTTGATGTTCCGACCAAAAACATCCACCAATTGAGAAGTGCCCTCGGACTGGAAGAAACGAACACCCAAGCACAGGAAGATCCGAAGCGAGAGCTGTTGAAAAGAGATTCCGTCTCGGAGCCAAAGACACTGTTCAGTTACGAGGATGGAGAAAGTGACGAAGAAGAGGTGGTTTTCAAACCACGAGGTCGAGGTGCGCCACGCGGAGCACAGTCTTCTCGGGGATCTGGCACTGGTTCTTTGCGTGGTAAAGCGGCACGCGGCCGTTCGCCGAGGATGTCCTTCAGCAGTACCTCCGCCCAACCAGCACAAGTCAAGCCTCAGATTCCGGTCGAGGAGATCGACCCCGACTCGTTCGACCGTGGCAGCTTTGGTCGAGGCAGCACTCCTCTCGTCAACACCAGCAATTACGGCCCTAGCCAATTCAACGGTGGTCGTGGTTCGGGACATCGTGGCAACCAGAGTCAGGGCGGGGGACGAGGCGCCAACCATGCACGCGGTTCTGGTCGTGGCGGCGAACGTGGATCGACCCGCGGAAAAGGTCGATTGTTCATTCCATAAGCATGGGCAACTCTGTCGCAATCCTCTGCATATGCGACAGCAAGACATCACCACAACACCCTAGCCATTGAAACCATCGACTCAGACTCAGGTGCGCCTCGAAGCGCAAAAGAACTTTTCGGATGGTGGCAACATGCTCAGGAGCTCGACGGGAGAGGGAGAGGTTCAACCTATCGCCCCGACACAGTCACTCACGGATACGCCAGATCAACGGCGTTTGAGTCGTAATTCCGCAGCGTCCTTTCACTTGACTTGGAGCTTTATGCAGGGTTGAGCAGCCACGCTTTTGGCCAGAAATGGTCTTGATGGAAGACACATTGACAAGTCCCGGGTTGGCGGCATGACAATCTGGAAAGAAGGGGAGAAAAAAGCGAAGAAGATTCATTATTGCTTTCTTGGTTGCAAATTGGCTGGGTGATACCTCTCATGGGGGACGCCACAAGGCTACATTCTTGCTTGGGCAAGGTTCCACTCGTTTGAACATGAAGGTATTGGTTTTTCAATTCTTGGGATGCGGACTGGAGTGAGCAAGGTCGCTCAGCTGTCTAAGGTCCGGAGGATGCTCGCCGTCCTCGGTCACCCTTGACCATGAGTGGGAGGAGGATTCGATGACGCTTTCGCAGCGATCTGCTCGCTCCCATGTCCACGATGTCCACCTGTTGATTGTTTATGCTTTGTAGGCAATATATCGCTTTGGTTTGCTATATCAAAGGACCTTGGTCATTCATTAAGGAGCTTTCAATAAGTCGAGAGTAGAAAAGTGTAATCGACGCTAACCTGTTCTGTTAGAGAAGAACAGCGGGAGACCTCTATTATCATCAACCACCATCTACTATGTAGGTAGGTACCTAGGTAGGTACAGAGCATCTTTCACCTTTCATCTCCTTTCCAATTCTCAACGGGGAACGTGCTTGGAATCGGTAGACTCTAGTAGTAGCAGTCTACATGAAAGTATAGACGATAGGTATACATGCAGTGCTGGTGCTGCGTACTACAGTTTAGTTATTAGTAAGAACATACGCGTTGATACGCGGTCAGTGCGGCCGGTGATTCCGGAGATATGGATGTATTGGTATTTATATCCCCGCCATCAGCCCAACCAGCAATCGGACTCGCCATCTCGATCGAGTTCCGGTCGTTTTAAATCCGATTGGGAAGTTGTAGTACTGGTTGGGTATAGCTGTCATGATAGGTTAAATCCGGACATGTCCATGGTAGCAGGGACATAGCACAAAAAGCATTCGTCGTTTCTGAAGCACGCATTCAATCATAGGTATAGAACAAATATATAAGTTCCGTCGAGAACCGGAAACCCATCACTTCCTGCATTCATTCGGTCTATTCAATCCAGTACCAGAACTATCAAGGGGATAAGGCCAGTATCAACTACCTACTCACTGCCATCGTGGACCAAACAAGCGATATACATCCTACCATACTACTGTCACCACCACCAATAAATTAAACAAGCCCACCATGCCGTCGACATGGCTGATCACAGGCTCCTCGTCAGGCTTCGGATTGGCGCTTGTCCGCTACATCCTGTCGCAGGGCCACAACGTGATCGCGACATCCCGCAACCCGTCCAAGACTCCGGAGCTCGTTGAAGAGATCACATCCACATCCGGCCGGGGCCGCTGGCTAGCACTGGACGTGACATGGCCCAAGGCCGAGATCGAGGCGGTGATCGAGGAAGCGTGGACTGAATTCGACGGCATCGACGTGCTGGTGAACAACGCCGGCTACAGCGTGCTGGGCGCGGCCGAAGAGATCCCGGAAGACCAAGCGAAGGCGCAGTTCGAGGTGAATTTCTGGGGACTGGTGCGCACCAGCCAGGCCGTGCTGCCGCGCATGCGGGCGCGCGGGACCGGCACGATCGTCAACGTCTCCAGCATCGCCGGGCTCGACGCTATACCGACCTGCGCCATCTACGCCGGCAGCAAGTTCGCCGTGGAGGCGTGGTCCGAGTCGCTCTCCAAGGAGCTCCAGCCGGTGGGGCTGAAAGTGCTGGTCGTCGAGCCGGGAGCGTTTCGCACGAATTTCTTGACCAAGGATGCGTCGCAGATCGTGACGCCGGTAGCTGAGCCCTATCGGCAGGAAAAGGGGCCCGTGCGAGCTGTGCTCGATAAGTTCCGCGACTACGATGGCCAGCAGAAGGGCGATCCGGTCAAGGCTGCGCAGAGGATCTTTGAGGCTGTGGTGGGAGCAGGGATGGCGGGAAGTGTGGCTGAGAAGGGTCTGTTGAGGCTGCCGCTGGGCCCGGATTGCTATGCTAGAGCTGTCGAGAGTACGCGGTTGAGGATGGAGAATTTGGTGGCTCTCAAGGATGTCGCTTTAAGTACTGACTTCTCATCCTGAGGGGCAATCATGTCCCGATGCTCGTCGACCGTTCAGACTGAAGGTGTCATTTGGTAGCGAGGCCAGAACATTCTTGCCACGGGACGAGCTGTAAAAGACCAGAGGCATGATTATCAGGAAGTACCCATAGTGCCTGTCATGTGGATGACTCTTGTGCACTATTGGGAAGAGAAAGACGAATGGAATGAATGCATAGTAACTTGCTGGAAGCGGGATCAGAGACGTACTCTTGACGGTCGGGTAGATGAACATGCAGTGAGGCAAGGGCGAAGGTGACGGGAAGGCTGCAGCAAAACTTTGGATCATGCAATAGTGTTTCGTGAAGCTCGTGAATTTGATAAGTTGAGAACGAAAAGTCCGAGGAGTGGCTCTCAGATTAGACCGATGAAGCAGACCCTTGTTCCATCCATGGAAAGAACTCGTGAAGCCGATGGGCTGCCATATCCAAAAGCTGGGATATCATTGAGGCCGGTTCACTTTCCTCCCCCCTCTGCACAATGTCAGATCTTCCCTGGCCTCCTTTCCAGTCGCGTCAGGTGGGCTGTGCTACTTGTACTCGTCTCCGCCAATACCAGCACTGCCGGCAGCAGCAGCAGGAGTGACAGTAGCACTGGCACCACCAACAGCAGCGACAGACACAGTCGAAGTCGCATCCATGACCTGCCTGATATCTTCCAGTCGTCTCTGAAAGCGCTCAATCAACTCCTCCATACTCTCTTTCTCTCCACCAGGCGCAGCATCACCAGGAACATTCCCCTTCCCCTCGATCCGCAGCATGAGTCCATCTTCATCGTCAGTGGCTATATTCCCTTCATCTCCTATCGTCGGCGCTGTTGTGATACTAGTCCGTAAAACCTGCCAATCTGCGCTGAGGCTGTGCGCTGAAACGACTTCGAAAGCTGGCCCTATCGTCATTGAAGGGACGGGATCATCGTGTGAATGCGACTGCGACTGCGACTGCGACTGCGACTGCGACTGCGAATGAGATTGTAACTGTGATGGCGGTCGAGGCGGAGGCTGGGGTTGGAGCATGCGCGGCTGCACGTCGAGAACGAGATAATGTTCGCGAACGCCAGCTATGATGGGCGGCAGGCGAGGGTGATGTTCATCATCGTTGTCATTGTCACCCTCTTCCTCCTCATTCGAATGTCGCGCCCGCAGGCCGTGAGTGGGTGTTTGTGTTTGTGCCTGCGACGTCGCGCGCTGCGAGGGATCCAGAGCCTCAAGACTCCGGCATGCTGCTTCGGCTATGATTTCCGAGTCATCGTCGGCAAAGACATAGTGGACTGTAGGATGGTAGTGTTCGTTGGTCACGCTGTCCTCGATCAATGTGAAGAAAGGCTGGAAGGATGGGAGCGTGTCGGACTGGCCATGGCCGAAGTGCTCGGACTCGATGGCATGCTCGTGTCCATGCTCAGCCTCGATGTTGATATGCTGCTGGAAAGGAGACTCGTACGATGCTACGATGGGATCATCGTCGAAATGAGGTTGCGGTGAGCCTAGAATGCCACGGGCGACAGATGCTGTAGATGGGTTCACGGTCGACCCGCTGGTCCGCCGTAACGACGACTTGGACTTGGACGGCGGTGAGGACGAGTGTAGTGCGGGTGGCCGAGGCTGGGACATGTCCAAGGGAATCAAGTCCAGATGCCGGCTACATGATGGTGGCCATAGTGAAAGAGATGCGCGACGGGATTGCAGGTTGTAAGGAAGTCTAGATGCAGGAGGACAGGCGATACTCTGTAGTTGGGTAAAGCCGGACGGTCATAGGACTGGACGCGCGAGTGACGCAGATCGGAGGTTATCTTCCGCAGATAAGATGAGATAAGATGAGATAAGATAGCTTGATTGACATCTCTACGGCGAAGCAAGGGCGTCTAAATGGAGCATAGCTTGCAAATCAAATCATGACTCGAATGTTATTAATGTTAAGTTATACGACATGTGTATATATCAACATCCATCCTCGCCTTCAGTTCGCCTTTCGACCCATGATATGACCTGCTTTTCTCTTTTCTCCTCATAGTTTGGTTTGTTTTATTCTCAAGTCACTCTTGTCTTGCCTGGGAATGAACGGCAAGAAGGTTGTCGTGGTTGGCGCCGGACCGGTTGGTTCGCTCGCTGCTCTGTATGCCGCCTCTCGTGGTGCCGCCGTCGAAGTATATGAACTTCGTAGCGGTAAGTCACTTTTCAGCCACCTGTCCCTTGGCCATTCATAGCTTGCAACAATATTGTTTCCCATCTCATGGCATGAAAACTGAGTGGAAGGATACCAGATCTTCGGAATGCCGACACGACTCCTCTCAACTTCACCAAATCCATCAATCTTGCCCTCTCTGAGCGAGGCATCAACGCACTTCGGTCGACCGGGAACAATGAGCTCTTGGAGACTGTCCTCGAGCAGACCATCCCCATGCATGGTCGGATGATTCACACTCGGTCAGCAACCGGATCCTTGACCGAACAGTCACAGTTGTATGATGTCCATGGCCGATTCCAGCGCTCCGTCGATCGGGGCGTGCTCAACGGAGTCCTGCTCAACCATCTGGATTCTTTGCCCAACGTCACACTTCACTTTCAACATAAGATGACCGGCGCCGATTTCCGGAAGAGAAGGGCCTGGTTTGAAATCACGGACAGGACTGACAGCAGCCACCCAAATCGTCCGAGAGAGATCGAAGTCGACTTTAATCTCCTCATTGGAGCCGACGGGGCTCATTCAACCACCAGGTACCATATGATGAAATATGCCCGAATGAACTATCATCAGGAGTACATTGACTGCTTGTGGTGTGAATTCACCATGCCGCCCACCCAGTCAGGGGATTTTGCAATCTCTCCCAACCATCTCCACATCTGGCCGGCGGGGAGTTTCATGTTCATTGCTCTTCCTAATCTGGACAAGTCTTTTGTGTGCACACTGTTTGGGCCTGTGGAGATGTTTGTCCATCTTGAGGACTCACCGGATGCCGAGCTGGTCGCTTTCTTCGACAAGCACTTCCCCGGTGTGACGAATCACATCCCGCCGAGCGACTTGATCGCCCAGTTCAAGCGGAACCCGCACTTACCGCTCATCAACATCAAGTGCTCTCCACATCACTTTGGCGATAGTGTTGTGATCCTTGGCGATGCTGCGAATGCGATGGTCCCCTTCTATGGACAAGGCATGAACGCGGGAATGGAGTCGGTTCGGGTCTTGTTCTCGAAGCTGGATGCAATTGCCGACAGGACTGCAGCACTCGCCAGCTATACCGAGGAACGGACGAAGGATGCCCATGTGGTTGCTGATCTGGCACTTGGCAACTACATCGAGATGAGGTCGTCCGTGACATCTCGGCTGTACAAGCTGCGGAAGTATATCGAGGAGAGGTTGGACAAGTATGTGCCCAGTCTGGGCTGGGCCACTCAGTACTCGCGGATCAGCTTCAGCAACATGCGATACAGCGAGGTCATCAAGCACTCACAGCGACAAAAGCGCATCCTCACGGCGGTCTTGCTGGCAATGGCAGCAGCGGTCTTCACAGGCCCAGCAGCTGCCCTTTGGCTGTACGTCTTGCGCCACTCTCAACACAGGCGCCGGATCCTATACCTCATGATCCAAGAGGTGAAGTGGTAGGAGACATCAGCCCTATGTGGATCACATGCTCTGTCGAAGTGGGTGTGCAGCACATGTGTCTGCACCCCTCCCGGCTTTGTGTTAGAGTCAGACACGCTTGGTAGATCCGCCGTGACTGTTGTCATTGTCCTCTCGCCGCTTTTACCACTTTCGCCAAGCGAACCGTCCATCCCAATCAGGCAAGACAACCTGTATAAGGATATCCAAGATGGCCAAGCCTGTTCGTGATGTTGTTTTGTACAACCCAAACATCCCATGCTTGAGACCTGCTCCTCGAGACCCGAAAATGTCGAGTACCGGGCTCGCACCAGTCTTTGCTCGCAAACATCAAGGCTTCGCGCTTCCGAGATCGGTAGGTCCCGACCTTGACCCGGGCTTTCCTAATGCTGTCACATACTGATCTCAGGATCTATAGGCACTTCCTCCTGCTGGTCGCCGTGGCAGGAAACTCCAAGTCCGTCGCAGCAATGCAGTGGTCTACAATCCAACCAAGCCAACTCTGGCGGGTTTACCCAATGAGGTCCTTGACATGGTCTTTGAGAATCTGGATGTTCCCTCTCGCATCTCCCTCGGCCTCGTGAACAAGTTCTTTGCCAGCATGAGCCAGAATGTGTCTACCGATCTCACTGACCAGCCGTCTGTTGTTCGGTATCACGAGCACTGCCAGGCATTACCATGCTTGTATACAAACCATATTTCGGACAGACGAATACTACTCCTGCAACTCAAATCGTGGATGCCGCGAGGGTTTCGTCTTTGCTGGGTCTGCTTGAAATACACCAGAATTACCAGAGACAATGCCAACACCTGGACCTTCACAACCCGTGTCCGCTTCGATGGTTTTTGTCGCCTCAATTTGCTGGCATTGATCGATCTCCGCGACATCCATGCTCACAAGAGCTGCTGCAGAGGCGGCATCGAACTGGCAAGCTATGCGAACCACACTCCTGGCGCCTCGGGTGGTTTTATTCGCTTCGGCCAGATTCATGCGCCCCCATCAGGTGTCCACATCTACAATGCTGGCTTTTAGCCTGTCCACAACATCACACTACCCAATGGCGGGCAATCAAGGACCTCATTGCGCCAGATGACAAGATAACGTGAACATGGTGATGAGGACTGAGTAGTTGGCATGGCATGGCATGCATGGACACGATGGAAAGAAGAGTATGCAAGCATGGCGTATGAGGAACAAGAGGCATCCTACCCGAAGAAAGGACGAGCTTCTACTTCCAATAACCCCCATCCATGTGAGTCTCATCGCAGATCCAAGAGAAGTCACGAATCCAAGCTGACCAAGATCAAGGAAGCACAATACCCCAAGAGCTAGCACCCACAGTCACGAAGAGCTACATACACCACTGAGCTGCAACTGCAATCATAGCCACACCTCGAGCTTTTCATTGTCGACGACTTTCCCAGAATTAGTCCGCCAGCTGGTAGGCTCTCTCACTCTCACTCTTCGTCTGGGCAAGACAAGGAAGGAACCACAGAGGCAAGGGCAGAGAGAGTCTGCAGACATGGCCGAGCCACTGGACCTTGACCCTCCCATTAGCACAGCTTAGGTAGCTTAGCTTAGCATGCATGAACCACAATCCACATGAGCTCCCAAGTCCCCCTGATCTCCTTGTGATCTTGAGTGCTTCGTCCTTCGTCCTTCGTATTCTGGTATGTATCCTGATCTACTGATGACCGGGCTCATGCTATCTTCAGTCCCCATGCGGCGTTTGATGGCCTGATGTAAAGTAGGTGACATACCTACTTCATACAATGTGCACGAAAGACATGACCAATGGAAGGGTGAAAGAAGTAAGTATTCTCGGCCTCGGGGGCCGCAGTCAGACATTTGCTGCGCTATCAAACTCCAAAGCTACGACGATGCTTGCTTCATTGCAACGCAAGTAATACCCAGCATGATTCCCAGTGTGCTGAACTGACTCTCTCCAGTACTCCAATCTGTCATATGATATACTGCAGACACTTTTCGACTTCAGGTCTCCTCTAACTCAGAACCTGAATCTCATTCTCCCCCTTGTCGCCATCCTTGTCTCCCTCGATCTTCAGCGTCCTCTTTTCCAGCTTATTGACCGGCTTGAACTGGTACCAACAACTCGGCGCCTCGAGAACATAGCGGTTCATGGCCTCGCGGAACCGCCGCTTATATTCCTTCGGGCTGGTGACCGTTGGCCGGTTCTTGCCACCGCGAGCGAACCCGCGGTCTTTGATCCAACTCTCCAGTTTCTTGTCCCACGTGTAGGTACGGATACAGTCGATGATGCCGACGACCAGTTCCTTGCGCGTTTCGTCGATGGCAAGCATCAGACTATAGTCCATGACGTTCTGACGCGCCAAGAATAAGGTATCATTATGCACAGACGACCGAAGAAGCTTCTTGCTGTGTTCCCGGGTGAAGAGAGGTGATTCGTAGATGAATTCCACCATGTTCTCATCCAGCAGGACTTCGTTTCTTTCGCCGGTTGCATTGATCTTGCGGTTGCGCATACTGCCCTTCAGATCGAAGATGCGGGTGGGAATCCGGTCGTAGAACAGGTTTTCCATGAGAACCAGAAACCAATTATACTCGAGCCCAGTGACTGGGTTCTTGATGATGATCTGGTAGAAGCCCAACATCTTGGCAATCACGGACGGTAGTTCGTGGAAGAAAGCCTCGGACATGATTTGGAAGTAGTTGGGCGCGAATTTGAGGAAGGACTGCGTCTCGATCGGTGACAGGGACTTCAGGACAAAGCGATCGTCCAGAGTCTTCAGGAAGATGGATTTCGTCTTGCCCCCTTTCGAATCCCACTTCAGGCATCTAGACAGGGATTCTACAATCCTGTCAGCCACGCCACATTTCCTCCGCACCGCGTCAAATTGTTCGGCGAAGAAGATCTTGCACAGCATCTTGGCAGGACCTTCTTGGAACTGATATTTGAGATGAGTTCCCGTCTTTCGCAGCAAAGAATGCATGACATCAGCCTGCAGGTCATCAGCATGACGATGTCCATTAAGATCTGTAGCAATATTGTCGCGTATAGGACGGTTCTGCATGTCATGCAGCATCGTCTTGTAATCTTGCGAGTCCAAGGCAAATGCAATGATAGAACTTGGCTCATCTTCGCGCACAATAATGTCACAGTCTGCAAAGATATGCTCCGATGCACCCAAGGGATACTCCAGGGGTGTCCAGCCGCTTGAGGAACGTTCTGCCCAGAAATTGGTCAACATCTTCATCAACGAGGTCCGTTCATGTTTGGGTAGCTCCTTCAGGTCTACATCGCCTTGAGACAACCGTAGGAGGTCCTCAGGGGAGTCTGGCAACTGAATATCTTCCGAAGCTTCGTCATTGTCGCTTCGATCCTCGTTCTCATTCTCAGAAGCAGCATGACTTGAGCCTTGAATGTCGGCCTCGTTCTCTGTGGTGTCCGCCGGTCTCTCTTCGAGCGGAGAAGCATGGTCTCCCTCTCGGCGAGCCTCCATCTCGGCCATTCCCTGAGCCATGTCCGGCGTCTTGCCGGCGTCTCCCGTCATGTCAAGATCGAGCCCGAAAACGTCGTCTGAATCACCCCTTTCGTCCACGGCTTCGTCGACATCCTTGTAGACCTCAACAATGGGCTTTGAAACGGCCAAGGGGTAAACGTGGGATTGTCTATTTCTGGCAGCACGGAGTCTTCGCTCTCTGATTCGTTCCCTTTCAAACTCGCGGCTGAGCTGTTCGAAGTGTTTGGCTAGATTTGATACCCGGGAATCCTTGCGGTTGTTGACTGCCCGAGGAATCAGAGAGTGGCCTTTGGAGAAGGTATTCTTCTTCAATTGGGAGATTCCTAGTCGTTCGGACAGCTTCTTCTCGGGTAGTTGGAGATTTGAATCAGTATTGCCCGGGGACAAGGAAGAGCTCTGTTTATTGTGGACTGCTGCAAACCCCTTCATTGCATTCACGGCCGAAAGCGTGCTCGAAGGAGTCTGTGCCGCAATCTGTCGGAGCGCCGCCGAGCCCGCGGGTTGAGAGTGGGCGCGTGCCAAAACTGGCGATGTGGTTCTACCATCATGACTACGCCGTGTGGCGCGAGGGGAGCTGAGCTCGAGAGCCACAACCTGGGGTAGGTCAATGGGGCGCGCGGCCGAGGTTAAGGCAGAATCTTCTGGTTGCCCTGAGGCTTCCGCTGTCGCAGTGGGAGAGAGGTCGTCTCGTGCAACACTGACGCTTTTGGCATCATCAATTTCCAAAGCTGCAGAGGATTGTACAAGATTTTCATCCTCCGGATGTGTTGGACGCTGACTTGGCAATGCTATTGCCAAATCAAGATGCTTGACATCCTCTACATTCCTAGGGCCGTCTAGGACAGATGGCAAATTCTGCACATCTGACTTCTTAATCTCAAAGAGTGCTGTCGGGCCTTGTTCTGGTGGCGGTGCGGACGAGTGCTCCTCCAAAACCGATTGAAGAACAGTCTGCGTCTGCTCACGCGAAAGATTTGTGCCCCTCTCAAGCTCGTGGATAGACGCTGGGGGAGATTCCTTTTCGTCCACCAACTCTTCCAAAGGCGGCGTAGTGGTGCCCTCATCAGTCGATACCAAAGATGTGACAGAGGCATCTCGTTCAAGAAAGATCTTCCGTAGTTGCAAAGCGGCCAGCCTGCGGATATCTCTCTCGGAAGGAAAGTAATTTCTCTCGAAGTCGGCGAATGCATTGTCCCACTCGGACACTTTTTCTTGGGTTGCGCGGAGGATGCCGTTGAGTGGTATTGTCTCCCAATATCGAGAATTGGTATAGCGCTCTTGAATTTGTTTGATCAAATTAGCATGTTCTTCGGTGGCTTTCTTTGTCAGTCGGTCGATCTCGGCTCGGCATGCATCGATTGTTTCGGGGAGAACGGCGTCCAGGTTGATATTCTTCAGGCGAAGTTTGACAGACACCATGAATCGGGTGATTCGGTGTTCCAACCGAGTATAGACCTCATTGCGGAACTTGAGGTCGTTGTCCACCTTCCACGTGATCCGCATTCTTGGAACGATGATTTCAAGGAGATCGATGGGATCGTAGTGCACACGAAGAGCGAAGTCCTTGTAGCCGAAATATCTCAGGTGATCCCTGTGGAGATCGTGAGGGCATATGCCTGCACGCGCATGCAAGTCCGCGCTCCAGAACGATAACTCGAGATACTTCCCAAATGAATATTTCCAGGTGCTTGAGGACATCGGCGTGACAGTGGTTTCAACACCACAGATCTTGCATTGACTCCACATGAGAATTACATCCTGGAAACCACGCATTTTGGCCGGGTAAGGCTGAAGGAAGACGGTGATTTGTGCCTCTCCGTGCACATACTGCCGATGATGTTCAAACATTCTCTTTTCACAAGCCTCCGACTGGCAGACCTCGTTGGCTCGATAACACAAATCCTCAACGTATTGTCCAAGTGTGCAATCTGCTTCAAACTCGGCCTCAGTCTCGTGCTCGTTGTAGAAGCTGAAAGCAAGTAGGTCTGGACCAGAGCAGGGGACAGATGTTTCGGTTGACACTAGACTGAAGAGCACGACTATATTCTGATGTGCATAAGGATCGAACAAGTTGCGATTCCCAGAGAGATAAGTTTCCCACTGCTTCTTCTGGGTCTCATAATTGTGAAAAGCCTTGTCATATTCGGCATCGTGAACTGCATGAATGATTTCGCGGACCTTCTTACTGGCGCCGGCAAGTGGGCGGTGGACCATTTCCGGCTGCACCAGAGTAAACTTAGCAATCTTTCCCTTGTCGTCCATTGCCTGTTCTGCAGACAGATCTTGATCTCGTAGTCTTTTGAGGTAGGCAACGCGCCTCTCCAGCTCCCGCGCACGCATGAGGAGGTATGGCTGGGCGAATTTGACGAAAGGCGATGCAGACAATATCCGGGTTTCGTGCTTGAGCACAAGGTCTTCATAAAACGTGGGCACGGGAATGTCGTCCGGAATGGGCACTGTGTCTGCACCGTCCGTCTCGACCGTAGGAACAGATTCTCCCTCCTTTTCCGAAGAGGCCACATCGGCGTTTGAGACAGAGGAGAGATCTCTCTCCTGTTCCTCAACTTTTGGAGCCACTCCATCCGTGTTCTTGGGAGCTGCTTCACTTTCAGGATCATTTGAGACGTTCTTGATCATGGGATTGGCCGGCGTTTTGCTGGCGTCTGAGGCTTTCTCCGTAGGAGCGCTCGGTATCAGAGCCCACTCATCCCTCATCAGACACGTCTCAAGCTTGAGGTTGTACACCACGTACACCATAAACTCGGTAACACGTTTGATCTTGGACAGCGTCTCACGATCTGAGCCCCTCAGCGCAATTGTGCAACCGAGCTGCGGAGGACAACCTGTGAGGTAGACGTATGTCTTCTTCCGACCGTCAGCCACAAAAGTCTTCACTTCAAAGGATTCACAACGGCCCAATGGATCTGGTTGCGAAGTCAATTTGTCCATCGAGTGGGCGATCCGAGCTTGTGTACAACGTGAGACCGCCTCCAGAACCGACGACTTCACATTGAAAATGGTCGTGATCTTGGCTTTGTCGAGGAGCTCCAGAGCAAGACCCGACACATTTCGCTGGGCCAAAAGCACATCTGGTTTCAGGGTAGCAATACGACCGACGAGATTCGCCAGGTACTCTTTTTCCTGCCTGATGACAGGGTCAAGACTCATAAAGTGTTGTTCATGCCTTGCGTACTCCAGTGGGAATGTGATGATCAAGATCTTCGGGCTCGAATGAGACCTGGCCATGCTTTTCAAGGCGACATTTTTCGTAAAGATCAGTCCCGAGATATATGCTGTATCTCCTGGCTTACCCCCTGGTATCTTCTTCAATTTGACGTAGTTGCGTATGTCAATATCGTCTCCACCCTGGACGTCGGGGTCGACATCGTCGGTAGCCTTGAGCAAGATGGGGATCAGGGCATCTTCCCAGCTTGACACCTTCAGGACATTGGCATCTTTCAGCAGCTGTTGGAGAAGCTTGTGAACGTGTTGGATGCTCGCACGATTGAGTTCCATAGGAGGAGCAGCTACACCACGCATTGATGCACTCCGAATCATTCGTGAACCACCTCGATGACCGCTCGAAGCATCTGGGGAGCCGTTTTGCACATCATCCTGGCCTCCGGGAATGATTATGTGCAACCGTTCTCTGGCTGCTCTAGGGGTTCCACGTTGATGAATACTGCTTGATACGCTCAGATTGCGCCTCCGGGAATTTCTGACCATGTCAATATTGCGGGAGCTGGTAACACTCGCGTCATCGGCGTCACGCCCTAAATTCAGGAACCCAGCGATACTGCGGTCACCAATGCGAGAACGGCCTTTCCGGACAGCGGCCAAGAGGCCTCCCAGGGTGGATTTGTCGCTGTCGTGCCCACTCCTCGACAATTTGTCCGGGCTGCTCAGGGCCTCGTTGAGCGATTGCTCGTCTTCGCTAGAAGGGTCATCCGACAGGTATTGCGCGAGATCGGGATCGATGATGCTGTCGTGATGAAAAGCAGAAGCTTTGCCCTCCTTCAGAGTCTCGTCAGCAGCACGGCGTTGGAACGGGGCTCGGTCCTCATGATAAGCCTTGAAATTCCGGATATGCTGATGTCGCGAATGATGCCGCTTATGGCCGTGGCCTATGGAATGGCTTGCCTTCAACGACCTTGACGAAGTGGGTCGAGCCAGGGGGCGGTCGGTGGTATCGAATTCCAGCACCGCGGAAGTCCTGTCGGCACCTTCGAAAGCTCGACGGACCGGGAAACTCATAGTTGGAGTCTTGGCCATCTGTTCCAACGACTGCGATGTGATGGATACATTATCATCTTCAAACCGAGCGAAAGAATTTCGGTGGGAGTAGGGCTCCGGGGTGTACGGACGATTGGCAGAGTCTGGTTGGACCGATTCCTCAACGGAATAGTCGGAAGAGTCATCATCGTGAGAGGTGATGATGGATTCACAAGGCTTGCAGACTCTGACTGCACCATTGGTGCCAAAGTAGCCTCCGTTGATGAGCACTGTACATTTGTTGTCAAAGATCTGGCCACACGTGCGACAGTGATGCTTCCGGCGGAATGTAGTGAATGGCTCTCCACAATGAAAACAATCCTTCGCATTTTCGTCTCTCATCCAGAACTCCTTGCTCAGGAGCTTGCTGCGTAGCTTGTTGACCGGCTGCCCCAGGGAGGAACGTGCTCCTACATTCTTGGTGCTGTCGTTGACAGGCGAGTCTCGATCAGTGCGGCTCGATGATGGGGCGAGGGTCGAGTCTGATGAGGACGTCCGAGAAACTCGAAAGCCTGGCAGTTTTGATTGGCTTATCTTCGGAGCAGCCTTAACAGGAGGCCTTTGATCGAGCGTTTTCAAGAGAGGAGACTTCAGCCCGGACGCTTCTGAGCCTTTGCCATGGGAAACAGAGGTGACGGTCGATATGTTCGATACGCTATGATGATGCGTCTGGTACGGCAGAATGTCTTGTCTATTAGAAACCACTCTCGTCAGAGGCCTTTCGTCTTGCAGGGTACCCAACGCTTGAGCTGGCAAAGTATCGATGTGGCTGAACTGGCTCTGCACTGAAGTGGATGATAAGCCGCGTTCATGAGAAGGCGCAAGCGCGCGGGAACTTGGCTGCTGGCTGGCTGTAGACTGAGGGGAAGTGACGAGGTGTCCTCCTCGGTCAGCGAGAGAAGTTTCGTTGCTTGGTCTGGACAGGGCTCTTCGCAAACTCTCGCTGTCACCAGAGGACGCCAAACTCCTATCTTGTGCTGCGTGGGAATCTAGTTCAAACCCTGAGCCCGTCCTAGAGTGAGTTGCGGAGCTAAGTGCATGTATATTGACAGAGGTGACAGAGGGATCGGCCAGCAGTGATGAAGGGTGAGGTGGTCCCGTTGGTGACTTCAGCGCAGGCGTTGACGGTACCGAAACTTTGCCCACGCTTGTGGCTTTGGAAGACAGCCTTGAGGAATGCAAGGTGCCATCGTTCACGGCAGGAGTATCGTGAGGATGTAGTCGCGGGGACTGGGCCTTGGAAGTGAGGGCCGAACCGGACTTAGAACTGGCACGATCATCAACGTGGGAGATCGTGGCATGTCCTTCGTATTGTTCTTCAATATCCTTCGTGTTTCCAACGGTTGCAATCAGTTTGTTATATAACCCCGATATTCCACCTTGTATCTCTTCCGCCAAAGTCTTATTCTCCGTGCTCTGGTTCGAGGCCGGCGGATCGGTATACTCATTGAAGACAGTCAAGTTGTTAGACTGCGATGCTGCATTATGAATGGTATCCAGCGCTTCGCTGAGGGCGTCTTGATCTAGTTCCTGCGCCAAAGAAGACTTCGAATCCCGGCGCGGTCGTCGACCGAGTGGAAGGAAGATGGAGGATGCGGAAGGACTCGGACCTTCCTGGTTCGTGGAGGGCATGGCGATGGAGGCTGGCGGCCCTGTTGGCCATGGAAGAACCGGGATGATATTCACATGGTTTCATGCTGTTGAACTGTTTCTGGGAGTAGTATGTAGTGAATAGGGTGTCGATGTCAGTGTGTCACTATTTGGGGAATTGAAAGGCGCGGAGCCATTGACAGTTGTCGTTGACAGAAGTCATCATAGTAACATAAATGCCATGGTAGGCAGTAATGTGCACAGTGTTGTCCTGCTTCCGCCCTCCACGGCAATCCACTCCCTTCCGGTCTCTGGCTAAACAGCGGAACTCCACTCCAGCGGACGTCATTCTTGGCAGTCGCGTCGACGCGACCGTGACTTTTAGGCGTGTCTAATCGTTCTCCACATCGCAATCAATGGCAGATCGGATCCTCGATCCCCAAAGTACCTGAAAACAGGCAGAGGAATTGTGTATCCGCGGCTGCGGTGCATGAGATCGCAGCTTGAACTTCCCGACAACAGGCAATGGTTCCTTCGGGCAACCTCTTCCAATCTCCCCATGACCTATGAGCACAAATGGAAAGCCACCAGTCGTGGTTGGCAGACTTCATCTCCTCCGGTGTAGATGAATGGCTTCGGCGCAGGAAGGACGGCCGGCCTGTGGGAGGATATCACTACAGATCCGACGAGACTAACCTTGCGATACGCGACGTAACAAAACCTAACAGGCTTGTCTGGCTTCTCAAGGTATCTATGCTGGCCTGAGTACATCGTGCGGTTGATAACATGTGCTAGCCTCCGTCAGCCTCGTGCCGGCCTGGGAAGGCACTGGAGAGCCCAGTTTCCGACGGCGAACACCATATTCAAGCAGTATTCCTACGTGACGCCTACACAGAAATCTCCCAGTTATACTCGAACTCGAAGTTAGACGCGCAAACTGCAGTGGTAATTCGTATCCACGACCCTGTCATTAATGTCACTATCCACTGCCATCCCCCAAAGGCTGAATTGCACGCCGAAACGATTGATATTCTGGATCTTGAAAGCGCGTTGCGTGAAAGACTTCCTGCAGGCTCGAAAGTTCTCGAACAGGAAGCGGTGAACAGGAAACTACTAGATTACGGCATGCTCAAGATGGATCAGGATGATAGGAGACCAAGAATGACAGGCAGCCCACAATCCATCAAATCGCAGACCGGATACAGTCCGAGTTACGAGAGCAACCGCACTGTTCAAGATGATATACCTGTGAGTCAACTGCAATTCTGCACCCAGGTGTATAGTGCGGCACCGCGAGATGGGCAGTATGCGACAACTGCCGCGGTGGCTAGCGACAACACCAACGCTGCTCTTTTGGCACTGTTGCAAGGTCACAAACAAGTCGAGAAGAACAATTCCCCATCGAACGGCACCGACCCTTCTGACCAAACTCTTGCTGCTGCGGCACCTTCACAGGCTTCGTCGGTGTTAGTGGAAAATCCTGAAGTACTGGTCCCAGTCGCATCCGAGCCTTCATCGCAAGCCAGGTTACCGGTCATATCTGCACCTCGACCAGGTCCTTCAACACGTCTGACAGAAGATGGAGGAGGAAAACATGATAATGAGCATGAAGTGACCGAAGATTACGGCGGTACACGAAAGACCCCTAGAAAGCCAAAACAATTGCCGGTGCCGCAACAATCCACTTCTCACACTCAAACTCGACGTCCTATATTTTTAACTGCCCCCGCTAAACCACTGCCGGCTTTCCAGCGGTGGCGTGAGAAACTACAAGGAGGACGATATATCCCAAGATACTTACAGATCATTCCCAAGGACCAGGAGCAATTGTTGACGTCCAGCGACAGCTGGCAGCCACCTCTTGTTGGCCGCCCCAGTAGACTGGGGCAGGTTCCTCTGCCGCTTTTGGAACGCATGACCCGTGCGGCTAAGAAGCCTGCTGAAGTCGATGTCTCCCGCGATGCTTCTCCCGGGTCAACTTCGGCAGAGGAGCGACCCACGGCCGACAAGGCTGCGAACAAGGATGGCCTATCTGAAAGTGAAGAAGAAAAAGAAGCAGAAGACCTCAGCCAAGTGTCATCAGAAGCGTGGCCTCCAAGCCCTCCTACCCAAGACCGTAGGATGCAATTGCCCCCGAACAGTCCTCCGCTGCTTCTCCACCCACCGAACCCAGCCTTGAATCATTCAAATCATTGCTCCCAGGAGGGGGACGTGATACAAACACTCCAGGAACCATTGTCGGGGTCTCCACCTAGAGCAGTACGTACGCAGAAAGACTCGCCGGATCTTGCGTTTGGGCCCGATGCTCAGGGTGGTGCTCTTGCCGAGGCTCCAGGGCTGGAAGTGGTAGATACAACCTCGCAGAGTCACCACGGACGACCGTCCACACGCCCAGCCACGAAAGTTGAGAAGGAGGAAATTGATGCAGAAGGAAATGCCGCTCATTCTGTCTTTTCGACAGACCCTGAACCAACCCACCGTCAGAAGGACGTGCAGGTTGAGCGAACACCCTATTTCGGAAAAGATACCAATCAGCAACAGTTCCGGCGTGGAATACTACCAAGCGGATCACAGGAAGCAACAGTGAGGGAGGCCCCACCGGTATGGTCAGGCTGTGTTCCTGCAACTATCCCCGAAACCGGACTGCCTGGTAAATCGATTCCAAGGGAAGTTATTGATACCATTGCTATGAGCCAGGAGCACATGCAGACGCCGAACACAACAATTGCCCGGGATGGAGGTGGTGAAACGGGCAGCGAGCAACAAGATGTTGCAGCAGGGCCAGGTCCGCCCACGAACGGTTACGGCGCGTTGCAATCGATGGGGGCGGATGCGGGCAGCGCACGACTGGAAGAACCAACATGCTCAGATGACCGCGTGAATGATTCAGAAGAGCCCTCGGTTCAAAACCATCCAGATCAGCTATTTGGAAACATACTACCACATGACAGCACTTCTATTCCGGCAGCCGGGGGCTCTGAAGGTCTCGGACCTACTGCGCATTCGAGGAGCTTGGACGTGCATCGACTCAATACGGGGTCCCCAAGATCTAGCCACCAAGCCACTCCCTCAGAGCCAGTACCCGACATCAGCTCACGAACGTTGGGCAACGAGATGCAGACTCGGACCACAAGGAAAAGAGCGAACGACCAAGACATGGGCGGCCCCAGCAAAAGATGGCAGACTGATAAGACAGTTTTGGATCACAGTGTATCGGACAAGGACTACTCGCAGCTGGTCCAGGGGCTCAGAGCATATCGTCGAGACACTTTGTCGCCGTTGAGCAAGCCGAGAGTCTCTACAGGCCCTGCGGCGACATCTTCGCCGAAGGACGTTGGAACTGCCGATATTGAGCCACATGAAATATCAAACTCCGTCAAAGAGCGCCATGTGACACCAATGTCGGCAGCGGCGTCACAAGCATCGCAAAAATCAGCATCAACGCCAATCACTCATGTGTCCACATATGATGACGAGAAGGCGGAGGAGAGATCTCGGCCCCACAGCCCTCGTCAATTGGAAGCTGTTCCTCGTGAACCAGAGATGCTCTTTGCCACTTTCAAGGCAGCCTACCCAGAGTACGAGGGAGGGATCAGGGACTTTGCCGGCTCATGCAGTGTACTCAGCAAAATATTGGCTTCTGGTCAAGTGCTCCATCCATCTCTCTTTGATGATGCCATCTTTCATCACTATCATAGTTACCGAAGATACCTGAGCGAGGAGGCACTTGATGTTGCGGTTCCGTTGGCCTTCTATGACTTCTACAACGACCGCATTGAAGAGCCTTCACATGCAAAAAGAATAGTGACCAGAAAAACTCTCCAGAATCCAGTCACAGGGGTGCGCGACAACTCTAGGGATTCGGCGACCAGCATCGCCCGAGAACGCCCGTCCATTCATTGGCCGGAGGCTGCTAATGTGGAATCGAGGGCTGATAATCGCACGCCTGCCCGCCGGGAAGATGGACCGTATACCGATGCACATAAGCCAGCCGATGCCATCGTGGAGAGATGGCGTCAGGATGCCTCGCAGGCGGCCTCCCCAGAGCTCGGAACTCCTGATGTCGACCGAAGGCTGTCCGACATCCCAGCTCTCGACATCTCAGGTGACGGCGACCACACTCCAGCATTGACGAGGAGTATGGGTCCTCCAACGACAAAGAAGAAAAGAAGTCTCCCATGGGACCCGGAAGTCATGAGTTCAAGGGCACCTGCTAGACGCACCACTTCGTTGCCGTTGGCTCCTAAGAATCCGAAGAGGCCCAGACCATCAGCAAGTCCTTTTGTGAAGCCAGCCGGACCTCTCTCGGTGCAAGCCCCAACATCGAACAGGGAGCTGACATCACCCGTCGTCCCTATGCCTCAAACATGGTGGACAGATCCGGACACGCCGTTTAAAAGGTTCGTCGAAAGTCATTCGAAGTTGGAGTCCAGAGGCACACGACAAGAGCTTCACAGGCAGAACGTGGGCCCTCAGGACCCCAACGTGGGAGGAATTGACGTCTTCTCTTGGAGACGGTGAAGTTGTATATATTATTATCTTGGCCACTCTTCTTCCGCCATGTTGTGCGGGCGGAGCTATCAATGGTGACTGGTGGTCGAGCTGCTTTGGCCCGTTCACTGGGCCACCTGATATCCCATAAGAGTTATACCCGCTGTATATTACGATGATATTGGTCTACGTCGAACTTCTTTTTGCACCAAGTAAATATGCCTCGACCTCAACGAGCACACCATCGTAGTGTGCCGCGGCAGGTGAACCCATGATGAAAGTCGACCTGCATCTGAGAATTCCATCCGGCGACCATCACATGCCGGTGGTATGGTCGGAGAAGGTCGACATTGGTTCGCAGAGACCATGCATAGGCGGTGACCATGTCTGACAAGGCGCGAATGGTAGTGTGGGAATCACGTTGCCTACGCGACACCAACACCGACAAGAAGGTGCTGCAGACTCCACCAGGAGGTCAGGACCAGCCCTTCCATGTGGAAAGCCGTCACCACAGGTGAATCCAAGCTCCTTCGTCGGGAACAGATGTCTGCTCTGTACGAGACAACAGCCGGGACTGAGTCAAGTGGACGTCATGAACTGGTCCAGGTCGCGATTCAACTGGAAGCTCGATTCTATGGTATTTGTCCATGTCTCAACCTAGCTAGGGATTCCAATGTCAATGCCAGTGCCAATGCCGCGACTGGTCCCAATCCCAGTTCCAGTTCCAGTTCCAGTTCCAGTCAGTTTGGTCTCTGCCAGATTGTCGGACTGTTCGAGAAGTTAGATGGACAGCACATGGCCAGAGCGATATGCAATTCGCTCCATCCCACAGTAATACTGATGAGAGTGGGAGGTGGGAGGTAGTTGTGGTAAGGCTGAGATGGGGAGATGATAGACGCGGTAGAATGAGTCCTGGAGCCTTGCTCGCAAGTTGAAAGCCTAAGAATGGTCAAGAATAGTGGAGACGACGAGGTCGACCGTGCCAGTCTCAACTTGAAATGATCGACTCTCTTTCAAAGTGCGTATTCCTGATTAGACACGTGAAGTAATTTCCCCTTTCATGTCGATCCCTCGGAACGAAATACCAGTAGGTCTGCGTTGATGATGGAGACTTGAGGCAGGGTCACTAGGGCAGAGACCACCCTTCTTGGCTGCTGGCAGGTTGGAGCATTCTTTGGCCGTGAAGCCGGCGAATGAAACAATCTCATACACGTGGAAGCACGGGGATTTGCTCGCTACGTCGACCGTAGCTTGCGCAATCGTTCGCTTCTGCGTTGTGGTGTGGCAGGAGTATTCGACGCAGATACTGGCGGCGGATTACCCAAAGAGGCTTCTGTCATCACCTTGGGTCGGCGAAGCCCAGACCTCTTTTTGGCGGTGGGTTTCGAGACCTTTGATGAATGTACTGGTCCAAGAGACACGCTTGGGATAGGTTGAGATGCGGCGTCTTCAATGTTCGCAGCTTGTTGATCCAGAGACGTGTCCATCAAGTTGAAGACTTGTGGCTGTGGCTGGTCCGGGCCTACTGAAGGAGGGGTATTCAAGACTTGTCTTGGAGGGGTTGCTTCAGGGCTCTGAGTCACAAACGTGTACATTTCAGCAGGAGAACGGCCGGTGTCTTCCTCCAGGAGTTCCTCCCAGGGGTGTTCATGCTTCCAGGTCATTCCAGGCATGATCCCCCATCTTTTGTCCCAAATGTGCCGTTTCACCCAGATGTCCCTCACATTCTGATAGGCTGTGGTATTGATGTCCACGGGCATTGGGTTGCTGGCATCTCCTCGGTGGATTCGATCTCTTTCTTGTGACACTTGGTAGATGAATTGGAAGAAGGGTCGTGATGCCTGCCGTTGGCGCTCTCGTGTTGCTCGTCGCTCCATGTCTTGTTGTTTCTCTTGATCACTTTTGACCTGTCTCCGTTTTGGGTTGGGCTTACTCGGTCCAAAAGAGAAAATGGCAGCTGGAGATGCCTCGTCGGTGTCCACATCCGTGTCGGGCTCCGGCGACCTTTCATGCTTCCATATTCCGTCGGACGCTGTCCCATCCCACGGCCAGATGCCTTGCTCGTCCCATCTCTTTTTCACGTTCTCGCTTGTCAGTCTGTCCAAGTTTGTTTCAACAGGTAAGACATGTGTTCCGTTTTCATGTTCTTCCAGGATGCGTCTTCTCTCCACTATTTCCTGATACTCCAGTTGATCGTAAGGACGGGATTGCATCTGCGCTCGTCTCACCTCCCACTCTCGCTCCACCAGGCGGCGTTGCTCTTCCCCGCCTGGCTGGTCAGGACTGTGAGTTAAGGTTGAGTTGTGCGATTGATTAGACCTGTATAATGGCGGAGAGTGGCTGAACCGCCGTCTCACGCGGTCGAGGAGTCATTGGTCTTTGGCTAGTGCTGTCAGGGCTCTTTCAACCCTCATGAGCCCGTCCCCTCGAATGTCGGTGGCCATTTCTCCCAGAAGGCTAGGCGATGCGAAAAGGGAGGACAGTGAACGAAGCGATGAGAGGAAAATGCGGGTGGATGGTTGATGGACCGAGACCTGGGGAAAGCGGGATGGCCCATGTTATAGACACTGCCAGGTGTTGACTACTACTAGTACTAATACCAGTAGTACTGCAGTGGCAGTGCAGTTGGTAGTTACCAGCCAGGTATGTAGGTATCCAGGTATGTAGGTATGTAAGTAGGTAGGTATGGAGGATGAGACGCCCAGCCTGGGCGAATCGCGGGAACTTGAAACTCCTGCCAATGGTAGAAATCGCAACTGGATGAAATTGGAATGCGTTGCCAGGCGCAGGCGCAGGCGCAGGCAGAAGCAGTACTGAATCAACTGAATCAACTGATTCATATCCTGAATCATATCACCAGATCGACCTTGGCCTGGACACAGAGACGACGAAATGATGTGATACTCCAGCTCCAAAGGAAAAGGATGATACTGACACCCTTGACGCTGATGGTTCCAAGTCATGTCGCCCAAATGGTCGCTGTGCTGGTGCTCTTGTTGGATAAAGGGTAGTCGAATTCCGCGTTGCATTCCTCGCCGTCCATGCCAGCCGTCCAGACTCTTGCCCGGTCCAAAGCTCTTGAGATGCCTCGCTCTCAACCTCACCCTCTCGCTTTATTTTCCCTCGAGCCTGTCAATGACCGGGCCCGGGAGGTCATTGCTCATCCGATCAACCAGGACTTTGTCTCCGTACTCAAAAACGGCAGCCTTGCTCTCGACATTGGCCACATCCGCTCCAAGTCGGGACCCACGACTCTAACGACGCTGGGATGTGGCGACGCGGACATCTTTGTGCCAAACGGCAGCATCTCCAAAATTCAGTGTTCCTTTGAACTAGATCTCGATAATAAGGTTGTCATGCTCTATGACCGGTCACACAGCCAATCAACTCAAGTCTCCGGTGAGAATGCCACCCCGTTCGAGCAAGGACGTGTCCGCAAAATTGTTGTGCGAGAGGGGCTGAACACGCGGCTTGGAATGGGCGGCGAGCGGCGCAATCTTGTCCAATTCAAGTTCAACTGGCATCCTGGGGCTGGGATGGACAAGGTCAATGACCTAGTGAGAACTTCACTGGCTTACGAAGAAGATCCCCGATTCGCTCGGACAATCGACGAGGCGGACACGGTCTTGCCCACTAGGCGGGAGACTAGGCTTCACACGCCAGGGATCCGGCGATTCGCGGTGAGATACGTGAAGGTGGATTTTCTTGGAACCGGACAATTTGGCGAAGTGCACAAATCAATCGATGTCGATTCGGGCAGGCTCATGGCCGTGAAGATATTGAAGCCACCTGCGAACGCCCAAAAACAACAGCTCGAACACTGGGACCAATCGGTGCATTCTGCGCTGAAGCGAGAAGTCGCAAACCTCGCCAATATAAGCCATGTGAGTGAGACTCCAAAGGCCGTACACGTGAACTGAACTAACCGATGGCAGCCGCACATTGTCGGCTACATTGTATCACAAGGCTGGGATGGGCCCGTGTTGGAGATCTTCATGACCCTCAACGAAGACACCTTGGAGTCGTTAATCGAGAGCGGAGCCCGCGGACGTGTCGCCGAATCTGCTTTCCATCAGATGCTCAAGCGCTGGATTGTCTGGCTCTGAATGGTATTGTGCATCACGATGTCAAGCCAGACAACATCCTGTACACCACGAAACAGAACCACCAACACCATTTCCATTTCCAGCTGGGAGACTTCGGTCTGTCCAACCGTACTACGGTCGCTCACTCCTGTGCGGGCAGCCCACTTTATATGGCGCCCGAGATGTTCCAGAAAGTCATGCAAACCGACAAGGTAGATGTTTGGGCTCTCTTTGTCACCATGCTCTGGACGCTTGACCTCGGCGAATTTCGCCAGAATTCGAAAAGCTTGAAGTCTCCCGGTGAGGCTCATGTGATGATCCTATCAATGGCCTCGAACGAGGACGCTGTGTCAAAGATTCGGGAAATGGCATGCTTGAGCCCAGCCCAGCGTGCTTCTGCAGCTCAAATGCTTTGATGAAGCAGGTCTCAGCACTCCAAGGAGCCAGATTCCAGCCCTAAACACCGTTCCCACAATCAACTCCGTCAAAGCTCTACCTGGCGACGTTCCCTCCCAGGCAACTAGGGCTCTGCGTCAGAAGCCACATGATTGTCAAAAGACCGGGAATCCACCCTTGGCGACCGGCCGGTATGGATTCGAGAGCACTCGCCGCCCTTAACCAGGACAAATCTCAGAACAGCGATTCCTTCCCTCGACCAAGAAGCGTCCGGCGCCAGCCATCACTCCTCCACCCGTGGGCGACCTTCGGATTCCCGGTTCTTTTCCAGGTCATCATTACAAAGCAACCGGAGAGCGTAACTAGCTTGAAGAAATGGTTCATGCCACATGAACAGACCGTCAACAAAAAAGACCCCCCCGAAGTTTTGCATTTGTGTTGCTGTGCAGGGAGTATCGGATAGGTGTTTGGGCAGCGGTCTCGCAGCGGATTGCACCAGGCTAGCTGATTGGGGCAATCTCATTGGGAAAAGCGAAGCAGCATCTTTTGGAGTTATACCGGTTGGCAAATCCAGTGATAAGCCAGTGGTTTTGGTACGAGACCAGGATCAAGGCAACAGGAGACTTGAAACTAGGCATGTATAAGAAGATTGCACTGGCAGGGAACTGGAGATGACGTCTCCATTTGTATCAGGATCGTGTTGGGCATGAAGAGAGAGATTGTTGGAAGCCGAGAAACTTGTAAGTCATGCCCTGGGCAGCTTTTGGGAATTGTTGTTTGATGTTTACATATTCTCCATTGATATTAGGCGGTTATCAGATCCTGGAAACGTTGTTGGGACCCCATCCAAGTACACTCGCACAGGATGGACTGGTGAGGCTTAAAATGTCTGGACTCTGGTATCGACTACTGCAACCTGCTAGTGAGAATAGGTACAGAGCACCAGTTTTGCCCATCTGGGTCACGGCAAATCTTTCTTCAGACAATGTCAGATGATGTCGGACAATGCTGGCCAACGGCCAAACTCTGTCGACGTGACGTCTTCTCCCCTTTTTGAGAGAGACTGTGAAACAGATATGCATCAATGTCTACGACAGGAGCGTTTTGCTTGAGCACAAGAACAGGGCGCAAGATCCATCCTCTTGACGACCAATGGAGGCTGTACTCTTCCCGGCCTGCTGCTTTCAACACTGCAGTAATTCTTCGTCCGCAAGATCCTCCGTCACGGTCAACGATGACTTCCAGGTGACTAGGCAACGGATGGAATGGAACACTCTATCTACCAGCATGTCCTACGAGGCTAGAGCTTCTCCCGAGCCTTTCTGGCCTCCTTCGTCTTCCACTTCCACGGCTGTTGAATTGCCCGGTGAGGCTGTCTACCAGGGGCATCATCGTCGCCGAGAACAGGTAGGTGATAGATAGCGTTTGTTTCCAAATCGAGGCTCAGTGCCTCGAACAGGTCGAGTGGCTTTCCTATCTCTCTCCTCCGATTACAGAGTTGAGCACAATACCCTCAGAGATCATCCTTTGTCGGTTTCAACTAGGCTTTCACTTGTTGTGACAGAAGTCTCTTTGATGACTGTCAGTGAAAGACCGTCTCTTGGTCGTTGTTTGGTTTCGCCGTCGACCTTTCTTGATCAATGTTATGGGTACAGCTATGATGAGACCCAACTCCTCTTCTTATTGGGTTTCTCCCCACAGTCAGTCACTCTCTATACACTGAGACGATGATCCTGACAGTCCTCTATTCAACCGGCAATATCGACGTGTGTTTCTCGTTGGCGGATTTGACCCACCACTGTCTCATAGACAGTGACATGCAGGACGGGGTTTTGGTCAACAAAGTCAAGCTTTACCAGGAAACCCTGCGAAGAAGAAACCCCAAGGAGATCAGCCTCATTTTTTCTTCTATTTTCTTTCCTTCAGGGTGCGGGCTGGCAAGCTGGTACTTACACCGTACATGCGTGGAATCGGGATCCACATTTCAGGATTGTCCATTTCAGCCAGCACCGACAGTTGCGGCATATAGAAGACGTGGTCATCAATCTACCGACTTACGGATCAGCTAATCCGAGCTTGCCAGTTGTGGTGAATATGTACGCCGACTGTTGTGAAACTCACCAGATCTCCTGCTTTTTCTTTCATGGTTTGATGCAATTGGGTCTCAAGCTTCGCCAGCACATGAGGGACGAACTCGTGGACAAACTTGGGCCGAAGACGATCAGCAATTTCGAAGAGCCCGTTGTCACGGGCCATTTCTTCGGCAGTCTTTGCAGCGGCGTCGAATGATCGCAGAGACTCTTGGTGTTGTGTCAGTCCAGTCAAAACATTGTCATCACCATACCGCAGAAAGCCGAGATTGTTTGATTTGAACTCACTCCAGACATCAGGCTTTTCTGCTTCATGCATCAATTCGTCCCAGTAGGCAAGTTTCCCTTCATGTAGATCTGTTTGGTTGACAAGCTCATGCAGCAGGCTCAAGTTCTCCCCAACAACATCTTCATTTTTGACTAATGACTGTCAATTCTAGTCAAGGGTCAAAGGATTTGTGAGTCTTACCATGCAATTTCCCAACATTGAACCACTCACGACGCTTCCAATCATACTCTCTTGCCAGGATCTCTTGTGCATCTTTCCAGCGACCTTTGTGCAGAGCATGTTGCCATTTCCGGCGAAGAGATGCATAGTGTCGTGGATAACTGTCGACAAGAGCACCTCCGACCCAGACGGCTACCTTCGAAGATCTTGCATCGGCCAGGTCGGCATTCAGAGACACGTTGATGTCATCTTCTTTCCGAACCTCGACCAGTCTTTGCCTCTGTAACTCCTTGTACTCTTTCGCATCTGACTCGGAATATTGCTCTGATAACCGGGAGCACACCTCGAATTTGGATGCAGCCACGATGCGGTTGAAAGCTGCTCGCTGGCTCTGTTTTTCGCCCTCATCGGAAGCGTGCTCACTCCCATGATCTCTGTTCGCATTGATCATAGCAACCACAAGATTGACGATCTGAATATCATTGTGAGTCTCGGATTCGATGGCGATGAGCTGGAAGAAGGCGCCTCTCAGTAATACCTCCTTCTCACCAATGGGAGAGATGCGGCCAACGGGCATTGCGCATATTGATGTGACCACACTGTTTGGATATCGACGTCGGTATGCTCTGAGTAGATCAGGATCCAGGCCGTGGATGTGAATGGTCCAGTGCATTCGGACGAGCTGTGACTCCTTTGCCGTTGGTGCAGCAAACGTCTGCATGATCCTTTCGTCTGTCGAACTGGACAACAAGGCCAAAGGCACCGCAAAGTTGCGCTCAGCCAAGTTTGGTCTTGCCATGATCTGTTCATATTCCTCCAGCATTGCCTGAGGGATCCGAAGGCCACGGTATGTGACCCCTTGGAAATTGGCGTATTGAGGATCACCGATCTGGGACAGCCTCAGATTGTAGAGGTCAATGGTCAAATACTCGGTCAATGCCGTGGCGGTCAATAGCAGATCATCATGAGGGTCGCTTGCTCGAAGCGCCGTCGCCATGACTCCGAATAAATAGGTATAGCCTTGTGCTGAGCAATAGAGTTCCAGCGCATCGTATTGTTCCTGAGCCGCCGCATTTGACAGGTGGTTCGGCCCGCGATCCATGTCGACAAAATCATGAAATCCCGACAACAGACGAGACACGACACTTCTCACCTGCTTGGGTCGGTTTCCCAGCTTACAATATTCCCCCACGATCCGAGTGAGTTCTTCATACGTCTCCTTTGTGGCCCAATGCTGCCGTACCTGTTGAATCTTGCCGCGAAGCAACTTCATCCGTTCCGACTCATGCTTGCCCCCGAAAGTTGATCTGAGAGAGACATTGTCAAAGGTTTCGCCGAAAAACCGCTGTTGATCGGCCATTCTGGTTTCAATACACCCCAGGTAAGGCTTCAACGGCGCGGAAGCTGTGGACAGACGATATGGAGAGATGATCGGTAGGATACCTGCCTGAACCATGATCAGGCTGAGGAGGGGCCAGCACCTGGTTATTTGACCCTTTTCCTGGCTAAGAGACTCAGCTGGCTCTGAGTGCGCCACCTTTTGTGACTTGATGCACAGTGGCATCGTATCACATGTGATAGGCAGGGCATCGTGGTTGACGGCTCTGGTTGAAGCAGGTCGGCACCATGCAGTCACACAGGAGGGGTAAAGGAATACGATCCAGGTCTGGTCCTTTCGACCCAGCCTGATGTCTCTTCCAGCCTCACCTTCTCCCTTCAAAGTTCAGCCGCAGACAAAGACTACTTTTTCCAAGACCTGTGTCTCCTCTAGATTGATCGGAGACCTTCTCTCCCCAAGTCCTGATATCTAACCAAACCAAAGAAAGGCCGGCACTCTGAGACGGAGAGTTGACACTGGAATAGATGAGAAACTTGCTATCAGACTTTGCTCGCCAAACCGAAACTCAAGATGGACCCAGCCACTTGTCTGTCGCTGGCAGCCGAGTCTGCCAGTATCTGCGTCGAGGTGATGGGCCAATTGAAGCGCTTCGTGGAAAAGATGAAGAACGCGAAAAAGGAACTACAGCAGCTCCTGGAACGAATACAGAGGTCACGCAATTTCTTCGAGATGCTACGAGTAATGCTGAAAGATCTAATGAACGGGCCAGCCCGGGATTTTGCGCTTGCCATTGACGGGCAGGCATGGAAGACAACCACGAACGAGCTGCAAGAGGTGGCGGGTCAGATCGTGCAAGGCAAGGCCAGCCTGGATATCAAGGCAAAGTTCCATTGGGCCACAAAAGGCTCCGCCATTGGGACACTGGTGAAGAAGATGAAGGATCAGGAGGACGAAATCCTCGACTTGTTCACCTTCATCAACACGTGAGTTCGTTCGAAGTTCAGAGTTGAAGCCCTGTGACCCTGTCCCTCTCTAACACGCTGACATTTTGAAATATAAAGGCAGACGATAGCCACCACTAGGAGGGACATAGAGTCGATTAAGAATCACATAATAACTCAATCCACGCTCCACGAGCCCTTCAAAGATCTGCATATTGTGGAAGAACAACATGGACACACCCCCGAGCCTGCTCAGCCTCACACTCCTCTTAATATCAGGACTTGGCTAGGCCACATTCTCGTGGATGGCCACTCCGAGGAATATCTCGGTGAAAGAACACGACTTGCAGACGGCGCTTACTGGGGCAGATGGGACAAAGTACACCATGCCCTTCAAGTCGGGTGGAGAAATCATGGGGAGCTATGGGGGAACGCAATGCGTCTACGTAAGTTTGTGCCAGACCTCTCCAGAGGACAATGAAAGCAAGAAAAAAACTAACAGAATGCCTTGATCTCCTCTCCAGAGACGATGGAGGGGTGTCAGTATATGTCGGGCTTTACGCCCCTTCATCAAGCCGCGTACAATGGAGCGACGGTCGAGGTCGTCCAAACGCTTCTGAAATATGGCGCCTCACGTACGACATTGGCACCCCTTTTCTCATTTTGTTTTGTTGTGTTTTTCCATTTTCCAGGCTCCTGCGAGATGAGCGATCGAACAATCTAACCAGGACTTCAAAACATAGGAACCCTCCGAAGCTTTTCCGCACAAGAATTCAACTATCCGGACCTGACGGCCCTTGAGATCGCCATAGCGCTGGAACAGGATCACCTGTTTGACATTCTGGCTCCTGTCGTTCGCCAGCCGGTCCCTGCTCTCGTGCTTGACAAGCTAGAGATGCACTTCCACGGCCTCATAGCTGAACAGATAGGCAGTGGACGCATCAGAAACCACAAGATCTACCTGCCACCTCTGGAGCCTTTGACGGAGCTTGAACGAAACCAGTGCTTCTGGTTTCCGGTCAAGCTCTCCGTCGCCGAGGGGTTGAATGTACGTGGAAATCCCTCCTTGTTATTCTTCATCAAGGGGTCTGTCCCTTTCGACGCACCACGTGAGCTGATTTTGTCGTTTAACCAGGGTTTTGTATACCAGCTTGACGGACGAGACTTGGTGGTTGAGGTGAGGAAATCGCCGGACTCTGGCGAGAGCACCATGTGGCGCGTCACCGAAGATGGGTTCTTCGAGATTGAAGACGCCGTTCTATTCTAGCTCTGGCACAACCGGACATTTTGAGGAATGTTGTAGCTTCAGCCGATCATTCAATAGAGATTTCCAAGACTTTCATGTTTCTCAAGTTGTGTTCACTGTTCAATTTACAAATCCTACCACAAAAAGACCAAACAGCATCGGACTCACGGCAACCAATTGAGCTATACAGCCCGAGTACCACGCTTGCCGCCACGCAATCTGCTGGCTCACCAGGTCTCCATCTCTGGTCTTGCACCGCAGGGGGAAGATGTGGAAGCCATTCAAGTTGCCCAATTCCATGAACCACACGGTCGTGAAAAAATACAGGGCACTGAAGGTCGACTCGCTGTTTTGCGTACTCACGTCCCACAATTGTGACACATACTCTTCGATGGTCGAAGGCGAGCTGTGCAGGGCATACGAATAGGGCGGAGGCGGCGTGGAAGAAAACTGCATCGCATGGTCCTCAACTGCCATGTCGAAGATGGCGTAGATGTGTTGCACGGCTTCCTTGTAGCCGGCCATTCCAGGCCTGAAGCCAATCGTATGTGTATCTGTCTCGGAGTTTACTCCAGCTCCACTGCGCGAAAGAAGCCGTAGAGTGCCCAATTTGTCGCGAGTCACGGCTGGAAGGCGGCCTTGTTCCATGAAAACAATGTACTCGGCGTGACAGAGGGCGAACATCAAGTCTCGGCCAACCAGGTGTACGCCGGGGGCGCGGTCACAGTGGATGGTGCGCAGAGATGGATCGCCAGGTGCTTTCTCGGCATAGATCCACGAGGCGAGCAGTTGCACTTCCGACGTGGACAGGAGTGCGCGTGGATGATAGAGCGCCAGGCATTTCCGAAGATGTTCCAAGGGCTCGCCGACGGAGCAGCGCCCCGACCGCATCTTCGCGAACAAGGTCATCATCTCCTGGTCGGCCTCCAGGTGTTCGTTCTGGATCTTGGGTGTCCACACGGCGTCTATGCCCGTTCCTCTGCTGGGGAGGATGTACGTTGTGCCTTCGTGATGGCTGGTAGGCAACGCGATGCGGAGTCTGTCACTTGCGTAGCGGTGCGAGGCTCGGACGTAGGGGTTGTTCCCGACCCCGTTCACCAGGAACAACACAAGTCCTGCCAGGTTGAGAATGCCTGTCAAGGGATTGCCGACCAGGACGGCAGCAATGGCTGGAACGGAAACGGAAACGGCAATGACAACGACCAGTGCTCTGTAGAAGCCGGAATGGATCCCCGAAGCCCAGTCGAACGGACCTCGGAGACCGGCCAGCGACCAGAGATAGGGCTTATAGCCGTCGTTTCGATTTCGTTCTGCTCGAATCCCGTCTGGCCAGCTGACGAGCCAGAAGCCGAAGAGGTTTTGTGTCAGGAGAGGTGCATCAGCAAGGCCTGCTAGTGTCCGCAATACAGTCCCCTGCTCCCAGCTCTGCTGCTGCGAAGGCTCCCATCGTGTCTCTGTGTTGTAGAGGTGAACAAGTACAGAAGAGGTCCAAGCTGTTGCCGTAAGCCCAATGACCAGGCTGGCGATCGTGTCGGTGGAGAGTCCCTTGCGACGCAAGATGAAGCCTTTGTTCATCAATATGCGGTGTGTCAGCAGCCAGGACAAGCAGGCAAGTAGCCGCATGCTTTGCTGATCAAGTCTCAGCAAATCTTTCGAAGCTCCAATGCCTTATCTTGGTGAAACTGACCATGACCGCAAGGGTGTCCAATGTCTCAAGACTCCGAACTCCATCCCTAATCCAACCCATGTCTCGATCTCTCTGCAGAAAACTTGATGTCTCGATGGCTTGAACACCGATTCAACCACTTGCCGAACATGGAACAGATGAGGTCCATCTTAGAAGAGCTCCAACGATAGAAGGCTGACTGAGGCGTCCAGTGGCACTGGCATTCACACCGCACGCTCTCTTGGCATGCAGAAGGAATGTTGATGGCTGTCACACTGGCTGGTCCAGCAGAGAGTCGAGTCTTTCCTTCTCCAACCCTCTGTAGTACAGACGCAGGCTTGGGAGGCATGAGGGGAGTAAGCTCCCTAGGCCGCAATTGACTGGCATAGTAGATCTGAGGCTAGTGAAACATAAACCAACTAAAGGTCTAGACTCTGTTCAGCTGCACACCGGTTGAGGCTGTCGAGTCGCCTACAGAGGGCGTTGCATGACCAGATACGCAAATCAACGGAAACATTGAGACACCGGCTCTAGATTGCATGTTCCCACATGGTGAGCCGAAGACCAGACACCGTCTTCGTCTTCGTTCTCTGCCCCTGCCTCTGCCTTGTTGGTCTCCGTTGTTGTTGGTAGCATGGAACTTACCTGTGTACCTTTTTCAAACGGACATACTGTTCAAGGTTGTCGCCCATGACTAGTAGGGTCTCAGATCTGGATCAATCGGTATCAATATCTCGATTATATTGTGGATCGATTGCCGAGACATCAAGCGTGTAAGCTGCCAGCGGGTCTAATCCATCTTCGCACTCGCAGGAGCTGCACGAACAGAACAGAAATCTCAACAGAACAGATAAGCAGCGGACAGCATTTGGGGTAGTGTTGATGTAGCCATAGAATATTTAGTCCATGTAATTCTGGAATGGTTGATCTGGTCTGAAAGAACACACCCTCTCCTACATAGACCCAGCAAAGGGATTTCCACCATGCTTCAAATCCGGGCAAGCATGCTGTTCAGGCATTCCTTTCCACAACGCCAAACATGTCCACAGCACATCGCCCCAGCCAAGCAGGTATACACCGCCTAATGTCAATGAAAGACCACCATCGCCGTCGCGAAAAGCAACTCCTCGAAACCTTTTCGAACCAGGAAACCTCCGCGTCATTCACTCATTTTCCAATTGTTGCACATTTGACTCGTCATGTCCCTCGCCCGCCCAGGTGTGACTCCAGTACGTGATGGCATAGCTGGGCCAATGGTCGGTTGCCAAAAGCAGCTTGCATCTCTCGGCATCAAAGGTTTTCTGCGTGGCCCAACACACCTCGCGGAACGCCTCACCGTCTCGGTGCCATGAATAGGGGAAGATATATCGGAAAGGAAGGACCTCGATGGAATGGCCCAGACCTCTGCGAGGAGTGAATTGCTTGGCGGTTGGGTTCTTAGCCACATGCTTGTCGAGGTTTTCTCCGGCGTAGATACTTTCGGGAGCGGAGTATTCGTTGATCATGTCAAACAGTTTGACAGGGCCGGTGACCGCTTCTGGTGATTTGCCTGCGCTGGATCCATCCAAGAGACCCCTCACCACCGACTCGACGACGAGGAGGAAAAAGGGATGGCCGGGTGTGGAGGCCATCCAAGCATTGGGAATGGAATTCTCGAAGGAAGTGTCAGTTCCCATCCTGCCAAAGAACGCCTTGCGACCGCTCTTTTGCATGTCGTGGGTGGACACGGGTCGAGGTTTGGCGTGGGAGACGGTAGTAACGTTGAATTCCTTGAAGAGCTCGTCCGTTGGTCGCAAGCATTCCACATCCAGGTCGGCATAAACACTGGGTCACCAGTTAGTATGTCTGGGGATGTCTCGGTCGACATGAGCAGATCTTACCCTCCAAACATATACATGTACAGATTTCTCGCCAGGTCGGCCTTTAAAATGGCCCCTGGGAGGCTCTGATATGTCTGCAGCAGGTATGGGAAGTGCCTCTGGACCAGGTTTTCATTATCTTCATCCGTCCACAACACCCACTCCCAGTTGCCATGCGCTTTGCGACAGCTGTCACTCCATTCTTCGAATTTGTCTGGTAGGTCCGTCGAAGTCCAGCTCTGATGAAACAACCGCGGTATCGTCTGCAGGTCTTTGGAGATGGGTCTCTCCATCAACTGCGCGGGGGAAATGTATTTCGCTTTCGTGGACGACTTAAAGGGCCTTGACGTCGACGTTGGCGTCACGGTATTGTAGCTTTGCCCGGTGATGTAGAGCGTCACTAAGGCTGCGACGGCCAGGAAGATGATCCATCGTAGCGTCCTGCGCGAGCCATACAACTGGTGTAAAGGGTTGATATTCCGCGGCGAACTGGGAGACTCCATTGGTGGGCTCGAGATTGAATTAGGAGAGGGATCGAGTCGCGGCCTGCCGTCAAGGAGGACAACGCGTTATTTGAAGCCTGGCAGAGACAGAGCAGGGCAAAATGGTAAAGAGCGACTGGGCAAGGACATTCATTGGGAAGGAGCGCGGGCGCCGGGTCTAGCAGTAGAAGTAGAACTTGAAGGAGGAGTCGATAGTTCTATGCTGGGGAGCAAGGGCGTCAGCCATAGAGAGAGAGAGAGGCACGGTGGTCAGTGCCAGTGCTTACAGAGTAAAGAGCGCCGTGTCAGCAACGGGAGCGCGCAGTTTCCACCCAATTCAGTTCAGCCATTCTGACGAGTGGCAGCTGCGCTCCCTGCGACTGACATGTTCAGGGGGTTGAGACACTGGACACAGTGGACAGTCCACCGAATTGGTGTGAGCCAGAATCAAATAATTCACCTGGCTAGAGAGGCTTGTGCTTGGGCTTAATCTCAAATTGATTGCTGGTGTCCTTTTCAGATCCAGCATAGACCCGATCGTTGTGGTGCCTATATGCCTCTACACCCAATCACCAGTAGAGCAGACGCAGGCTCCCGACGACCTTTGTGGGTGGAGGATGGAGGATGGATGAGAGTAGAGACAACCTTCCCCACCCCCCTCTCGTGGGTCCTTCTGGTACTTTTCATCCCTGGCCGTGAGGCGTTAAGGCCATTCCAGGGGCGCACAGGGCGAATGAACTGGGGCGCGAAGCTCCTGGAAATCACTGATCGGATCTTTGATACAGGGGAGGAATCTTCCGACGCGGAGATTCGCTTCAAGCAGGGTTCAAGGGTCAGTTTCAAGCTGTTTACTATCGATAAGCACCTCCGTTTCAACGGTCGACGAGATCTCAGTTAGTCATCAAAGACTGAGTGGTGGTTAATCAAATACTAGTATAGACACAGAGCACGGTATGAAGACGCTTGACTGTTGTACACCAAGAAATATAATAGTCTCACCGTCCAACTATGCTGTGGGTGGGTATCTTCTACCAAATATTGTAATCCCATGCTGATCGTGTCATCCACTGTACCTGATATATCTCCAGATACTTCCTCCGTCGTGGAGGTGTCCTCCAAGGGACGTGGCATAGGAGTACATACACTGCATCCCCGGCATCTGCATGGCTGATTGCCGGCCCCATGCATCAACCGTAGCCGAGGGTCGGGCTCTCAGTCGGGACCAACGGGAATGACCCTCTCGGTCCCGATCTGTGGCACCACCTCGCTGTTTCAGTGATCATATCAGATCTGCCGATAGCCCTATCCTCTGGAACCAGCGGTCGATGTCGATGGTCCTTTGGCGTATCGGATGGGATGCCGGTGGGGCCGTGACTGAGTGACCAGAAAGACCCAACATAGGCGAATCTTCTTTCTGTTCCAAGTCTTCCAAAAGACCTTCAATATATGTCCCCCGTGACAGCCTTGGTGAGGTTTTGGCACCCTCAGAGGCCTGAAAAAGTGGTGTAAATGTAAAGAAAGCTTGAAGCCTTTCGACTAGGATGGTCGCTAAGGATCCAGGACCTCGATATGGCCAACAGCTCTGCCAATGTCTTTGATATCCAGTTGTGGAGGAGTCGAGTCGGGGTATTGACTGTCAAACACTGTCTTGCCGGCAAGGAGATTGGCCATGTTGAGCCGGGTCGAATACACCAGATGTTGGGCATTGGCAGATTCCACACCTCGGTTGGCATCGTCACCGTACCCGATATCGCTCCATTTACTGGTATTCGCCGTAGGCCGAGATACGCCCACGAGCTGGGGAAAGACCGACACACAGTTGAAGTTGTAGGCCTTGTCTTTGCAGAGATTGGCAAACCCCCAGTCGATCGGACTGTCATAGGGTTCCATGCTCATATGGTAGAGTGCCTTGCGAGCGCCCTGTTGCGAGATGGCGTAGGCAGCAGTACACACTCCCCCTTCGGCGCTGAACACGATTCGAGTCTGATTGTCCCCGTTTGGACCGCGTTCCCAACGGGACATGTCGGGTGTATCGACATTGCGGCGGAGTTGGGGTGGTTCGACGGTGGGATCGTCAGGTATCACGAAGAATCGGCCATTGTCGTCGGGGTGCACCCAGGTACCACAATGACCGATCCACAGCATATCCCAGCCATCGCCGTACGGAGAGAAGGGCGAATCGTGCGCCGGAGTCTTCAGAATGTATCTCGACCCTCTTGCGAACTGCACCAACTGTGTCTTGAATGAAACATCCCAATCGGCGTCATCTTCGAATATCAGAGCTGTTGAGACCTTTTCACGCACAATTTTCTGGATCACGTCGAGGTGAGCACGCCAACAACCGACAGCATTGGGGCTCTGGTTCATAGTCTGGAGGGACTCGTTAGCAACGCGACCAGTAGAACAATGTGCACTTTGCGACGTACGTAGGGCAGAGCCTTCTCCGGAACCGAATGGCCGTCCACTCCGTCCATCTGTGTGTAGGTCATTCCTGAAACGGCGGCCTGCAAAGCGAACGAATCTCGTTTATCTGTGCGGAGAGGCAGAGAGATCATGTAAATTTCTTGAAAGCCCAAGGTTTCATTCTGCACTCGGGCTATTGACTCGTCGTCGAGTTCTGCGGCTGCGGTCGCGGCGGGTCCGGCCTGCGAGCGATGCTGACCGGGGGCAAAACTGTCCGTGAAATCCAACACATCTTGTTCTTGAGGAGTTGGCGCGCGAAATGAGGCGTACAAGAGCACGCCGCTCACAAGGAGACCGATCAGAATGTAAGTCAGACGAGCGGGGAGGGCGGACATCATTGTCTCGAGAGGAGGAGGATTCGGAGTCGACGGGTCACTGACGGAAAGGACTGAAGTGCGAAATGTGACAACAAAGAATGATGAGTTGCAGGTCAGCGATCAAAGCAATCCGGCCATGGAGTTCTGGCCATCGTTGGGAAGAGTGAACTCTTGGGAGAACGAGAAACGGAAATGGAGACACGAGAAGTCAGCGATTATTGTAAATCAAAAATAGCTGCGCAGTTGGAGTGCAGTGGTGAGAACGACCACGTTCATTCGCCCGCCGCACCCCCTGCCATCTGCCATCTGCCACTGCATACCTTATAAGTTAGTATCCGCCATCCAGGCCCCAACTTAAAGAACGCTGCTGCTGGTGCTGCTGCTGGTGCTCCATGACCCGGAAAAGTGGAATTTGGCTGTGGCGCAATGTGCAAGGGAGTTGAAATCCGAGTCGCTAGCAAGAATTGCGGGTGCGACTGGTGGAAATTCCACGCGTACAACAGGAGGAAATGAGCATGAGTAACGAGGGTTCTTTTAGTTCTTCTTAGTTCTTTTAGCTCAAATGCAAGGAACCATCAGCCCTTTCACCTTCAATCTCCCTCCCTCGGGCGTGTTGATCGAATTCTGTATTCAGGCCCGCGTCCTAGGGACAGGTATGCGGAAGCGAAGGTGTACAAGACGGCTGGCGGTATTTCGAACCTGCGGAATCCATCACGTCGCACGAAGATGTTCCAGCAACAAAGGACTTTTCAGCTGCGGCTCGTCAGGGTGAGGTAGAGGCTAAACAGTACAGTCAGCAACGCCATCACGTCGTAGCATTGAGGAATGGTGACACCGGCCACTTCTTGCCACATCAGTCGACAGCCCTTGGCTGAAGATCTGCGGGTTGGAAAGATCTTTGCTATATAATACACTGCAGTGTAGGTGATGGAGGATCTAGGACAATCCGGGGATGCATTGCTATTCCAGGTACCAGAATACATCCTTCTTTAACTGCAGTTAACGGGATTGGTCCGGCGATGGGCAACTTTTACCGGTCTCCTCAGCCTCCCACAGCCAAGGAAGTCTAGACGCCTGAGCAGCCTAAGGAGCCTAGGGGGTCAACTAAAGAGGTCTTCTACTAAGGGTTACAGGCCAAGGCTCTTAGGCTAGAGCCTAACCGTCGCCCTTTACCTGTAACGCGACTCCTTGTTTCAGCTGGATTTCCACCTCTTCTTCACCTAAGTGAAGTAAGGCTTGACCCCGTGCAGCCTCTGGCCCCCGCCAGTAATCCATTCCGACTGGCTTCAGAAGCTTGAAGGAGCCGGAGGCTTTCTGGCTTCCATGCAATTGTCAGGAGAAGGTCGACTTCTCCAGGAATGGCCGTCAGCGCGCTGCTTATGACCTGGTCAACGACTGGGGATAAGTGAATGAGTGGATGAGTGAGATGGCGGCCCCCATGCGTTTCCACGATGACTGGCCTCTTACCACCAGATGTTCTGCTTGAATGTGAATTGTTTCGTGCTGCTCGCTTCTTTTCCTCATTCTACTTCACCGGCGTCGTTGCTTGACTGTTGTGCGTTGATCTATTTCTTTGCCTCTGTTGCCTTTTGGTGTCATCGTCCTGTTGTCGTCCTCGCCCGGCGGACTTCCTTGACCTGCTAAACTGAGGACTCTGTCGACTGCTACCTCCCTCTGCACCGACAGTACCGTCAATATGAGCCAGAACAAGGACCTAAAACTGGCTGTCACTGACTTCGCCTCTGCCAACGGCTCCCAGCCAAATACGCTGCCTTCTCCAGGCCGAAACCCGGATTTCAAGCCCATCGCCCTTCGAGCCCCGACCCGCAACTCCATTGACCTCGACGACTATTTCGTAGGCCCGCTGGACCTGAAACGTCATTCGAAATGGCCCTACTTTCTCCGTCTACGAGGGAGCGTGCTACCCAAGATGATCTTACCTCTCACTTTCGTCGCAGCTTGGGCCACAGCAGTCACTTGTATATCGAAATTTGTCCATGACCTTGGCATCAATTCGGTGCTGCTTACAATCACCGGCTTCGTGGTCGGTCTGGCGTTGTCGTTCCGCTCCTCCACTGCTTATGAAAGATACAGCGAGGGGAGAAAATACTGGGCGCAGTTGGTGGTCACCTCACGAAATCTGGCTCGCATAATATGGGTACATACGGGCGAACGACATGAGATCAGCGAGGAGCAAGGGAAAGCTGATCTGCTGGGCAAGCTGACAGCGTTGAATTTGATCAACGCGTTTGCTGTAGCACTAAAGCATCGTCTACGGTTCGAGCCATCCACGGAATATCCTGACCTCAAACCGTTGATTGGACATCTCCAGACGTTGGCCGCCCAGGCGGATCAGGCACAACTCCAACCGAAGAAACATACGCCGTGGAAAGCAGCAGGCGAGTACCTAGGGATCTCCTTTGCCCAGTCTAACCCACGGAAACTCATGAAGCGATCGCGCGACAATCTGGGCAACCTCCCCCTCGAGATCCTCACATATTTGTCGGCATACATGGACGAGATCATGAACAACGGTCAGCTCAAGCTGCCTGTCCATCACAACCAAGCCATGAACAATGTCACCGCTCTCGCCGACGTCCTCACCGGCACCGAACGTGTCCTCAATACTCCAGTGCCTACCGCGTATTCGATATCCATCTCGCAGATCACGTGGGTGTACATCCTCGTCCTGCCTTTCCAGCTCTACAAGTCACTGGGTTGGGTCTCGATCTTTGGCACGGTTCTGGCGGCGTACATCATTCTTGGCCTGGCCGCGATAGGGTACGAGATTGAGAATCCGTTCGGCAACGATGTGAATGACCTGCCGCTAGACAGCTTCTGTCGGGAACTGGCCAGTGACATCGATGCCTTGACGAGCATGCCGGCCCCCAGTGCCGAGACCTTCATTTCCACGGCCGAGAACAAGGTCCTGTTCCCTCTGAGTATGAGCGACTACCACAGTTGGAACACGCGGTCAGTGAGGGAGATCAGACATGCACTGAGGGCGAAGGCGACAACGGCAGCCCCATCTGTCGACTTTGAGCGTGCTAAAGCACAATCAGAGAGCACAGGTGAGAGTGCTGAGATGCATCGTGTGAGTGAGAACAAGCATGTGTCAGATGTGGATGCTGTTTGAGCCAACTTTCTGAACGGGAGAAAGCAACACGAGAAATCGTTGAATGGACCTGCGTCGTGCGGGTCGAAAAGGTTGGCTTCGATGATGTTTGATTGGGTGTTTCCTGCATATTAGCGGAGGGACAAAAGGATGCATGCCTGTATACACATGAAATGGAAAGGTGGTATGTTTATCAACAAAACTATTAATTGACACAGGGAGCATCTGACTCTGTTCGACATACAAAAGGACTTATCCAGAGGTTGATGTCTCTTGTCCAAAGTATTGTCTACTCCCTTGCCTGGACTCGGTCAATCTCGAGCAATTCCTCAGGATACGGTCTGACTTGTTCCACACAACGTCGGTTGATTCTATTCCTTGAGGTTCTCTCAGATCCAATCTGTCCCAGTCCCTGTTCTTATGATCTTGAAAAGACACCTCCAGCTCAAGCATCGTCCGGATTGGTAGCATCAACATAATGAAACTGATCTTCAGCTCTTCGATTATATACAATCACAGATTCCTACCGTATTGAGGTCCTGTCCTAGAAACCCAGGGTCCTTTGGGAAGACAGGATACTTGAGAGCAGACCAGGAGTCACCCGCGCCCGATCTCTCACAGACTTAGCCTCCAATTTCAACTTCAACTTCAAGCATCAGCACTCTTCCCTCCCAACTCCCTCGCCAACTCGCCACTCTCAGCCATCTCATTCAACACCCTCTCGGCGATCTTCATAGCATCCACCCCAGCCGGCACCCCACAGTACGTCGTCGCATGCAAGATGGCCTCTCGGATCTCCGTCTCGGACAGTCCGTTCCGCCTGGCGCCCCTGACGTGCACAGCCAGCTCCGGGCCCCGGTTCAACGCCATCAACATGCCGATATTCAGCAGCGAGCGATCGCGGCGGGCCAGGCCCGGCCGCGTCCACGCGTAGCCCCAGCACCATTCCGTCACGAGTTCCTGGCCCGGCCGCGAGAACTCGGTCGAGCCATTGGCTAGGGCGCGGTCGACGTAGACGTCACCGACGACGGCGCGGCGCGTGGCCAGGCCGGCCTCGAAGAGTGCGGAGTGGAGCGGTTTGAGGGCCGGGTCGGTCGAGGATTTCGGGCCTGACGACGAGGATGAGGATGATGGGTCCGACATTCTGCCCGGAGTTTGAGGGATGGTGCTGAGCACAAGCACAACTTGCAAGTAATATATGTTCCTTTCTTGGAGGTAGTTTGGGGTGCTAGATTGTGCCTGGCTATACACTATGATTCTTCTCTGCTTGACCCTGGCAATTCCACATATATATTTCCATTGCCCCCCGCGCTCGTCGCACCCCTCCTGACTCCGGTGTTTAAGCGGGCTCTCCGCGCTCGCTCGCAGTATTTCGCTCCGCACTTTTCCCCATACCCCAAACTCACTCCCTTCGACAAGATTTCCCCAATTTTGTGGGACCGCGATGGGGAGGGCGAAGGAAAGAGAGGGAGGGTGTTCGCGGAGTGGAAGAAGCTCTTCAAGTGACCATTGTTTCACTACGCCGCGGAATGAATCTATTCTTCTCTTCCAATACTCACCACAACCTAGATTCTACTCAAGTGTCTTCGCCGTCGAGTCGTCCGCCTCTTTCTTCCAGTCCTCGTTACCTCCCAGATACCTGAACACCACTCTCGAGTCCAGATCCTTGCACCGCGGATCATTGCTTGCACCATCGTAAGTAGCCAGCCCAGCGTCACCGAGAACATTTCGCGAACCTACCCTCTTCGCCATCTCCAAAGCCAGCGAGAAATCCTTGCGCATCAACTGCACCTTGAATCCGTTGGTATATCCCTTCGACGAGGGGGCTTCAGCATAGACGCCCGGCACGGGACAGAACCGGTCACAAATGGTGTTCTGCGCCGTGCCAGCCGCAAAGACTTTTGCTAGGACGCGCGGATCCAGACCTGATCGCATACCCATATCCATCGCCTCGGATACCGCAATCGCGATGATCCCAGAGAGATAGTTATTCGACAGCTTCGCCGCGAGTCCTTTCGACAGCCCGCCGCACGGGATGATGTCTTTGCCCATGAACTTCAACAGCTGCGTGAGGAACGGTAGGTTAGGGTCGTTGCCGTCGCAGCCTAGAAAGAACGCGATCATGCCTTTCTGCGCGCCCACAACTCCGCCGCTGACAGGGGCGTCGTAGAAGGATGTCGTAGGGGATTTCGTCTGGATGTACTTTTTCACGGCCACGCTGCTGGCCGTGTCGATCGTCGAGCAGTCGATCAGAAGTTTGCCGGATACGTCGCTCGCGCATATCGTGTCGGCCCCGCCATCCATGTATACAGACCGCACGTGTTTTCCTTCAGGCAGCATGGTGAGGATGATTGACTGTCACCCATCACATCAGTGAGCTTGGCTTTGCTGGTGATATGGATAAATTAGTATCAATTTGCATACCGATTTGTCTGCCACGTTTTTGGCGCTTGTGCATTTGACCACTCGTTCGGGGTGGTCCGTGAGTATTTGGTCCACACTGGCTTGGTTGATGTCGTAGACGAACAGCTTGATCTGTCCGGGCAGTTTTGTAGCGAGGTGTCCGGCCATGGGCAGTCCCATGGCGCCCAGGCCCACGAACCCGATCCCCGAGATCTTGGATAAGTTCATTGTCGTGAGAGGTCTTGGGCTCTCAGGAGGGCCGAGATGTGATGTCGAGGGAGTTCTCTCAGAGATTCAGAAACGTAATAGTCTCCTTCGATGTTCCTGATGTGATCAGCTTCATTGGAGAAACCGATGTTGGCTATGGAGCACAGTCTATAAGCCAAACGTAATCCAGCTCTACATCGATCGTCCATCAGAGTTGGTTCCGAGAACCGTGTTCCAATTCGCACCCCGGGCACCGAAGATGGTGGTGGTGGTGGTGCAATTGGGGTAAATCGACATGCAGCGGCAGCATTGGAGAAATGAGGGACTGATGGAGGAGGGTTGAATACTAGCAGCCACAGAGTGGAACACGGCTCGAGGGGGTGGGCTGTCTTGCATGGCTTCCTTCGTCCAGTCTCACTGATGATCATAGCCTTGAAGGATACCTATATAGTCAGTATAACTTCCTCCGGTAATAACGATGATGAAGTACGACAGAAGCACAAAGTCCCATTGCGGCGGTTTGAGTTCGAGGAGTTGACCAAATCAGACTCAAACATTCTCGATCGATTGTACGTTGCACAGGCTTGGCGTAGGTTGCTGTTCAGTCTTGAGGAGTCGAGCTCTTCAACCGACTCTCACAGTATAACATATCTTGAAGATAGGCGACAGTCACTGTCGAGAGGCATGCCAAACCACAATGTTCTGGTGGAAGAAGTCGGCCCGTCGATCCATGCTGAGGCAACAGTGAGACACAATTATGGCTGTCATCATGACAGGAGCTTTAGTAGGTCACAAGAGCTTGAAGCCGACTGTATATTTGTTTATCGTCTGATCTTGATATTATATCTGCAGCGCTGTTTCAGTCGTCCATTCGGCATCCTAAATGCCAGTGCTGCAACGGATCTGGATCATCATGCCATTGATTGAGAGGTGGCTTTACAGTCGTCGACTCTTCATCTCAGCATCATCCACTCCCTTGATCCATTTCATGAAATATCCCACATCCTTGGCCACCGCTCCAGGGACACCCATTTTTTGCATCCATAGGGGCAGATTTCCTTTGGCATCACTAGCCGTGGCCATGATCCATTCGATCTCATGTTGGTTTTCTGTCTTGCCGTTGGCTTGGGCTTGAGCTTGGCCTCTGGTCTGTTGTCCGGTCGTGGATGATGACGATGACGATCTGTTCCGCTTACGTCTGACTGTTTCGACGGCAGCGTAGGCGCCCATAACGACTCGTTTGCGCTGCTGTGGTGTCTTTCCTTCGCGGAGGTTGCGTTGGGTGCTGTACAGTGCTGTAGGAACGGGAATGCGACTGGATGTCAGGTCTACCGGGACCGTGACTGCGATGAAGCAATCCTCGTCGTCATCCTCATTCTCTCTCTTCGTCCTTGTGACAGGTCTGGAGAAATTTGTCTCCTTACTCAGGCTGGAAGAGTCTCGACAAATACTCGCCGTGACCACTACCACGGGAAAACACCTCGGACTCAACGGCGGCGGAATGACATGGCACATCTCATACACGCCCATACTGCAGGCCATGTATCCATTCCGTCTCAAAGTCTCTTGAACTTGAGACTGCTGCAGTACATCACTCCAATCGACCACACAATGCGCATCATACAATGTGGGTGTGAAGTCTGCTTCGTGCTTGCTATGGTCGTCGCGCAGGCCGTACACGAATTCATCCCACAATGCGTGCCCTGGGCGTGTGACATCTTTGCTGGATATGTCTTTGTGCACGCTCCGACGGGCGACCCAGTTTTCTGGGCCCAGAGATGAAGAGGATGGGGTAGAGCGTGATACACGTGGCACAACTGGAGTCGCTGACCCGTTTGGATCACCCACATCGACTGAGGGTGGACTTGTGCTGCTCAGACCATGACCAACACCAGTCACAGAGGCAGAAGTAGAGCCAGACCATTGGATTCGGGCAATGGCTGACTTGGGAATTGAATATCCCAGGATCTCGACAGGCACAGCTGACGGAGGACTTGATTTCATCGACTGGTGCTTGAAGGTGCTGGCGAAGGCGGATGGGTTGAGAAACGAGGCGCCGTTGTCGAGCAAGGCTGTCAAAAAAGCCACTAGGTCAACGCGCCCTTTTCCATCATCTGTCTCCGGCCGTGGCAGGTCCGGATGGACCGGTAGATCACTCAGTTGTAGCGGAGTGAGACGGACGAGGTTGCTTAGAGAAGACGACGACGGTGGAGGCGAAGATGAAGATTGTTGAGGCATTTCGTCTCATAGCTTTCGATTCAATAGTCCGAATGAATATCCGATTGATGATGACGGTGAATGCTGACCAACGACAATACCTTCATCAACATTGTACTGATATCATCATCCTCGAGATAATCCGCGCAGGTTAGTCGTCAGCGTCTATGCTTCAAGGGCCCATTGGACATGGGCTCGTGGCTGCTGAAACGCAGGAGTTGTCGCGCGAAGGGATCAAGGATGGAGTATGCTGTGCCTCGTTGCTTCACTTGCCGTCCGTTTCACCTACTACTCGTGGGCCAGTTCAAGCTTCGACGTTGCGTATCTCGCCCCACCACTCTTTTGATACTAGATGATAACAACCCGGTTCGGATATATCCACCGCCGCTTTTGGGAATCCCGCCCCAGCCTGATCTCAGCTCTAAAGCGGCGTCGCTTAGCCCCTGACGAACCCCACTATAGTTCAAATCCACACTCAGGGGCAACTTGCAGCTCACAAGGCTGTGGTGGTCGAGCATGGCTCCTCCATCTGCCAGGATTCTTTGCGTTCTCAACAACCTGTCAGCTACGCAATTGGCCTCAAGGCCTCCACAACACAGCCTGGACTAGCTCTGAAGTCCGATCACTACATCCCTTGAAAGATCGTCAAGGGCCCCTTTACGGGTCGACCCATCAAGACAGAGATGGACATTGAAGAGACATCACTTCTACCTAGGTCGGACATCGAAGCAGGGTGTACTGCTATCGATTTACATCCTCGACGGTTTCGACTAGACATGCTAGACACCAAACCCTCTGCTTGAGCGACTCACCACCACCGCTGCCACCACTCTCTGTCCCATGCTATATCTCTATTTCCTCTGTGGTGCATACTCGTCCATGACACATTAGTGTACTATATACCATAGACTCTATCATAGAAGGGATCATAGCTTGAATCGTGTACTGGACACTAACAACTCTAACTAAGAGTTTTCATCTTCGAAAATATTTCAACCACCACTCGGAAGCCATGCGATTAGGGTGATCGTCATTAAGGGCTCGTTGGCGGACTTCCACGACATGTCTCATCATTTCGATCGCTGCAGGATGCTGGCCAAGATCCCAGAACATAATAGCCAGATTGTGCTGCGACGCCAGTCGAGATGGATGATCCTCCGCCAGCGTCTGCTC